>NW_026642420.1:600000-939715 GCF_028554395.1 Pezoporus wallicus
TTAAAACAGACACTTGACTGTAATGAGTTGTGCTAACTACTGAAGCTCTTTGCATAGTAGATGATATTTTCCCAGTTTCCTTACATTTCTTTTTTCTAGCCTTCAAAGCAGAGACAGTCCCATTGTACACCACCTTGCTCAGCTGGGATTATTAGTTAGGGCACCTGCTGTTTGTGAGGCAGTATGTGTGTACTGCAAGTTAAACCTCCTAGTAATTTCCCTGAAGCACAGCAGATAAAAATCCTTAACTATTATGTTATGAGACTAAAAGAGCATCTTTCTGCCACCCCTCAGCACAGATGAAGAGGTAGTGTTTGGAGCTGCTAACCACGTTTCTTTTCTTAGATATATTTGAGAAAACAGCTTAGGAAGGAAGAGATACCAAATTGACACAGCTTAGAAGTGACTATTACAGAAATCCTTAAGGAACAGTTTATTTTGGAAGACACAAAAATGCACGTGATGAAAGGCAGGGTGCTGCTTTAATGGGCAAGGAAAGAGCAAAGGTCTCCTCCGTTCTATTCATCTTCCATGTTCATACAACTCTCTTCTGTTGCCAGACTGTTTTTCACCCATTATCTCCAGAAGAAACTAAAGCAAAGCACACAGATTACTTTGAGTGCTCAGAGAGTAACTGTTGTTACTAGAAATGCATTTGACTGCATAACTAGTATATATATACTATATGTATATGGTATAACTAGTTTTAGATTGCTCTGTCATGGTTGAAACAGTGATATCCTTTCCAGATAGCAGTGCATTTGTGCTTTGGAACTCCTCTTAGGATGTCTGTAATTTATTTTCTGTTCCTTTTTTTTTTTTTAGAACAAGGTTCTTGGAGAACACTAAGGCTGAAATTCCTGAGTCACTGATCACTCATTGAATGTTAGAAGCAGAGATACTGTACAGAACAGTCATGGCCTAAGAGCTCACAGTTTGCTGAGGTTCCTCTTCTGAAGCAAACACACAGGTTTACCTTAGGTAACATACCCCTAGGTTTTGGTAGCCTTTCCTCCCTAGGGATTCTTGAAATGCTCACATCCCACATCCCATAGAACATGGAGACCTCTGCCTCCCCTGGGAATTTCCAAAGTAGATTAACAGAAATACTTCAAAATGTGTCTTGTGTTTTTCTTGAAGCTTTCATTGGAACAGCATGAAGGGACAGTACAATAAAGGCACAAGGAAATAGTTTCTCCAAGCCTCAGGGGCACAATTCTGTTTCTAATTAATTCAAGGTTTTAGTTTGTTCATGCAGCCATTTCTGATGTGGTGTTAGTTTGGAAGTTAGTGTTCTCTGAACACTGAGTCTTCGTCCCACCGTTGCTCATTCAGTAAAATGGGATAGCAGTTGCTTGACCATATTTTGAAAAGCTACATGTGACTTTGCAGAGTTACCAGCCTAGGATTAATTACTGGCCTGAGATCAGGAGCCTCAAACCCGCCACTTCACATTTCAAAACCAAGTCAGAGGGCAGATATTTGCTATCACAATTCTATAAACATCTCTACAGCCATAGGTGTTACTGGGAAGGTCTAGCTCACATCTACTGTCTCAGATGTTTCTGAATGTTAGTCTGTAAAATGTGCCATCTAGTGTGGTGACAGGGAATTTCAGCTGTAGCTTAAGAGCCCTGCTGAATCAGAATTCCAGTTCTGGCAGTCAGGGATGCTATTTCGGGAGGGCTTTTGAGCATGGCCAGTGTCTGATCCCATGGTATCCACAGTTGCTGTATTTAAGATGCACTGCTCTTAAACAAGCCTTGTGTGTGTACAGTGCTTCTTCCAGTTTTACTTTTAGAATAGAACAAAATAGAAATATGAACACCTACAAAATAAATACAAATAAGGGAGACCTGTGGTTGTACTATCAGGGCATCTGCAAGATCCAGAGACAATTCAAGAATGAGTTTGGCAAGGAAGGCTTTATGGAGGTTTGCAGGGAGCTCTTCCTGAGGATAAGGACAGCACATGTAAAAATCCCAGTGGTGCTTTTACGAAGCTGTACTGAGGAGGGAAAGGAGAATAGGTCATGTACCAGCCATTTGCTAGTGAGTTGGTTTTTTGTTTTGCAGCCAAAGGAGTAAATAGTTTAACAGGAAACAGTCAGGTTTGGGACTATACCTCTGTAGTAAAAGAGAAGGCATAGCAGAGTAGAGGAAGGCACGTAGGGGATATAGGGAGAAGGGTGAAGCACAGATGGAGCTGTGGATGCAAGTACAGAAATAGGGTATTTTGTTCATCTCTTCTTCCTGTCCCCAGTGAGAAGATGTGCCGAAAGGCAGAGCTAAATGGAGATGGGAAAAGGAACAACATCATTTCATAGATATCTTAACCGTAGCTCACAAAGCCTAAAAGTAGCTCTCCCTAGAAGCCAGGTTAAAATCTAAAATTCAAGACACTGCTGCCATGGAGGTTTTCCTGGCAGCTGCTTCACACTTTCTGTGTTGGGTCCCCACCCAACCAAACAGAAAAATGGTATGGGCAAACTATTCACCTACTTTGGACCTGCATCAGACTCGGGAAGAAACCACAACCCTGTGCCATCCTTTTCCCATGCTGACTGCGAGAGCCCCGGCTTAGGAGCACTGAGCGCTCATCCCGGTGCAACATTTCCCAGAAGCCAGCAGGTGGCACATGAGGACCTTCTGTCCTAGATCGCTGACCAACGCGCTGCTTTCTGCAGTAAGGGACTGAAGAAAGGGAGAGCAGAGAAGCAGGCAGGCTAGAACTGGTGGAAATGGTGCCCTCAGAGCTGGCTTTCAGGGTAGCTAGTAATGAGGATACCCCCAAATCCAGACCCATTTTACATTAAAATCTGGAAGGCAGCCAGGGATGAGCTGTTTCTCATAATGAATCAGCACAAGTGTCTGTATGCCTTACGGTGAAGGAAAGCCAGGCACCATGAGGGCCTTTCCTTGTGTCCAAAGAATCAAAGCAATAGGCTGAAAGAGATCTCTGGGGTCCAGTTTGCTGGTCACCTGGAGGCCATCCGTAAATGTATTTATTTTTAAACTCCTCCCCTCCAACATGCACGTGGATGGCAAATACGTTTCTACCTGTCAGCAGGCACAGGTTCCCAACCACTACCAGTTACAAAGTTGAATGTTTATCATTCTTATTGTGAAATCCAAGTATTGTAAGACAGTAAAGGTTAGCTATATCTTAAGGGCTTTGTTCTTCATAGCCACCAAAATACTTGTAAGAGGGTCCATGTGTTCTCTACAAAACACAACTTCTAACAGTCAAGAAGTGCTGGTCTTTTTTTACCCTTCTCCCACAAGACAGCATCAACCTACTGATGATTATGTAGCTGATCTTGAAAGAGCAATAAACCAGAGCCCTCAAGATGATGTATTAAATATTTAACTGTCCTTTCTGTTAGAAAATCATTGCTAGTTTATAACCTAAACCTGTCCCAAAGAAATATGGGAAGCAAAGTAATTCCAGTGTCTTTTTATCCCCCTTGTACTTAATTGGATCTTCTGATGCATGCCCCCAGTTATCTCTTAACTGTATTAGAAACTCTGCTTACTCTATCTTGGCATGCTGGTCACAGGTATGTAACCAGTCCTGTAGCTCTCCCCATTTTCTTTAGAATTTGTTTCCATCTTTCCTGAAGAACAGTAACCAAAGAAGGAAGGACACAGACATCGCCCCCAGAGGTGGTCCCACCCAAGCTGAGAAGCACAGAGTTATCTCATGTTTGTCTTGGTTCTCACAATAGGATGGTTCCTTTTTTTTTGCACAATGAGGATGGGGCTGACATTTACAATCTACCAGAATCCCCATATCCTTCCCTTGCTGAACTCCTACCTCATCAGTTGTTCCTCATTCAGTGTTTGCGCAGCTGAGAAGTTCTGCTTCAGAGAAGTCATTTGGCCCTGGTTTTGCACTCCCTTATTTTTCAGGTTTTGTCCAACATGTCAAGATCACTTTGAATCCATTTGAAGCCCTTTAAGCTCTTTGTAGTGTTTTCTAACTGGGTGCCATCTGCACATTTAATAGATTCTTTGGAAGTGCACCAAGTTTCCATGAATTTTCAAAGAAACAGCTTGTGATTCTGATTTTCTACAATTTTTCCATATTATATTGCATTTCACCCTTGCTTAGCTTACTTAAAGCATCAAATGGGTCTAACACCATTCTTTACTACTTACTCATAGTAACCTGACTTGTTGGGTTTGAGGAAGATCTTATGGCTTGCCCAGGCCAGACTCCTGTTGTATTTCCTTTATCTTCTCTGAACTTATGTGCTGTGCTAGTAGTATCAAGGAATGACAGCTTTCCATAAATCCCCTTTTCTCATAGATTTCTTTACAATGAGCCATTATTTGGCAGCTTTTTCAGTTTATTTATCACCCTCTTTGCAAGTCGTGCTTTCTGTTTTGTTGTTCTCCATTCTCTTTTGTCTTAGCTGGTACAGTTGTATTTCATGATTGGTGCCTGATGTTTTTTCCCTCCTCCCAGGTTAGAATCAAATTCTTTATCAGGATGTTACATATTTCTCCCTCCCGAAATAAGCAGCCACAGATATATCCTTATTTATAAATAAGGCAGTAACAGCAGTCTTTCATGTGCCTTGAAATACAGTTTTGCTGACATCAAATCTGCATGCCCTATTCTGAAACTGTTCCTGCAAGTTCCTCTTCCCTAGTCAAATTTTTGAAGGATGATGCCATTGGTCACTTAGTCATGTGCCGCATTGGTCTGATGACAGGAGAAAGCATGAAGACCTTTCCCACCCAGGCATGTTAGAGGAAAAGGCAAGACATTAGCCAGTAATTTGGCACAACAAGCTAACACTTGATGTAGTGACTCCATCCTGAGACCCAGGTCACATGCTACAACCAACCAGGAGTGTGATTTTCTTTCTGCTTCTCCAAAGTGTCTTCTGCTTTGCCTGACTGTGGTGCCAGGGGATACAGCTAACGTATACAAGATACTGCAAACTGTGCTGAAGCTCTAGTTTAATGATTCCCACCCTAGGGACCGGCACTGCTTTTGGCCACAAGACAGTAAATACTCAAAATTCATGCTGGCAGGCACACCTAGTTCCAACTCACTTGCATGGGCAGGAACACCTTCCACTAGACCAGGCTGCTCAAAGGTCTTAAGGAAGGAGATGTCATAGGCTTCATACAAGGATTAGGCCCCTAGAAGCCCCCTCATTTCTTTAACTCCCCAGTCTGGGCTACTTGAACATAGTTTCCTTCATCCTTCTCCTGCAGTGGTCACTTTAAGACCTCAGCTGTGTGGCACATTTCCAGGGAAGCTAGTGCCTATCATGCCTTTAGCTAGTGTTGCCCTGCTCCAGGACAGGAGCTGTGGGCTGTCACACACAGAGCCTCATTGTACAAGCTGGTAGACACAAGATATTTGTATCAAGGCTGATACACAAAACATTTATTTATTGATGGCTGCCACTGACTAGCTGGGAGTACGGCTAGGGAGTAAGAATGACTCATTCTGGCCTTAGTTCTGGGCCTACCAAACGTGCATTTATGTGCAACAGACATTGGAGATCAGGAAGAGCCCCCCCAGTGTGAGCCCTTCTGGTCTGTTTCCTCATCTGTGCCAATAAGTTGCACTTAATAATAGAGTCATAGACTCATAGAATGGTTTGGATTGGAAGGGAGCTTAAAGCTGATGCAGTTCCTACAGCCTGCCATGGGCAGGGACACCTTCCACTAGATCAGGTTGCTCCAAGCCCTGCCCAACCTGGCCTTGAACACTGCCAGGGATGGGACAGCCACAGCTTCTCTGGGCAACCTGTGCCAGGGCTTCACCACCCTCACAGGGAAAAGCTTTCTAATGTCTAATCTGAATCTCCCCTCTGTCAGTTTAAAGCCATTCCTCCTTGTCCTGTCCCTACAGGCCCTTGTCAACAGTCCCTCTCCAGATTTCTTCTCAGCCCCTTTAGGCACTGAAAGCTCCTCTAAGGTCTTCCCAGAGCCTTCTCTTCTCCAAGCTGTACAAGCCCAGCTCTCTCAGGAGGGACAGTCTGCAGGATTTGTGCATGGTAAGAATCCAGAGAGCTCAGCTGTGCTGGTATTGCTCCATGCTGATACTGCCTGCTAAAATATACTTGCATTTCAGAATTTCAGTTACAGTTAGTTGATCGCCTGAGTAAATGAGAATGTAATGCAGGCTAGAAAATCATCTAATTTAAGCCTTTGATACCTGTGTTTATTTCAGGAACAAGGGAAGGTATCAGCCTTGACTTAAGACAAAGCAGACATTGATCAGAGGTCTGCTCAAATGCACAGGCACAATCAACTGTAGTTAGCAGAGACTGGAAAAATCCCTTGCTTACTGTTCCAGACCTCCACTTTTCCTTAGTAAAATAGTATGTAGAGGTCGTGTGCATCTAGGCTTCATTGCAGCAGCATGCATTTTAAGCTCCAGAATCTGCTCTTAAATTCTTTCAGATCAATAAGAAGTTGAGCTATAAGCTAATAAAAGGGGGGGGAAAAAGAATCCTAGAGCACTGCAGTGGGATTTATAAAGGTACTGGGTCAACTGGTCCCTCACAACTACACAGAAGGTTTGTCTTTGGCTTCAAAAGGAGTAGTATGGGGAGTGCTGCAAATGGGTGTAGCAACAACACATTTTAGATATGCTTCTGTCTTACCATATTCCAGTAGAGCATCCTTCACCTTGTCAGACTGGCATTCATGTGGAATATGACTCACAGGGAAATGTGTGCCATTGGTTTGCCAATTTTAAATGTACTCTCTGCAGTATCATTCACTTCAAACTAGGTATATGGATAGTTGCAACTGTGCTTAGTCAGGCTGAATCCGAAGTGAGGAAATAAACATAACAGTTCTCTCTGACCCCTCACCAGCAAGTGCCAGAGTAAACGGATGCACTTGGCAGCAGAATCTGAACAGAATAAACTGACTTGTGATTTGCTTTGCATTTCAGCACTCTCTGTGTACAAAGCTCCTGTCAAATCAAAGGCCTTGGGTCAGGAACCATAGTTTCCATCTACCACTGAATTTATGTGGATTTGGGCCCTGAACAAAGTCCTACTGACAGCTATAGACTGCAATCCTCACTTTTTTTAGGAGCATAATATAGAAAAAAAAACAAACAAAAAAAAAGATGAAGTATATGATCACCATTTATTCCATTGAAATAAGAGATTCTTTACTATTTCTGGCAAGTTCAGGGTTATCACGAGATGTTTTCACAGCTGGAGGGTAAAGCTTCTGCTCTCCAGTGCCCTATACTGATGGGAATGTGGGACTGGTTCAGTAACTGAGCTGTGTGACTAATCTGACCATGTTAGCAAAGTGTCTCAGAAACCTGCTAGCTCCTCATAGCTTCACCTATGGTAAGGTCAGAGATACATTTTTATGGTGATCCAGGCTTTGTTGTCTTCCGATTTGTAAGTAATAATGAGGGGGAGGGGATTTATAAGGCAAAAGGGAACATAATCCTGGACTGGTTTTGCATTTCAGGTACCGGCTGGATGCTTATTTCAAGGAAGAATAGCAACACCTACATTGCCTTCACCTCTGTAAAGATGCTGTCTTTCAAATGAGAATGAAATAACTGAGGGTGGTGGCTAAGGGGGTGGTCCATCTCCCTTATGAAATCTTTCCCAGCTCCCTGCTTTGACCTGAGGTTGCAGTTTGGTTTAGCAGATGTTTTATGTGCCTTTATTTGAACCAGGTGGGCACAAAGTAGGGGTTTTCACTGGCTGGTGTCAAAGCTGAGGACCAAACATGAGGGACCACTCAGGCTCCAAGGTCTCAGGGTGTGAGAAGGGAGCTGTGCTGGATGCTGACATTCAGAAGCCAGATAAAGGACTAGATTACAAGCCAAGGGCTGATAAAACAGATTTCGTTTGCCTGTTTTCCCAATAACATACTTAGAGGGAAAAACTAGGTCCAAATCCTGCTAACCCTGATGGGTTTGGGTCTGCTCCAGGTGGAGCTTCGGGAGGAAAGTGTGAACATGCAAGGAGAGGCAGATGCTTGTGAACCCCATGTCACTAGGAGACAACATCCAGAACTGCCTGCGGGACCAAGAGAAGCTCCCAGGTACTATCTGCTTTGTTTGCCATGTTCTTGGGACATGTGCTCCACACTCTCCTCTTGCCTGTCCCCATGCTCACCAAGTCTGCCAGCAGCCCTTCCAAGTGACACATTGCCTTCCCTGCTGTTGCAGATAAGAAAGCCGAGATGAATTATGGATATCCTCTTTCTGTGTCAGCACAGACAGATTATCTTTGCTCTATTGCTGTGAACAGCATGGGCACATCTCAGCTGTGCTCTCAGCTCCTCCCTGGGTGCTCCTGCACTTCTGCTCTTCTCTTGGTGTGCAGAGGGTGTTCCCAGCAGTCCAGGGCTGTTTGCAGTGCTCATCAGCAACAGATCAAGCAAACCTCGTTGGTCCTGGAGCTGCTTCAGGACTGTATTGCTCTGTCAGTCTCCTTGGGCTCTAGCAGTTTAACCCATAATGGCTCCTCCCATGCCCTGAGCTGCCCTCAGGGAAGAAACTGGGTGGATAGCAAGACTTAATGAGCAAGTGTATATGATCAAGCACTTGAAAAGATAGTGTTCTTGGCTGTTGCAACCTGCAATGAAGCACTATGCAGTTTAGCAGCTATAACTTGATTCAAGGTAGTAAAACCCTGACAGTAGGAGATTTACTGACTAGATGGGGTTGGCACCGCAAGCCAGGTCCTCGCCAAACTTGGTACACTGTTTATGTTATCCAGACGGTGCCACTTGCCAGAGTCTCCCATACATCCGAGTGCAGATTCTTCTCCTTTCATAGAAAAATCTCTGTTTCACAGCTTAGCGCAGGTCATAAGCCACTAGTGACGTTCTCCCACCCCACAGCATATTTCATAGAATCACAGTTTGATTTGGGTTGGAAGGGAGCTTAAAGCTCATACAGTTCCTACTGCCTTCCATGGGAAGGAACACCTTGGCCTTGAACACTGCCAGGGTTGGGGCAGCCACAGCTTCTCTGGGTACCCTGTGCCAGTGCCTCACCACCCTCACAGGGAAGAACTTCCTCATGTCTAAATCTCCCCTCTGTCAGGTTAAAGCCAAAGGCTCCTCCTTGTTCTGTCCCTACAGACCTTTGTAAAAATCCCCTCTCCAGCTTTCTCGTTGGCCCCTTTAGGCACTGGAAGCTGCCCTAAGGTCTTCCTGGAGCATTCTATTCTCCAGACTGAACAAGCCCGGCTCTCTCAGCCTGTCTCCAGAGCAGAGGTGCTCCAGCCCTTGGAGAATCTCTGTGGCCTCCTCTGGACTTGCTCCAACAGCTCCATGTCCCTCTTGTGCTGGGGACCCCAGAGCTGGATGTAGGACTCACCAGAGCAGAGTAGAGGGAGAGCATTGCCTCCCTCGACCTGCTGGCCATGCTTCTTTTGATGCAGCCCAGGATATGGTTGCTTTCTGGGCTGCAAGCACACAAATTATTTCCTCCAACCCCCATCCCCTTGCATGGTTTCTTGGCCACGTTCATCTTGAGAGTGCCCAAGATGAGCAGTGAGGGCTCTGGCATTGCTCTGCAGCAGTGGTGAAAACAAGATGTTCAGCTGAGTAAAGCGGACATAGTGTGGGTCAGCAGGCAATGCAGTGGGGAGAAGAGGATGGAACAGAGCAGAGTTGAGTAAGGAGAGAAATGTGGGTGAAAAGAACAGTAAGGAAAAGGTGGCCTGAAGCAACACTCTGCCCTCCCACAGGGGTGGCACAGTTGGCCACCCCCAAGTCACAAGGCTCTATGTGCAGAAGCAGCCGATGAGTCAGGGAAGCAGCAGACCAACCCAGAAGCAGCTGATGGGTGTGAGCTGCTGCACTAGCTAACCTCGGTAGAGCTCAGATTATGAGGAATATACCTGTGTATGTGTAATGTTAAAATGTACTACATGACCCATATCACAGTTATGACATGAACGAAGAGGTATGTGTGGCTTACAGCTTGTGAGGACTGTGGTTATTTAGCTGGAGAGTGTTAAAGAGTCAAACAGGACCAGATTTCAGAAGGAAGAACATTTTTGTTAAAAGTATTAATTTCCTCAGAAGCAAAGCTGTAGACAAATCTCTCATCTCCTAAAATGTCATTGTCCCAGTTGCAGAAATCAGTGTTCTAAACACAAATCCCTGTCCAGTGCATGCACTTTGTGTGCACCCCTGTGCAGCTAAGCCAGGAGCAAAGGCTGCTGTTGCACAAGCAGCAGCTTTGTTCACAAACATTTCTGAGGTCGCTGTTGAACCTGGTAATTGCAGGGGCGCTCTGCCCTACAGTGAACTACTTCCCTCCCAGCAGTTAATTTGTACTGCGTGGGCAGAAAGCTTGAGTGCACTGAAATTTGGTTGCTACCCACTTACAAACCTTTCAAAAGTTTCTCAACTCTCAGATGAAATCAGTATAATTAGATTATTATTTTAATAATTATGGATACAGCACTAGAAACATACATAATATGTGTAATTTCATTGATGACAAGTATGTGTATTAGCTGCACATGAAAGGGGGAAGAGCAAAGTCTCTGAAAACATCTTCCTTAGGTGTTTCCCAAGAGCTGCTCTTTTAAGACTGGGAAACATCCAGCCAGCAGAGGCTCTTTGTGGTGAGCTGTCAGGAAACTTGAGATGTTAAGGACCTGCAGGTCACCTGTCATATGTTTTATGCTCTGTTGGTGAGCTGGGCTGAGCTAAATGGCAACCAGGAGTTAAATTCCTGACGCTATGACAAAGAGAGAGATGCTCCACCTTCATAAAAGCACCATTCTTGATAACTAGAAGATGTCAGTCCCTGTAATATTTATCTCTGAATTTCTTCTGTTGTGTATTCCAGAGGAAAATATAGCTAGGATTCAGAAATGCAATGGTGGAGATGGAAGTAAAGAGCACCACAGATAGATAGATAAAAGCAGACTGCAAACACCATACAGCAGAAGGAGATGAGTGGACAAGTCTACCAAAATGTTAGCGAAACTGGTTCAATTGCATTCTCACTGTAGAGATGAAACAGCACTTGGCTCTGGAAAGGCTGTTTCATGTCTCTATATGCCCTCAGGTCACAGCTGCTGAAGGAAGCAATGTAAGACTGGCATCCAGTTGGTCCTGGTGTAAACAGGTCTGTCAGCAGTGAGAGACAATTGTAGCACCAAAATCAGAAGTAAGGACAAGTGCAATTCCTGTCTTGGGTGGCAAGGACCAGAAATACATGAGGTGACATGGATATGAATAAAGAAGCAACAAAAAACATCTTACTTCTCCTGTCTGCTGTTCGCATCCCAACATAAAACATTCCTTAAAGAAAAGTTACTAACAGTTACCAAATTACAGGAGTAGGATGAAGAATTTCTGGAACCTATTCTGATTTGGCTGACACCATGCTAGCTGATTTCCAAATTCCGTCCTTGACAAGCCTTTTACTTCCTTACACAGACCCCAGGGAGCCAAGAAACTCGTGTTAAACTGGAGAAGCCACGTTGACAACCTCAGTAAGTAATGGCCTTTTATATTTATTAAGCATTTTCCCAGTGCATAGGGCAGGACTGCTTCATCCATGGTTTAGTTTTTAAAACGGGTTTTCAAGTAATTTTAATAGGTGGAAATCACCAGGAGAGACCCTGGGCTAAAGCCCTGGGAGCATGAAGCCTGCCCGTTTCATCACAAGACAAAATCTGGGGCAGCCCAGCAGTGTATGGGGGTGATGGGTGCAGAACAAGAAGCAGCAGCTTTCTGGGGCAGCCTCCACAACTGCCTGCTTGGTGTGTTCTTCTACTGTTTTCACCATATTTACGGTGTTGGTGCAAGACACCCACCATGCCTGGGATCCCAGTTGTGATGGTTCTGTGCAGTAACAGAAAAACAAGCTCTGCCCAGAGTTTACAATGGAGATATGACAGCAGTGTAGATCATGAGCAGAGTAACTATCATGAACATCACGGAATCACAGAACAGTTTGGGTTGGAAGCGACCTTAAAGCTCCTCCAGTTCCAACTCTCTGCCACGGGTGGGAGCACCTTCTACTATACCAGACACCTTCCATTAGAACAGGAATAAATACTGTCATTTTAAGTGGTGGCCATTCTTGGGAATGGCAAATTAAATGGTGAAAAAGTGAAAGGAGTGGGGAGAGGGAAGGCTAATGGAAGGGGGTAAGAAAGGAAAAAGGATGAGGACACAATGTCTTCTTTGGCTAAGCACGTATTTTCCTGAACGTGGGCCTTATCTCCCTCTTCCTCTTGTATTATCGTCTGGTACGGGAAGATGTGCCTCTGCTTGCTTCAGGGATTTATAATTACAGCACAGTATAGTGCCCTGAGCCAGCAGTGCACCCACGGCATTCCCATGCTGCACTTCAGAGGTGGAGTCACCCTTCATGGATATCTTTTAAGTGTGTCACTGCTAGTAAGCACTTTCACCATTTCCAAAGGTAAAATAATTTGCCAAAAAAGAAAATAATTCACAACTGACGATCTGGAAAATCTGTATGGAGAAGTGATGGGATTCTCTGCATCACAGGGGTAGTTTTCTATGGAAAAAAAAACATGAAAAACCCAAGCAAAAACCCCACTGAATAAAGCAAACCCAAAAATTCAAGAAATCACCACTTGATCTGTAAATGTTCATAAATATTCATGCCAGAGTTCAGGTAAAAGAATTTCAGTGGTTCTGTGGGCTGCAAGAATCCTTTTGCAGTAGAAAACCAATTTAGCCTTTGAAAGAAAACCCTGTATCTCCCATTTAAGATATCTCAAAATGCTGGAATTCCTTAAATATTCCTGCCTTTTTTTTTCTATTTCCCAGGGTTTCAGTGCTCACATAAACCAGCATGTTCCTTAACATCATTAATAAAAATGCTTCCTGGCTGTGAAAAGTAGTTAAGACAAAAATGGCTTTGCAGAAATAGAGAATTTCTGTCTATGCTTGTTCTTCTGTGTTTATCTCTGATTTAGAGACACAACACCTGGTCAGCTTCTTTCTTACACTGAAGTGCAGCAAGATGTCCTCACTAAACACCAGAAGTCACAGAGCAGTTAGACTGCTTCAGGTGAGATGCGGAGAAGGTCTCCCTTCCACTGCTTCAGTAGCCATGGAAAACAGGTTTAATGTGCCGCAGGAGGAGGCATCTGCTTGTAAGAATTGTCCTTACAGCTGATTGCCACCAAAGGCCAGTATTTTACAGTGTCAGGGAAGGTTTATAGTTTCAGAGAGAGAGATCTCATGGGAGATTTTTTCCAGGGAGAGAATTCTATTGCTGTCATTAAATTAGCCTTCAGAACCAGACTGTAATTATTTACTGTGTTGTTTACTTTTGGAGAGCTGGTGATGAAACAGAGCTGAGAACACCACCTCAGAGTCGGAATCTGAAGGAAAACAAACTGCCAGAACAGTATTATCCTTTTTCTTTTTTTTTTTTTTTCTTTTTACTGCATGGGTGGAACCACAAAAATTTCCAATTTTCCGAACTATGAAATGTGACCTCATCACCTTTCACGAGCAAAAGGAGCAGAGTAACGTAACACTGTTACTGCAATTACAATTACAGGAAGTAGTATTTATGAAGCAAAATGCTTCAGTACATCTTAGCAGGATATCCACTTGATGGTCTGCTTGCTCTCTTGTAAGGAAGGCATTATTAGGAGCAGGCTGATGGCAAGCTGCCAGCCTCACGGTTTGGAAATGCAACAGGAGAGGGAACTGACTCAGGACTTAGGAAATGCTGGCAGCTTGGTGTTATGGGACAGGAGCCCTCTATCTCAGAGGCTCCCCTTCCTCCTGTGCAGTATGAAGGCTGAGGTGAACTGAACTGTGTTGGTAGAAGCTGAACTGTTATTGAATTATGGAAGAGTCTGATCCCTGTGAAGCTTAAGTCATTCTAGAGACAATTCTTGTTCCCTACGAGTTTTCCCCTAATCTAATTCCTAAACCTAACACCCCATTTTAGGTTTTTCCCTAAACTAAATGCCTCATCCCTGGCTGTGTTCAAGGCCAGGCTGGATGGATCTTGGAGCAACCTGGTCCAGTGGAAGGTGTCCCTGCCCATGGCAGGGGGTTGAAACTGGATGCGCTTTAAGGTCCCTTCCAACCCAAACCATTCCATGATTCTACGATCTTGCTGAAGAATAGCTGTTCTTGTTTTTCAGAAAATCTTTTAAAGATGCATCGGGAGATGCACCCTAGCAGATCCATCCACGGCGGACAGAGAAATTTCAGCTGTGCCAGCGGGAGCTCGTCTTCCAAGCAGGAACAAACACACATGATTTGGGAGCCATTTCCCCCTCTCCTGGTAAGCAGGGCACGGCGAGCAGCCTGATCCCCCAGCGCAGCCTCGCCAGACCCGGGTCACAAACCTCCCCCGGCGAGAGCTGCTATGCCCCTCCTCCCGCCCTTGCGGGGCGGGTGGCACCGGCGGCTCCTCCCGGCCCGTCGGCGGTCGGGGCGGAGCGAGGCGGGCTCCCGCCCCTGCGCCCGGCCCGGGGCCTGGCGGCGGCGGTGGCGGTGGTACCTGGATCCCTCCTCGGCTGCAACCATGAAGTCGCTGTGCCTCGTCACCGTGGGGGTCCTGGCCATGACGCTGCTCATCGCCAGCATCTCCTTGCTGGTAGCACACGTCTTCCAGACTGTGGTGGACCTGCAGGTGAAGCAGGTGAGACCACGGCCCTATTCCCACCCCAGTCCCTTCCGACTGGTTTATTCCCTCTCAAAATAATCCTGGAAGAGGATGGAGGGAGGGAAGTAGGGGTTGGCGGGTGGCGTGGTACAGCTCCCTCCTTGCACCAGCTGTGGCTGGGGGAGGGCAGGAGCATCCCTGGGCAGTGAGCCCTCTCCTGCCCTGCATCAGCCAGCTGGGCTGAGGCTCGGGGTTGATCTGAGGCTGCACTGGGCCTGGGCTGCATGAAAACTGAGTGAATAGGAGAAAAATCAGTTCTACTGAAGCGATTTTATTGGCTGTGAGGAAGCAGCTGTAGTGAGAAGGCTTCTCCAGAGCAGTAGCACATGGGGTGAGCAAGGGACACCAACCCCCACCCCCCTGTTTTGGCATCCCTGCCACAGATTTCTTGCAACCTTCATACAGTAGCTTGTTCTGCTGCTTCATTTGCTACTGCCTCTGGAGCACAGCCAGGGGTGCTATGGGCTGAAATATGTGGTAGTAGCCCAGGCTAGGTGATGACAGTGAAGCATTTAACCCTGTTGTTACAGGGTGCTTGCAGCACATTTTGGGGACACCCAGCCGAGCATGGTTATGAATGCACAGCCCTTCAGTGTTTGTGGTCTGCTCATACTGGCTCTTTGCATTCATCCTGTGGTCAAGTGAGAAGAGTCAGCCATGTTAGTTAATGCCTTTTGGAGTACTGATAGGGAGCACTTCCTAACACAGAAGCTGTTTTGCCTTACCTTAAATCAGCTGGGTTTAGTAAGTGCATTTGCAGGTTGCCAGTCATTGTAGAGCAAGTTGTGGCACTCTGAAGCATGCTTGTAAACTTTGGGGGATAGCCAAAAAAAAGAGGCTACCATAGGTTAAGCTGTTGTGCAGCCTGGCAGTGTGTCAGCTACTCTTCAGGAGCTGTTCCGATAGTGTTTGTTCTCAAGTACATGTTTCTGCTTTGCTGGAATGTAGCAGGGGCAGTGGATGGTTTATCATAGAATCACAGATTGGATTGGGTTGGAAGGGACCTTAAAGCTCACCCAGTACCAATTCCCTGCCACAGACAGGGATACCTTCCACTAGACCAGGTTGCTCCAAGCCCCGTCCAACCTGGCCTTGAACACTGCCAGGGATGGGGCAGCCACAGCTTCTCTGGGCAACCTGTGCAAGGGCCTCATTACCCTCATAGTAGAGGGTGGCGAGTTACCCTGACTTATCCTGAAGTCATCTGATCATCAGCCCGTACCTTTTCTAGGGCAGTCTTAAAGCCAGGTATGGGGTGATGTGCATGTTCATGTATGCAAAGTTGCATGCAAATCAAGGCAAAGCAGTGCACCTTTGCAAAGACATGTGCAGCCTCATATCCCAGATCAGAGGTCTTTGGAAAGGACCCCGCCATCCTCTGCATCACAGTGGAACTCCTGGTTTCGACGCTGTTTCATGCTCTTATCAAAAGAGCAGTGGGGTATAAAAACATGGTTTGATGAGAGAGTGTAGAGCTGTCAGGAATTAGGTGTGATCCTCCTTATGCGTATTACCTCTTAGCCACATGCTCCTTACCCTTAATGGTTCATTATGTAAGAGTAAGTTGGTATTCACTCAGCAGAGCTTTCAGTAATGCAGGATAAATTTCCAGAGCTCAGTCTTTCCCTGCTTACCACTCTTCAGCTCATGCTGGCGTACGTCTGGATTGAACAGAAACCAGTGTCCTGTACCCTGTGCCAGCCACTGCTTCCCTCCTGGACTTGTGTGGCAGCCACACACCCAAACTCCAGCATGCAGATCTCAGCCCCAAAGCAGCGTGCTCCCAGTTACTCTGCTGATTCAGCTGCTTTCAACATGGGCTTTATCTCACATGAACTTTTTCTCATTCATGTGTAGTCTAGAAAGCCGCTGTCTCTTGTGTAACCATGTGTGCAGCTTTGTGCAAATAGACAACTCTCTATTTGCCTTTGAAATGTGTCAAGACTTGAGCTTTTCCAGCTCTTTGCAGGGCAGAGCATGGGACATGAAGCATTATCTCTGTGCTCTGGCCCTTCCTAGCCTCATCCACTCTGTCACTGGAGGAGGTGCAGCAAGGGCAAGAGATTGTCCTTATGATAGGTAGTTCATAGAATCATCTAGGTTGGAAAAGACCTTTAAGGTCATCAAGTCCATCCATAAACCCATCATTGCCATATCATGTCCCTAAATGCCACGTCTATGCATCTTGTAAATACCCCCAGGGACAGGGACTCCACCACTTCCCCAGGTAGCCTGTTCCAGTGCTCGACAACCCTTTTGGTGAAGAAATTTTTCCTAATATCCATCCTAAACCTTTACTGGCGCAGCTTGAGGCCATTTCCTCTTGTCCTATCACTTGTAACCTGGGAGAAGACTGACTCACACCTTGCTCCATCCTCCTTTCAGGCAGTTGTAGAGAGCATTAAGGTCTCCCCTGAGCCTCCTTTTCTCCAGACTGAACTACCCCGGCTTCCTCAGCTGCTCCTCATAGGACTTTGTTTCTAAACCCTCTCCAGCTTCATTGCTCTTCTTTGGGCACACTCCAGCACCATGCTCCTTTGAGAGCTTCTCAGCAGTCCTGAAACAGAGCTGACTTGCAGTCGAGTTTTGGAGCAGCTGAAGCACACCTGTGTCCAAACCCAGGACCTGTGAACCACTGAGGATTGGTTAGCTTTCAGCAGGGGGTTTCTGTAGTGCATTCTTTACAGCCAAAGGCAGGGTGCCTGGTTACAGAGAGGGTGTGGGAAGAGTGGGGAATCCAGCCTGGTGTGACACTTCCTTGAAAATCATCAGGGAGATGTGTCGTCACAAGGACAGTGGAAGCACCTTTCCCAGAAGGCATTCAAATATTGTCAACTTATCCTCTGTCTTATTTGCCAGTCTTGATGGCTTTTTGTGAATTAGGGTGCCATGCCACGCAGATGTCCAGCTTATCAGTATCTGTTCATTGTCAGGGGCTGACACCTGAAAAACCAGCAAATAACTGGAAAAACCCTGTAATGAACAGGAATAGATTAGCTGCCCACAGGAGAAAGTCCTTCCTAGCTCCTAACAGTGCTTGCCATGTGCTCTCTGTTGGTTACATGATTATATTCTTGCTTGCAGCTTATGAATATAAAGATCTTTGATTTGTACACCTAATTCCAAACCTGGGCAATCAGTCCTCTACCTCAGGTGAGGCACTGTCACAGGTTGCCCAGAGAAGCTGTGGCTGCCCCATCCCTGGCAGTGTTCAAGGGCAGGCTGGATGGTACTTGGAGCAACCTGGTCTAGCGGAAGGTGTCCCTGCCCATGGCAGGGGCTGGAACTGGATGAACTTTAAGATCCCTTCCAACCCAAACCAGGCTGTGATTCTACGATTCTTTATGCCATATACCTCACACTGATTATTTTAGAAAACACTTAAGTCTTCTAAACCCTTGAAATGTCACTGGGCATCGGCTGCCAGCCATCTCTGGAGCTGGATTTTCTGGAGTGTTTGGGACCCAAAAGGACAGGGAAGATACCTCATCCCTTGATTTAGTTTGTGTATTGATAATTTTTTGCCGTTCCTGTTTGTTTTGAAATACTAGAGCTCCTAGCACGGTTAAGTGGAGCTTTTATGAAGATCACCTGAGATGCTCCTTTCTGTGTAAGTTCCAATAATGTTCAGCACCATTTCCCACCCCCCATCACTAACAGTAACAGTAACTTTGTGTAAGGGAAGCTTGCTTTTTATTTCCTTTGTGTGAAGTATGGTCAAGACAAGGAAAACACCAGCAAATAAGCTGCAAATTCAGGACTGGCATGACAAAGTGAGTAGGAAGGATGCGTTGGCACACTTGAAGTGAGTATGGACTCCGCTTGGAAAGGAGAACCTCTGCTCTGCTTCTGAATGTAGACAGCAGATGATAATTGTCCACTGGTTTTAGCTTCTGAATACTTTGTGTCTCTTTTTCTTGCTGTTGTGGTTGAAGCCCAGCCAACCCAGAACCACACAGCTGCTTGCTCGCTCCCTCCCACCTTCCTCCCCCTGCTCCTGGAGGGATGGGGAGGAAATTGAAAGAATGTAACTCCCACAGGTTGAGATAAGAACACTCCAGTAACTAAGGTATAACACAAACCCACTACTGCTACTACCAATAATAATAATCATAAGGGAAAAAACAAGGGAAGAGAATACAACCACTCACCACCCACCAACTGATATCCAGCCCAACCTGAGCAGTGATCTAGGCCTTCTGGGTAACTGCCCCCAGTTCTACATCCTGGTCATGACATGCTGTGGTATGGAATACCTCTTTGGATAGTTTGGGTCAGGTGTCCAGTCTCTGCTTCTTCCTGGCTTCCCCTCCTCCCTGACAGAGCATGGTCCTTGGTCAGAGTAAACATTACTTGGCAACAGCTAAAAACATCGGTGTTATCAGTGCTGTTCCCAGGCTGAAAGTCAAAACACAGCACTGCACCAGCTACTAAGAAGGAGAAAAATGACTGCTACTGCTGAACCCAGGATGCTTGTGTATAAATGTGCAAGAGGAAAAATCTGATTCTCTGGCCTTACAATACAGCAGCAGTAACAACAGCAGAGCCGTGTCTTTTACATATTTTGGATTAAAAAGCAGTGCTGTGTTCTAGTATCTTGCAGCCTGCCCACCCTAGTCGTGAACACAAGCTCTGATGAAAAAACCCACTGGTGTAACACCAGACCCTGCTCTGGTGCAGAGGAAAGGCAGCAGAACTAACCCTGGATGTCACCAGCTGAGGGACATGGACATATGTTTTGCTCAAAAATATGTGCTTGTGTTTTTCTCTCAGCTCTAGGCTGTGTAATACCATGTGACAGACCCATTGGGTAACATTTGGTGAAAAACTGAAAAGCTTACCATATTTCAGTATTTGAGAGTTTCACAGAGTCTGCCTGACTCCAGCTCAGAGGTTTGTGAATCTGGGTTTATAACTGGAGCTGTCACTGTACAGAGCTATAAATAGACATGTCATTTCTGCGGGAGATCCAAATGGTGCCAGACAGATGCAGGAAACAAGTCACCAGATGACTTTGTTTCACTACCCGTTTGCTCCGTAGCCAATCTCCCAAGGGTTCGCTTGTGATTTCAGAATCTCAAAAGCCTGTGTTTAAACTGACCTGCCAGATAAAGGCTCTTGCATTTCCTTCTTATTAATGCTTACTGCATGTAATCTGATGCATACAAGTATATAAAGAGAGCATGATAGAAACCCACCTTACATTTAGCATTGATACATTGAGTTGAGGAGCTTCTTGTGTTCAGTCTAGCTCAGGAGAGGGGGGAAGGGGGCCATGGCCTCCCTGAACACTATAAAGGTGATCTCACCATCATAAGGGATTGACTGGAGCCTAAAACTGGAATGAATATGGCCAGGGTGCACTTATTTTTTTAAACATTGCACGTTAGTTTTAAGGGAACAGTTCAAATCCCTCGATATAGATGGTTAAGGTCAGGACAGGCAATAGTTACTCTGTTTATCCGTGTCAAGCTTATACTTGTGGTGTTTCATGCACGTGCTGTCACATGTGAGCTTTGTACAACTTAGGAAGGGAGCAGACATCTGTAGTTCACTACTTCACCGTTTTGGAAATAAGTTGACTTTGGAATGTGGTTATTTGCATGTGAAGAAAAGCTATCATGGTCATCTGGAGGTTATCTTAAATACATTGCTGTCTTGCTCCCAGCTGTTTAGGGTGAAACTATGGAAACACTACATCTGATCTGGGGAGGTTTCCTATTCCTGATCGTACAAACCAACTTCAGGAGAGTCCTGAGGCAACTGTGGCTGATGAAGTGAGTGAAGGCCCCCATAAACAGTAACCAAGGAATGGCAGTTGTCCAGTCTGGCCTGCTTTTCAGCTTGCATTTACAGTATTTGACTTGTTTTCTCAAAAGAATAAAAAGAGCACGTGTTGATGAGACCCATTTAATTGCAAATTATTCCCTCCTTCCCTTCTGCCTACAGGTGATAAGGTTTTAAAAGATGTAGTTTTCTTTGCACTTATTTCTGAAAATTCCACTCTGCAAGCCAAATTTCTGTAATGCTACCACAGTGGTAGAACCAGTGTTGTAACTATAGGAAAAGCCTTGATTTTGGTGGTGATACTTTTGTAGTTGCGGGTGAGTTTTAACTCAAATATAATGGTAATAAAACAAGGGGTTGAGACCTATATTATATATTTCTATTGCAGCTACCTAGAGGTTGTGGTTGTGACTTTCCTTATAACATGTTTATGCTGGTAGGTAAAGAAATTACTGATTCATTACTTAAGTGCTTCTCTCATAAAATAACCGTTTATAGCTTGTCTTTTGTAGGTCCCTGTTGGTTACAAATAGACTGAGAGTCCATGGGTCTGGAGTTGCATGTGCTCTCATTGCTGCAGGAAAATAACTATTTATGGTATCTGTCCTGGGTTCAGCAGTAGCAGTCATTGTTCTCCTTCGTGGTAGCTGGTGCAGTGCTGTGTTTTGACTTCCAGCCTGGGAACAGTGTTGATGAAACCGATGTTTTCAGTTATTGCTAAGTGATGTTTACCCTGACCAAGGATTTGTGAGGCTCATGCTCTGCCAGGGAGGAGGGGAAGCTGGGAGGAAGCAGAGACGGGGCACCTGACCCAGGCTAGCCAAGGAGGTATTCCATACCACAGCACATCATGCCCAGTGTGGGGGGTAACTGGGAGTTACCCGGAAGGACACGGGCTTCCAGGTGGGACTCGTTTCTTGGCCGGTGGTATTGTATTCTCTTCCCTTGTTATTTTCTCTTATCATTGTTGTCGTTGGTGGTAGCAGTGGTGATTTGTGTTGTACATTGGTTGCTGGACTGTTCTTGTCTCAACCCATGGGAGTTGCACTCTTTTGATCCTCCTTCCCGTTCCTCCGGGAGCGGGGAAGGGGAGAGCCCCGGGGCGGTGGGGGGCCTCGATTGCTCTCAGCCTGGCACCACTCACTGGGAGTGAGTGAACAAGCTGTCTGGATAGGGTTTAAACCACAACAGCTCTTTTGGTGCCCAACGTGGGGCATGAGGGGTTGAGATAACGACAGATCTGACTGGATTGATAGTCACTCGTCACAATGCTGATTTATTGGCTCTCAAGCTTGTTCCTCTTGATCTCACAGTTTCAGTATATCGTATCTTACGTCCATCCGGTATTTGCTGTATTAGTGTTTTTCAAGTGTGGGGCTTGGGATAAGGTTTTTGTCTCATTGTACTTTATGGTAATGACTTGTAATACAATGGAATTATTGATCATGAAACTGATCTGTCTTATGTTCCCAGTGTGGTCCCCACCTTTATACTTTGGGAGGTATATAATAGAAGTGCTTAGCAATTACACATGTCTTTTCTCCTTCTCAGGTGCTCAACCTGTGAAGGAGACATTCTTTTACCCTCCCAGTCGTTCCCCAGACCATTTACATTTGAGAGTTTTGAAGTTTTTGAATGGCCTTTTAATGCTGTTGAGACTTGTTTGCTGATTGTGATGGGGATCACCATGCTGGCACGCATACAGAGTGTGTTTTGCCCACAACTGATTTCAAGAGTTAAGCAGAGTCAGGTTTGGGTCTTGTCTGGGGTCAAACGACGATGTAGGAGGACCAAGAGATTTTCCCTGAGGCTGGACAGTCATGAGTGGCAGGGTGTGTGGGATAGTATGGGCAAGTATCTAGGTCAGCGGGCCCCTCCGGTACTTTGGAATTTCACCACTGAACAACTGCAAAATCCAGAAGAATTAGTAAAACACTTAAATGAGGTGTGTGGTCATTCTGGCCATACCAGAGATGGATTGCTCTCAGCCCAGCACCACTCACTGGGAGTGAGTGAACAAGCTGTCTGGCTACGGTTTAAACCATGACAGTATCTTATACCAGGTTAGGGGTTTGCTGGGACAGGATTACTCTGTAATAACTGGTAAGTCTTCATTCTGAAAAATGTCAGGCAGAAGTGTTTGTGGAAAGAAGTAGAACAACAAAGCCAATAAAGGTACGCCCTTAGCCTGTGAGCCTGTAGCGTGTGTCTGATCTTGTGGATATTTAGTGAGATGCTTCAAAAATGTATTTATAAGCATTGTAGAATTGGAGTCTCAAATTCTATTGCCTGTGCTTATTCTAAGGGCATAGAATTCCTTCTTTCCTATAAATATCTTACAGCATCTGTCATTAACAGCTAATCTGTCTTCCTCCTGTTTTAGGGAACAGTATTGAAAAATGGCACGGAAACCTTTGAAGCCTGGGAGGATCCTCCTCCACCAGTCTACATGCAGTTCTACTTCTTTAATGTGACAAATCCTTTGGAAGTGCTTCAAGGCGATACTCCTCTTGTAGAGGAAATAGGGCCATACACCTACCGGTAGGATCATCATTTCACTGTTTTCACATCGCGCTAAACCTGTTGTCTGTGAGGAAGCCAGAAAGTGGGACCCAGAGTGCTTGGGATCCAGTTCTAGGAGGAAAACCTAGCTATTAATGTGTGATTACTTACATTCAAGGGAGCATCATCATACACCACCCAGACAGCACAACTAGACTGACATTTGGAGCACCTGAGATCAGTTTTGGATTAAGACAGAGAGTTCTGTCAGATATTGGGTAAGATATTGCTTGTGTGCTGCTGTTCCTCAGCTGCTGGACACAGAGGAAGTTGTTTGCATCCTAGTAGAGTGTCTTATTTGAGGAAAGAACAGTTGTGTGAGGTTTGAGAGTCTGGGGAGAGGATGATTCATGTGTTCACTCAAAAATTACCTCCCAGCTGAAGTTGCACAATTTGCATTGGTAAAATGTGGCCAGAAAACCAGTTAAAGAGTGGTACTATAAGGATCTTCCTCAGCCAACCCCCACTGTAAAACCAACTTGGATTCAGACATATCTACCATTTGTACAGACATAGAATTACTAAAGCTACGTGCAGTGTTGGAACTTTATCTGGCCTCTTGAACTTTCCTTCTGTGTGATATGGCTGCACACAAAACTATCTGCTGCATGTAGAGGAATTTTAAAGTCACCTTACAAATGAGTTTTCCTTTAGAGATTCATTCTGCTTTGCATGCAGCAATGTAAACCAGGAGTAGTGCTGTGGCAGGAAGTAGTATGGTCTTTGAAGTTACAGAGGTATGAAAACCATGGCAAAAGGTTGATTTCTCATTGTCAGACTCACTTCTAGTCATACACACTCATTCAGCTCAGTGCCAGAAGGAGATGTCTTTATCTGTGCTGCAAAAAGATCAGAATCTGGTTGTTAGTGTTTAAAAAGAATACTGTAGAATAAAAGGGAGAGCCTTTGTGGTAGCTTTGGCCTCTGCAGTGTATCTTGCCTTTCTGCTTCTTTCCTCCCACACCTCAGCTTTGCTTCACCCTCTGCCATCAATCTTTTTCCCCATTTCCTCTCTATTTCAGTACTGTCTGTTTAGCCTTGGCAAACTACATGGCAAAATACCTTGTCTTAGATAAACTGGTAGGGCTGGAGAAAAGACATAATCTTTCAAGTTCCTAATCTTCAAGTCTCTAGTATAATGCTGATAATTAGCTAGCCCTACATTTTCTCTGTCAGGAAGATAAATAGGGTCAGCTCTAGGTGTAGTAGAGCTACATGAAACCACATAGGCCCATGCTTTTCTGCAGCCTGGTACTCAATCCCCTTAGCTACCTTAATTCTTTCTTCTTTTCTTAGTTCTGGCTGTCTCCTGGCTGTTATGCATAGCCCCAGTTGTGAAGCTGCACCTTATCCATGAGAGAGTGTGATGAGATGGACGGGGCTGGTGGTGTAGCTGGCTGGGTTGGTCTGTTCCCAAGGGGAGGCCCAGCCAGAGCTTCTGGTTTGTGGCTAGCTGGGAGAGCCTTCCCCAGCAACACCACAGGCTGGCTGTGAGCCAGCTGGGTGATGCAGACTCTCCCAGCTGGGTGACTCTCCCTAAATTGTTTGTTGGAGTGTGAGGGAGGGAGGGAGGGTGCGTGTTTCAGTTGCTTCTGGCTTGTTTGGTTAGTCTGATCTTGACATGTCCAAACAGGATTTGATTGTTCTGTGCTCAGTTTGATAGAAGGAAGAGGAAAGTTAGGAAACAGAGTGCTCTTTTCCAGCAGATTTGTTAATCCTTGCCTGGCTGTCACTGCCGGTATCAGACTGCAGTGGTGGGTGAAGGAAGAGAGGAGGCATGTGGGAGGAGAGGGAGAAAGGAGGGGTGTCGCATGCTGGAGCCAGAGAATAAACACCAACTTTATCTCACATGCCCTGCGTAGCAAAGCCTTAAAAACTCATTTAGGTTTAGCATGTGGTATAACACCTAAAATGCCCTAAACTTGAAGTATGTGGTTCAGTGCTCTTATGAAACAGGGTACTGGGGAGAAAGGCTGGAAGTAAACTGGCTCAGACAAGCAGAGTTAAAAAATCTGAGTGACAGAGAGGAGGTGGGAAGGCTAAATAAATCTCTTCCTGCATATTCTTCCTGCAGTTCATAGTTTGGAACAACAGAGTTAGATTCTGTAACACAAAAAAAAAAACAAAAAAAACACAAAAAACCCACAAAAATACCAATTTAGCACTTGTATTTTAAAATCCTGGAAGTTAAATTTGCAGCATATAAAATAATTATAAAGTACAAGCTGCTTATCTGCCCAAGCCTAAAGAACACTTCAATATTGTCTGCTCTTGCACACATACACAGCTTTTTGTCTTTAACATCTGAGATCCTCCTACTTGTATCTCTAATCAGAGAGTATTATTTTCCTCTCCTACCCTTTTACACTTGGAGAGGCTTCTCAGGTTAACTCTGGCCTATTTTAGGGAAGGCACTTACAATTGTTCATTGCCATCCCCTCAGTTCAAGCCCTGGATATGAAGTAGGTTGCTGTACAAGAGGCTCGTGCCAACTCAGGCTGGAAGTGTGGCCAGACCAAAATTTTCCTTGGTGGTATTGATGCTGAAGAGTGGTAGATTTGCTGTTTGTGTAAGAAAGATGGGAAATGGTTGAAACAGTTTCCCAGGCCTTTCCAGTTGAAAGCCTGAACCAGATTAATACAGCTGCGTTGATGGATCTAGTGCAGCCAGGATAGGATGTAATATCTGAAATGAATAAAAAACATCATAGCACAGGGTCTCACAGAATAATTCACTTTCACATGTTGGGGCTTAAAATCTACACCAGAAGCAAAGCAATGAAAAAGTCAACAAACTCCTGAGTGAATGGAGACTTGGGAAATGCAGAGCATTTCACTTCATGTGTACACGAAAGGTTTCATGCCATGGACAGACAACCTTTACTTCATTCCCCTTTACTGAAGGGACATGTATAGCTCATTTTGAGCCCAAGCTAGTCAGTTGTGCAGAATTGTGTGCTTCTTCTTTGTAAGATGGTAGTGGCCATGGATTGAATTATGGTTATGACCTGTGTTTCAGGGTAATTAAGATGTGACTTCCTCATCATGCCAGCAGGTAGCATTTGATGTTTCTTGCCAACTGCACTTGTTTGTCAGCAATCCTGAGTTTTATGATGCTTGTCTGAGTGCGTAGACAGTAACAGAAATAACCTTCCAGGTCATGAGTAGTTCAGGGCAAAAATGCAGTTGAATTTCTGGCCAGGATTCCAGCCTGAAAATTAAAGGAGAAAAGCTGAAATGAAGCTTGTAATATGCCCATGGTACATGTAAGCCCAGAAGTCCTAGTGCAAAGTACTTTAAAGCAAGCAGTAAGATGCTGGTAGGTTCTTAGGTCATGTTAATGAGACTTACATGAAGCCTACATCTTGCTCTGACTGAGAGTGGATTTTGCCTGAAGCAAAGTTTAGTTTTCAAATTGTACTTCAAGGGCAGTCCCATATCTAGTGCCTCTAAATCCTTCTGTACTGTTAAAATTGTTCTCTTTCCTTGGAGGTTTTTTAAGATGAGGCAAAATACAAACTGAAATGAACATGTGGGGTGACATTTCTGAAATAGCCCTATGAGGTCTGATTCAGCTTACACTGATAAAAAGGGGAGTTCTGTTGCTGATAGCAGCAGAAGCAAAAATTAATCCACTCCTACCGAACTGTTCCCACCCTTTATGTGCTTAAAGCAGTAGAATAGCTGTAAGTTAACAGCAATTAATGTTATGCATGCTTGTTTAACTTAATTAGAGAACAAACACTTTGTTTTTCAGAGAATACAGGCCAAGAGTGCACGTTCAGTTTTTGGACAATGGTACCAAAGTGTCTGCTCTGAATCCCAAGACGTATGTATTTGAACCTCAGAAGTCAGTTGGAGACCCTGAAGTGGACCTGATTAGAACAGTTAATGTTCCTGCAGTGGTGAGTTCTCTTTCATTTCTGCTTGGAAATCATCCTAACACACTTCATAACTTGCAGCTTGTTGCTTCATGCTATCTCTGTCTTTGTGGTAGATAAATGTGATTCAAGAATCAGAGAGGCAGCTTTTATCTGGGGCAGACACTGCACTCAGTTTTGGGCTGGACTGTTGTGGTGGTTTTTTATTATATTGCTCCTTCACCATACATCTCTCTAGTATTAGCGCCTCACCCTTGTGCTGAAAGCTGACACACACTGCAGGGCTGAGCAGAGATCAGGCTTGTTGGGTTTCCAGATGTTAGCAGAACTGGAGAATAAGGTGAAAGTACTCTGTAAAGAAAGTCTTATTTGGGTGATCAGAAGCAGACCATCATTTTGGGTCTCATACAGGAACAGTATGACAACAAGCAGATCCAAAGCTGTCTTACCTTCCAAAGGAAATTAGACTGTACTAAAATATTTGTTGGTTGTGCAACTAAGCCTTTACTCCCTGTACTAGTTTAATTGACTTAAATTATAGAATGCATTCATTTCTACTCTCCCCTCAGCATTTCCAAAAATGCCTTCTCTGACTTTATGAATGAATACATAAATGCATTATATAAAGGAGTAGATAGGACTCAGCTTACTAAAAATTACAAATAAGACAGTCAGTGTATTTACAATTCCTCCCAGGATTTGAGTGGTGGTAAGGATTATCTCCTGTTCAGATTTTTTACTGTGATCAACTGTAGCAGGTAATGTGAAGAGAACTGCAGGTTGGTTTGCCCAAGGCATATTCCCTTCTTTTGGTTTTGCTTTGTTAAAGACATGTTGTGAATCACTTGGCAACTACAAAGGGAATAAATATGGGTATTGTTTGCATTTTGGAGAAATTGCTGTCTTTTAAAAGTGTAAACTGTGACTTCCTATGGGTGAAATTCAAAGCATGTCTTCAGCTGTAAAATACTTGTGAAATCCAGGCTGTTTAGAAAACAGTTTTGCACATTTCACTTAAAATCTTTTCTTAAGGCTATGGCAGTTAATGACATAGAACTGAGCTGGTGTCACAGTGCCAGGCTGAACAGGAACCTGCAAGAGCTCATCCCTGTGTGAGAAAAGCTGGAGAACCTGTTAGCCAGCACTTACTTGCCATGAGCAGAAATAATGAAGCCAAAAAGACAGTTGAAACGTGTCTGTGTTTGTATGTGGATGGTATTACTTAATCTACAAGAAATCTGACCATTTCTCCCTTATTCTGATACCCTGGCAGACTGCAATGGAGTGGACCAGGTCAACCCCTCTTCAGTTTGCCACAGAGGTGCTGCTGCTTCTGTACCAAGAATCCCTGTTCACAGTTCATACTGTCCATGAATTACTGTGGGGCTACAAAGACAGGCTCTTGTCAACCATTCATCTTTTGCATCCTGAGATAGATCCAGTGTTTGGTTTCTTTAATAAGGTAACTGGTGTGCAAGACCTTCTGATGCTTTACATGGGAATGATGTTGGTGCTATACAGTTTGGGCTGTCACAGCCAGCCAGTTGGGAAGGCTGGAGATGGGCTGCAGGGACAGCAAAAGGGTGTTCCCTCTTCAGTTTGGCTGGATCTAAGCACTGGCTATAGCACAGCTGTGGGTGTTTTATTTGACTTCTCTTTATCAGATATGGATAAGCTTCCCAAGGACAAATCACTCCACTATTGCCTGTGCTCTCTTGAATAACATGGGCTTTGCAGGGCCACTTCTGCAAACTACTAGAACATTTCCTGACCTATTTCCTTAGTCATTGATTGCAATCACATGTTATTTCCGTGCTGGAGCTGTTACTGACTTCCACGGTGTTTCTGGTTGCATATCCATGGGCTCTGAAGATTACTTGTTTCTTGGAGATCATCTGCAGTGCTCAGGTTATTTTCTCTGGTGGGTTTTTTGTTTTTTTTTTTTTTGGCTAAGGGCTGGTTTTTTTCAGTTGCAAATTTCAAAGGTAACATTAGATTAGCCTTTTTTTCATTTCCTTTACTTGGGAGGGGTAAGAATCTAGCCCGATCCTTCCACCTCATTGATAATCAAGGTGGAGTTTAATGAACTGCACTTACTTCACAAGGAGTCCATCACTTCTGAGGTGGATTTGAAGTGATGACAGCTTAAACTCCTGCCACCTCATTTCAGTTACAAGCTGGGTGTTACAAAATGAGCAGTGATTAAAAACTCATGTATCTGTTTGCAGATGAACGGAACCGATGACGGAGAATATGTTTTCCTAAGTGGGGAAATCAACTACCTTAACTTCTCAAGGATTGTGGAATGGAAAGGAAAAGAGTAAGTTTTTCAGTGTGGTCTCTGTCAAAATCTGTCCCTTTTCACATTTTGGATGAAGATAAGCATTGTTCTCCAAAAAAGGGTTCTTTTATAGCTCTTACCAGCTTCAGGCCAGCCCCCCAGTATTTTGGTATGTGTCATATAACTCTGAAGGGAAGATATCCCAGCCTTTAGTAAGCAGACTGCTGGGACTACTCATCTCTGAACCCCTAACTACCCTTTGGCACAGGTGACCCTCTCTTCCTTCCCTCCTGTAGGACACCCATCCCAACCACCTGTCGGGACAGTATTTCCACATCTACACATCCAGTGTTCCCAGGCACCACACTTACTGCTCTGTACCCAGAGCCAAGGCTGGGGCAGCTCGTGCCTGCGTATCCAGCACCTCTTTCAGTGGGCAGCCTGTGTTACCAAGAAGCCAAAAGATGAACTTCCTAAAGCATGGCCACTGCTCAAAGATATTCTAACCCTTACTGTCTTTTTTTGATTTTCTTCAGGTCATTGAGCTGGTGGACAACAGAGACATGTAACATGATCAATGGGACAGATGGGACATCCTTTCACCCACTGATTAGTAAAGATGAGAACATTTATATCTTTTCATCTGATTTCTGCAGGTAATGAGAAGAAAATGTTACTCAGACTTTAAAGCAGAGCATTTACATCCATTCCTCTTGGCGTTTCATGTTAGGCTGGTGCTTTTCCTCCTGTGATTTTATTTAACACTGTGAGTGTTCTGCACTCATTCATGGTATGAAGGATGAAAGATATACACTAAAGAAACCCCAATCTGCATCAAGTGAAGGAAGTGCTATTTCAACATGAAGTGAAAATCTGGAAGATGACGGAAAGACAGACTGGATTGCTTTGTGAGCCTAGTCATGAGAGGAATGGAAGAATTTACATCAGCTTTGCCCAAAGCTTCTGTCCTCCAAAGTCTTCCTCTGTGCCCTGCTTTTTTAGAGAACCTGGATTGTCCTCTTTAGGCATTCATGACTTGACATAATGCTGTTTGAAATGCAGCAAGATGCAGAAAATCTTGGTGTTCCTTCCTTATGTTCCACCTCGTCTCCTCCCTTGTCCATTTCCCTGTCTGTGAATACCCAAACTGAGCTGAAATTCCCTATTTAAATCAATACAGATGCATGTTACGCCGAATTCAGGACTTGCCAACTTGTTCTGTATTCCTTTCCTTGTCCCTCTCGGTAATACATACAATTACTGTCTCACACAAGACGCAATAGGGGACTACAGTAAGACCCTGAGATGCTGGAAGCAGGCATTAGTGTCCCTGGAGCAGCACAGCTGGCACAGGATTATCTATTCTGTGCAGCAGCAGAGTTGATGGAATGAGCATTTGCTGATCAGAAGCCTAGTAAATTTAATACTTAAGATCTTTGGAATAGGCTTAAATGAAGGCTGTAGATTACTGCAGACTTAAGTAGATACACAGAAAAGTGCTCAAGACTTAACAAATTGGGGTCTGGCTTTTCCTCCTTGCAGATCTTTGTACCTGGTGTACGACAGCTCGGGAACTGTTGCAGGCATCCCAACCTACCGCTTTGTGCCCTCTGCCATGGTATTTGCTAACACGACGGTTAACCCAGGCAATGCTGGATTCTGTGTGCCACCAGGAAACTGTCCTGGCACTGGTGTTCTCAACGTCAGTGTCTGTAAGCAAGGTATGTTACCAGGGTGTGGAAGCAGACTGGACGAATGTCAGTGGGGAGCATGCTTCTTTCTGCCTGAAATATAGGAAGACACTTTGGTGAGGCCCGTAGAGTTACAGTTGTGCTCAGTGAGATCTGCCACCAGCAAGTGATCATTTGGTTGTAAAATGCAGCAGCAATCTGAGGGGATGTTCTTGTCAGATCCTGTCTGCTCCAGCAATGATTTAAATCAAGGAATCAGAAGGAAGTACCAGACATGAGACATGAAGCTGTGCTTCAACACTTCAAGAGTGTCGATTCTTTAGCTCCAGAATGGACTTTTCCTTTCAGTGTAAATGGCACAGAGATGAGTTTTAAGGTTCTCACAGACTTCTTTGAATCCTGCTCTGTCTTGTTTAGGTGGTGACTTTTTATGTTTTCACATTCTAGGAGCTCCAATATTTCTATCAGCTCCACATTTCTACCAAGCAGATCAAAAGTTTGTAGAAGACATAGAGGGCATGCACCCGAAAAAAGAGTACCACGAGACATTTCTGGACATCAATCCTGTAAGTGCAGCAGTTTTAAAAGGGTTATATAGGGAATCCAAGCACATGGGTTTAGGTCACCTTCTTGGGTGGTGTCTATCAACATCGTTCCAGTGACCTCAAGGAAGGTGTACTAATTTATGTGGAACTGGTCTACTTGGGTTTGCTTGTATAGAGCAAACTGCTGGTTAGCAAGAATTAAAATACGTTTCCCTTTGTGTTGTGCAATTAGAGATGCCCTCAGACTGGTAATGATGAGATGAAGGAGTTAAAATATTTCTTAGAAACAGGTGAGGCTACTTTTCTGGTTCACCCTGCCATCCCAAGCATCTGAGTATTATCTTGACTGTGTTTTGCCCAAGCTGAAAAAGTTGGGTATGTGGACCAAGAGAGGAAATCAATATTCCGTGGATGTTGGACTCAATTTAGATAGCATGAAGTCATGAGAAAAGAGATACAGAAGCATAGTGATTACATCCTTTATGGGTGTTTAAAGAGTTGTTGGCATTTTCAGCATGAAATGTCAGAAATAAAAGGAGCTTGGAAGTGATGGTCTGTGTTTTTTTTACACTTGTGGTTTAGCCCCAGCTAAGCACCACACAGCTTCTCACTCACTCACTCCCAAGCAGGATGGGGGAGAGAATCAGGAGGAGAAAGCAGGAGGAACTATGAGAAAATGATTGGACTACTAGTGCAGCTGCTGCTTGGTATCTGGTTTGGTGCCAGGTTCTTCTCGTGACCCTGCTCCCACTTACCCAGCTTTTTGGTTAACTGCCACAAAATGGCACCTTCCCCCTCCCACACACTCTCCAGAGTAAATTTTGCTGCTTGAATGAGAAAAATATTCCTGTGCATCCCATTGCAGCCCTTACTGTGTTGTGTTTCATGCTTGTTATCCCTGTGGCCATACACTTAATAGTTTTTGATACTCTGATTTGTTTTATTCCCCAGTTGACAGGGCTTGTCCTGAAAGCAGCCAAGAGGATGCAGATCAATGTTCATATCCGAAAATTACCTGAATTTTTGTAAGTGTTCTCTGCTGCTAGGTGGATATATTGCATCTGATTCGATATTCAAAATTAATTTGTCTGCCGTGTTCAAATAGAATATTGGTTGGAGACAGCAAGTGGTAGAGAGAGAAATCCAGTCAAATCTCAGTTGTAAGTGGCAGTATCCTCTCTTCTCAAAGATAAGTAGATTTTGCAGTTCCATCTGCAGAATAAAAGCAGTATTCAAGAAAAGCAAGATGTTATGGACAAGTTCCACGTGGTGTTTGTGGTGCATCAGTCATATCGCACTGGCTTGTTTGCTCACAGAGAGCGTCTGCCACCGTGGAGTGCAGCTCAAACTCATTGCAGTGAGGACATGCCATTCTACTCTTCACAGCTTGCAGGAGATAAATTCTGCCGTTACCATCGTTTCTCGGTAATGGTCACATGAAAACGAAGTGAAAAGGTATGAGGCCTGCCCCTACCTTTCCCCAACAAGCACAAAACACAGACCAAGTGGTATGTCTCACAACAGCAGGCAAGAGAGGGCTCGTTTGACCGGGTAGAGGGATCTTGCTTGTGATTGCGTTGATATGGTAAAGAGAAATCTTTGTACTGAAATTTTGGCAGTCAGTACAATCCTACAGACAGGAACAGGGTACAATCCCAAGTTATGTGTGGGTAAAATGCCCCATGTCTTCTTTGTTGCAGGTGGATTCTGCCTGGTTTTCTGGGTGTTCGAGTTTGAGTGGCACATCCCCAAATTGCAGCTCAGTTGAGCAGAAATACTGTTCCCTGCATCTTGTGTCTTTCTGACATACTGATTTACTTGCCACTAAGGCTGTGTGGTAGCTATTCTTTTTACTAATCCTCTGAGCTGGTGTTTATTGGCACAGCTTTGCTACATATTGTATAAAACAGAAGTATTTTACCTGCCTGATACTCCTGGAAGAGTCAGTGATGTTTCTTCAGACCAGCACCACCTTATTTTGTAGTGTCTAGGAACTGTTACATTAACACAACTGATACATAAGCTGTTATTTTCTGTGTGCCAAATGTTGGGGGGGATGGGGGATTGCTGCTGTGAGCGTGTTCCTTGGAGAATAGTTTCTGGGTTTTGCAAGTATAAATAACCTTTAACATCAGCTTAGCTTAGCATTCTTGCTGACCAGCACAAATCTGCCGTTCAGTTGGTGATTAATGGGCCTCTTATGGATCCTTCTCTTTTCCTCCCAACCAAGCCCCTAAATATGCCATTGCTCCCAAAACAGAATTCTCTATCCATCTTGGAGACTGAGATTGTTCTACTCCAGGAGGGAGGTGAAAATCAAGAAGAAACAGCCCGGAGGTTTTTTAGGGACAGTTTCCTTGTTCGTTGTTCGATTATAATCTGTCTTCAGAACCCCCAAGTTGAAAAGTTGTGAAACAGTATTTTTTTATTGTTGCTTTTTCTCACACAGTGAAACGGGCAACATCCAAACGCTGATTTTCCCAGTGATGTATATAAATGAGGTAAGTATTTTTGTTGTTTCATTGCAGCATTGTGCTGTGTGTGTGCTGGCAAAAACAGTTTTTGAGGTAACCAGAAAAGAAAATGGTGTCGATCACTTTGATAGGTAGGAAGCTGTTGCTGTTCTTAACTAACATCCTCTGCTGCTTGTTGACCATAGCATCAAGTTCAGCCCTGCAAAACGCTCTCAGACAGTCTTTTTAATTTCAAAGGTCTTTGAAAGGGTCAAAGGCCCATGAGGAAAAGGGATGCTCAGATGAGGAGGTGGGAGTTCACAAGACCAAATCCTTTTTTGTATCATCTGTTTTGAATATTCCTGTGCTTTAGCTGGATCACTGCATTAACTGGATTCGGGGAGGACTCTAGGGTACCAGTTTCAATGTTGTACATCATTATTGCAGGCCTGTATTGTTCCATGCCTAAACTGAGAGTTGAAAATCTACTTTCTTTTGAAATACAGACTAGATAAAGCAGTCTCATAAAAGGAAGAACAGAAATTGATCTTTCTTTTACCTCCTCACATCTGTCTCTTCCAGAGTGTTCTGATTGATGAAGCATCTGCCAGCAAACTCAAGCATGTCCTGCTGGAAGCCAGTGTTGTAATTGGAATCCCATTCATAATCATGGCTCTAGGAATTGTTTTTGGGATTGTTTTTATTGTGCTGGCATGCAGGTCCCGAGGAATAAGTGAAGAGGTCAGTAGCATTTGAATTTGGCCTTGCTTACTGTATATCTGCCTGAATTTGATTTTCTTTCTGTTGCTTTTTACCTGCTCAGCGTCTTGTGCACACAAACATTTTTATATGTTGTTTTTGTTTAACGTGACCTTTCTAGGAAAGGGAAGTTCTAATAGACTCAGAATAAATCACCAAAGCAAAGGAATGGAGCTAATATGAGGAATGTGGTAAGGCAGGTCATGTGTCCTGTGCCCAATTCCCTTTCTGACAGCAGTGAAAGAATCAGCCTGTCTAGAGGACCCTGGTGGATAAGATGCAAGAAGTCCACTGTATTTAAGAACGCTGTCAGAACACAATCTGACAATGTTCTCAGAAACAATTTTCAGAATCATAATGCAAATATATTACCAAGGAATGGGTGAATTTTACAGACAGCAGCATGCAGAAAATTTTCTCCAGACAGTACTGACTTCTAGATCTATTTATGAAAACTATCATAACGTGATGTGTTGGCATTAAGGTTGCTAGTCATGCTGAAAGCTGATGCCAAAATTTCACCCTTATAGGCAAGGCAGTCAGGTTCAGAGAATACAAACTACAGATCCTCTGGTTAGAGAAACAGACTGGGTACTCTAGTAGGCTGTTTTCTCCTTGTAGTTGCTGTTGTCTTTTCGTGATCTTGCTTGTATGGTGTTTCCTAAATACTACTTTTTAACAGTGTGAGAAAGCACCCTCACACCTACCTCCAGAGCACCCAGCCACCCTGTTCATGTGCTTTGTCTTAGTCCAGTGGGACTTGGGAGTGTGGTACTGGCAGCGGTGGTGGCACTTTGGCAGCAAAGTCTCCAGCCTCCTAGCCTCAAGTGGTGGCTTTGAGAAGCTGATCTTTGGCTCTCTTGGCCTCATTCTTGATTCTCTCATGAACCAAAAGTGGTTCTTCAGGTTCCTTTACAAGACAGACTTTTGCCATTAAGCTTTTGAGCTTGCCTGTTACTGGCTGGCTCAACTAGAGAGTCAAAACTGTCCCACTGCCTGAGGCCCCTGTCCCAGGCATTCCTGCCCAACCCTACAGGTATAGCTTCACATCATCTCTCTTTGATGTTCCTGAACATTGTACAGGGATTAAAATGAGAATGGGACACCTAAATTCCATGTTTTCTCTACATTGCCTTTGTTGCTTTTCTTGCAAAGAGAAGTAATTCAGCTAGTTAATGCTCTCCCCCTCCATGCACGACAGTTATGGCCTTCTGTCATCTGTAAGGTGCTGCTGTGAGCCTAAGTTCCCTGCCCAAGCTGCCACCCACCCTCTGGTACTTTTATAGTGCACTGCTGGTTCTGTTACAGGAAATTGTAGTTAGGAGTAGAAGCCAAGAGCTTTTTCCTTTCTTGTCTGGAGTCTCAGCCATGCAGCTTCCCCATCATGGAAGCCCTCTGATGTGTCACATCTAACTTGCTGTGTTGTGATTGTTTTCCTTTCAGAGTACTGAAGATGAAAGGTCACCGCTCATCAGGACATCTTAGTAGGTTTCCTTTAACACATGAGCTTGGAGAATAAACTAGTAGAGCTGACCTAATACCAACTACCACTACCCAGCATTCTCTACTGCAGAGAAACAATTGTGTCAGTTGTAACTTTTTGTGGTATAGAGATGGAAGAGAAGCTGCACTATCTTGAAGGGAGGAGACTTTTCTTGCCAGCTAAGTTACAATTACATTTTAAAACTGCTTGAGATCCTGCTTTTTCCAACCCTGCACTCTCTTTGTACGTGCACTGACAACCATAGATGATCATAACCACTGTAGTGTTGAAAATAAAATGGCCTGAATCAATACAGAAACAAGACAAGGGACATTTGCAAATGGCCTTGGGAGCGTGGGCTGCAAAGGACCTTCTTGCAACACACCAGGCTCCTGTGTGCCCTGGAACAATGGACAATTGGGCTGTAGGCCTAGGCTTGTCTTTTCTGTCAAGTGTTGTGTGCTACTTACTACCAGTATGCACTGACTGTGTGTTATTCATGTCTTCAGTGCTTTCACAAATGTATTTGTACAACTAATCCAAAACACTGAGTGAAACCTTGTTCACCACCTCTAGTTTCCAGGTAAAAGGAGGCTGATGATTTGAGATGTGATGCTGTATAGACCTCTTCACTATTGTAACTCAGAACAGTTACTGCATATTACGATGCGTTTCTCCTCAAGGTCTGGGGTTTTTTCAAACCACACCACAGCACAACATTTTTCTTGATGGTGGAGGGTTCAAAAATTGTGTTCTTGTTCCACTGGTATTGGTGTCATGGTTGTCAGCTGGTTTAATGTGAATGCAGACTTGGCAGTTGACTGTTGAGGATAAAAGCACATCTCCATGTTAAGGTAGGCGTAGGGCTTTGAGAAGTCATAACACTTATTTTACTTGTCAAGCGGAAACTTGTTTTAAAAATCACAAAGGTATTTTTCCCCTGATTAAAAGAATATTCTTGTGGAGGAGTATTTCCATTAGACCTAGAGAGTGAAATGTATTTTAAAAATGTATTATTGTCTTCTAAATAGAGGCACTGGGTTTTGCATTGTCTTGGTTTTGTGTGTTTTTTTTCCCCAAGCTGGTGATGTGTTCAACAGTTTCATTCATCTGGAGCCAGTTCCACCCAGGAAGTTTGAGTGACTGCAATTATTTATAATTTGTATTAGCTAAAAGCACCAGGCACAGTGTGCGCTCCTCACAGTACTGCAGTTACAGCTTTGCCTCTTCAGAGTGTTTGCCATGGCAGAGGCACTCTGAATCTCGGCCAAGGACTCCGGTCAGGCACTCGCCTGCCACTTGCTCTGAGGAACAAAGAGCTTCTCACAGCTTCCTGCAGTGATCCTGTCAAGGGAGTTGTGCTGAAGATTCAGCAGGCTAAAACTGTCACTTCTCCACACACCGCCAAAGTGTTGCTGTCTGAGTGGTAAAACAACGCTGTGAAACTCCTGGGGAACTCTCTGCTTTTACCCACATACTTCTCTTGCATGTTCTGAATGCCAGATGCATTGGTGGGAGTCACAACTATCTCTTTTGTGCTATTCATAGAATCACAGAATGGTCTGGAGTGGAAGGGACCTTAAAGCTCACCCAGTTCCAACCCCTGCCATGGGCAGGGACACCTTCCGCTAGACCAGGTTGCTCCACGCCCTCTGCAGCCTGGCCTTGAACACTGCCAGGGATGGGGCAGCCACAGCTTCTCTGGGCAACCTGTGCCAGGGCCTCACCACCCTCACAGGGAAGAACTTCTTAATGTCTAATCTCAGTCTCCCCTCTGTCAGTTTAAAGCCATTCCCCCTCGTCCTGTCCCTACAGGCCCTTGTCAAAAGCCGCTCTCCAGATTTCTCGTCAGCCCCTTTAGGCATTGGAAGCTGTTCTAAAGTGACCCCAGAGCCTTTTTGGGGCTGAACAGCTCCAACTTGCTGGAAGGAACCTGTCGTGGGGGGAAGTCTCGTGGAGGGCGCAGCAGCGCCAGAGTCACTAATCCCCGTCGGGCACTGGCGAGTGCCCACCGCGCCTTGAGTGACAGGAGCGGCACGGCTCCCCCGAGGAGCACGCCATGGACCCCTCCCGTCGCCTACACGCATCCCCGACGCCACCGCTCCTAGTGGTACAACCCGGAAGCGCTTGGCAGCAGCGACCGGAAGGCGACGGAAGGGTTTATTTCGTTGTTGCACTTACCCGGGCTGCCCGTATCACACCGCGGCTCCGTCAACCGGCACCTCATGGCCTTTAACTTCGGGGCGACGGCGGGCGCTGGGGCTGCCAACCCCACCGGTGAGCAAGGAGGGTCCCGGCCCGGGGAGGGACTGGGGGCCGGCGGCGGGTGTTGCCTCCCTGCGGCGCGGTAGCCGAGCCCCAACGGTCCTGGGGGCGCGTGCCACCCCACCAGTGAGAACCGCTACCCCCTCAGCGGTGGTCGGGCGCGCGGTGCTCTCCTCGGAGCAGTCCGCAGCCCCTCAGCGGTGCCGGGACGTGCGGACAACCCCCTTCATACCCATCCGCAGCCCCTCAGCGATGGCGGGGCGCCCGGGCACCCCTATGATACCGATCCGCAGCTCCTCATCGGTGCCGGTGCGCCCGCGCACCCCTGTGATACCGATCCGCGACTCCTCATCGGTGCCGGTGCGCCCGGGCACCCCTGTGATACCGATCCGCGGCTCCTCATCGGTGCCGGTGCGCCCGGGCACCCCTGTGATACCGATCCGCGGCTCCTCGTCGGTGCCGGGGCTTCCGGGCACCCCTGTGATACCGATCCGCAGCCGCACAGCGGTGCTGGGGCGCCGGGGCGGCCGGTCCTCTCTCCCCCGGGGCGGCCGGTCCTCTCTCCCCCGGGGCGGCCGGTCCTCTCTCCCCCGGGGCGATCCTCAGCCTCTCAGCGGTGGCGGAGACCCCGGTCCCTGGTTTGTCCAGAGCACGGCGGGCACGGCCGCGGGTAGCTGCTTTCGGCGTGGCTTCGGCGGGGCCGGGTGTAGCCGTTCCTGCTCGTCTCTTCGCGGCAGAGCCGGTGAGATCCGCTTTTCTCCCCGGTTTTCTCCCCCGCTGTTTTTCCCCGCCCGCCTTCAGTCAAACACGGTCCCCGCCGTACTGGCCGAGTTCCGTTCGGTTTTTATCTCCTTCCCGCGTGAACAGTGGGCTGTGTCGGGGGACGTCCGGGGACTTCATCCTGCCCAAAGAAGTGTAAGTTGCTCTTAGGGAGCTTGTGCCATGGTGACTGATGCTCGGTGGTGCCTGCTTAATGCTGCCAGGTCACTCGAATCATCACTTTTGATTGTAGTGTTCCTGTTTGATTAAGATGCTCTTGAAATTTAATTTTTGAGCAATGTAAAAGTGTTTAATTTGTAAGATGGAAAAAGCCTTTTTTCCTTTGTTTTGCCGCTGTTAATTGACTGTCAGTCTTCGTGAAATGTAAGCCAGAGCGGGCCTTACTCTAACTTAGTGCAATCTTTGTTGGCTCTTACTCAGAGTAGATACTCTGGATAAGTCCTTTGGACAGGGCTCATCTTCACTGTAGTTAGCTTGGTCTCTACCATGTGGTCTTTCACTCTGGCTGATTTAGAGATGGACTTTCTGGCCTCATCTTCAAGTAAAAGATAATCTTGTGCTGCTTGTACACTGCTACAGGGTTTATGGTGCTCATAGACCAATATTAGAGGGAGTTCTGGGATCACGCTTGCCGTTGTCTGTCTAGTGTGAAGCTGTTCCCAGTTCCTCCTGGGAGAGAACTGGGGAGCTGCTCTGTTATCATTTTTCTTAGAGCTGGAAAAACCTGGATACATCAGGTAAGTTATCATCAAGCACTGGAGCTGACAGAGTTTGCAAATACAACTTGAATAACTCTGCCCAGGAGTATTTGAGGCACACGTGGTGCTTCAGCTGCTGGACTTGTAGTTTGTGGTTATTCTGCCATTGCTGCTCATGTGTAGGTATGGTATTAGCATGAAAATAGTTTGTTCTTGTCTTCCTGATAGCTTATGAAATAATTATGGTACTCTTGGTGCCGCTAGTGCAGGTGCAGCTGTATCGAGCAATCTTAGGTGGTTAAATATTGCTCTTAACACGAATGTTGAATTGTATGGATATTTTCATGTGTAGCTTTGTAATAAGATAGGAAAAGTGTTGCCTGCTTTATATATAGTATAGTTGAAAAATAACATGCTTATAGCAGTGAAGTAGGGAGAGTGGGTCAAACAGGAAACTTTTAACTGTCCTTCTTGTGTTCAGTAAATAATGCTTAATGCCAGTTAATATCTTACTCTTGTTTTTAACTATGCCTGTCTTGTCTATGGTGATGGAAAAATATTTGAGTTTTTCTTTCCTGAACCTACCTTTTGTTTAGAACTAATGTTACCTTGCTCTTTTTCTGCTTCCCGCTTGTCAGGATTTGGTGGGCTTGAAACTACAAACTCCACTGCCAGTGGGTTTAATTTTGGTGGTTTTGGCTTAACTGCTAATCCTGCAGTGAATTTTAATATTGGGAATTTCGGTGTTTCCACTACCTCAACTCCACCATTCAATTTTGGTAACAGTCTGGCAAGTGCAGGTAGATAATTCATAAATACTTGTTCTGTTATAAATGTTAATAGCAGGGGTCCAAGAATTACATTCCAAACTGAGAATCCATATTTAGTGCTACTCTTCATATCCAGGCTGGAGATAAAAGCTTTGAAAGTGGAATGGGTTTGAGAGCCACTGGCTTGTAGAGGTTTTGCCTGTTAAATTCTGAAGAAACAGCTGCTGAGGAAAAATCTGAATGTACCAAATACTCAGTCTCTGAAATGGAAATGAATTGTGGTAACATATCAGTCTGACCCAGACTAAAAATGAGCATCAGTTACCTGGCAAAACAGTATCAGTTCTCTGTTCAGACACAGACAATCATGAGCCATCGCAGAGCTGGTCCCTAACTCCATGTTTCCTGACATGAGATTCTTGGACTACTGCAGTCATGTTTTCCATCTTCACCCTGTGTCTCCTCATTGGCCCTCCATTGGCTGTCATGAATGCACCACATAGTTTCTGTGGAGAAACAACTTGTGTACAATGAGCACAAAATGAACAGCCCTTCCTGTGACCTCTGTTTCCTGAAGACTGTTCTGAAACGGCACCCACACCAGGCTCTTGTTAAGAGATCATCTGCATGGTGTGTGTGCTGGGTGCTGACTGTAAGAACTGTCCATAGCCCATGTAGAGCCACCATTTCTAAGGATCAGGTGATACCATTTCAAGTTAAGTCTTTTCCATTTCATACAAAAATGCCTAACTGTAAGGATTTCTAATGCTATTACTCATGTAGAATTAGCCCATGGGGTCTCATTGCCACTGCTAGTTGAGGAATTACATTCATTCCAGCGTGCCATTGCTCCCTGCATTTAGTGTACTCTTACCTGTTTTGTGCATGTGAGGGTTTTGTTTTTATTTGGTATGAACACTATTGGACTGTATTTCTTCAGCTGAGTTTGAACTGCTGCAGGAGAGAACTTGGATACTTAATTGTGTTTAGCAGTTTGCTCTCCTAGATCCCTTTTCCGGAAAGGATGACTGAATTTACTGTGAGTACAAAACTACCTAAAAAATTGTGTTATCTGATGGCACTGCTGCCAGGGTTTCTCGATCGTTGGTAGCTCCAGCGTCACAGGGAACAAATTCTCTCCATTCACATTAAGATGTTTCCTGAATGAAAATAAAATGTGATTGCATGTCAGCTTTGGTCTAAGTTTTTTTTATTTTTTTTTTTTTTTTTATGTCTACAAGAGGATGGCAAGTGTTGTAGGTCTAAGAGACTTTTTTTGTTGTTGACATGTGAGTAAGCAGTGGCAGAATCTTTCTGACAAATCCTTTGTCACAGACTGTTTTCCTTCATTTGAGTGTATGTAAAACCAGCTAGAAAAGGAGAGAACTTGGTGTCCTGGGGCTAGTCAGAAGTCCACAGGCTGGACAGTGCATTGGCACCACTGGAGCAAGGAGGTAGTGTGGTGGCACCCAGCACCCATGCAACCTCACGTGCTAGGAGGCCATCCTCCTCTCCTGGCACAGGCACCCTGTATTGGGGCACCTCCTCTGAGGAGGCAGATGGGAAGAAGGTGCTCTCTTGGGGCTTTCTCTGGCACAGTGGAGCTCAGGCACTTACTCCTCCTGCTAGCCGTTGACTGGTTTTCCTGAAAATCTGTGGAAGTCTGATTGCTTTTGTTTCTGTCTTCCTCTGATAGAGATTGAACTGCAAAATGAGATTTAACAGGGAGGATAGTAGGGAAACTAGGCTTAAAAAGAAAGACCTTGTAGAATTTTACCTGTGCGTAGAAAGAAATCATTGCTGTGACAGCATTCCTGTTAATGCACACAGCGATTTTGTCCACCCTAGCCTCAGTCTTTACCTGATGTGTTTCTAGTTTTGTTCTGAAGAGGTTAGGAATTTTTAAAAAGTGCACACAGGTCAGATTGTTTGTTAAACACTTAGCAACCACACTGACTGTCTGAAGTATTCCTCAGAAGGAATCTAAGTAATACTGAGTTGTGTCTGTCATTAAGGAAAGCACATCCTGCTGGTAAAGGAGCAGGATGGTAGATCACTGCTACTTTTTTACTTGCTTCTGTGGCACACCATTGATGTATTGGCTATCTGGTTCATGTTTTCTCCCCTATAAACTCAATACCCATGATCTGTGTGAACTACATGCTTGTAACATAGCACATTGTCTGTCAGCATCTCTTCTCATAACACTCCTTGGTGCCTGCAGTTTTTTGTTGTGTTATGCACAGCTGTTGCTTACAATGTTCCATCTACCTTACTTGTGATCTTTGTTTGTTAGGTGCTTTTGGAGGATTTGGGACAACTACCACCACTGCGGGACCAACATTTAGTTTTTCTGCTCCTACCAATACAGGCACCAGTGGTAAGATAGTACAAGTCCAAAAGGATTTGCTTTAGAGCAAACTGTGGGGCATCAGCCCTTCACAATAATGTTTTGGATTGAGCAGGTATCTTCTTCTCAATAGTTATTTGCTTATTTCTCCAGGACTCTTTGGTGCTACCCAGAACAAAGGCTTTGGATTTGGTACTAGTTTTGGCACAGGCACTGGAACTGGCTTAGGCAGTGGGTTGGGAACTGGGCTGGGCTTTGGAGGCTTTGGCACCCAGCAGCAACAGACCAGTAAGTACAGCCTTCTCTTGATTTACCCCTTCCCTGGCAACAAAAGCAGAAGGCTGCAGCAGGCATACAAGTAGTTGGATGGAAGTGTGTTATAAAAGGAGGCTGTTGCACTTCTCTTCTGATCGATGGGTGCTTCTCAGAAACTTGGCTTTTGAAATGCCTATAATTGCAGCCCTTCCTTTTTTCTTAAACAGGAGCTCAAACAAGTGTCTTGAGTTTCACCCTTCAGTTGCCAACAGCAAATCCCCCTTTGGTTTTGGTGGTGGTTAGGGGTAGTTACAGAATTGATGCTTGCATTGATAGCATTACTAGAAAGGTGAGGAAGTGGGGTTGAGTTTAGTTTAAATGTGACTTGGATCATGACCAGCGGCAGACTGAGTGCACTGAATTTATAACAACAGATCTGTCCTTCAGATTGAGGTCTTGAAGGTGCCACATGATGTCATGTGTTGATATAAATGTCTTATTTAAAGAAAAACTAATCTTCTAACTCTTCTACAGAGTTCAGAAACTTTTAAAAAACATTATCCAATTTTGATTATTTATTCTGTGCATTTGTTTTGCTTCTCAAAATCTGAAAGAAGTGATACCAATGATACACAGATGGTATGTGTTAACAAATGAGTCTGTGTTAGTTGGTAAAAGAGTTAATTTGTTTTCCTTCATCCTACACAGCATTAGGAAGTGGGTTGTTCAGCCAGCCTGCTCAGACCCCTGCCCAGTCGAACCAGCTGATCAACACAGCAAGTGCCCTCTCAGCTCCAACACTCTTAGGAGATGAGAGAGATGCTATTTTAGCAAAATGGAACCAGCTGCAGGCCTTCTGGGGTACAGGCAAAGGGTACTTCAACAATAACATTGCTCCGGTGGAGTTCACACAGGAAAACCCCTTCTGCAGGTTTAAGGTATGAATTGTTCACCTGCCACGAACAGTTCTGAAGCAGTTGCACTGCTTGCTCGGTGGTGAAGCATCTTGTGAACATTACATGAGATATAATTTCTGTTAAGAGTATCCTGAAGGAGTGTTTTTCCAGGTGATGTACACAGTTCTGATGCATGCTAATGAAAAGGTTTGAAGATGTATAGATGCTGGAAATCTGGGCGTTGTTACAGTACTAGGTAACAGGTGCATATGTGGATACTGAAAATGACATTTTCGTGTGATAGCATTCTAATTAGTGTGTGTGTAGTTGCAGCAGATCTCTAGGAATTAATTTCAGTAGGTATTTGTTTAGGTTACAGTATTACAGAAACTATTTAAAATAACCTTCTAAATAACATCCAAAAGAAACTCTAAACATCTGGAATAAGAATTTCAGGGTCTTTCTTTGCTTTGATTACAGTAGAAAAACCCTCTATGAACCTGGCCTGTACGTACCATTTTAAGTACACCAGCCTTCAGATTTCTTCTGCCTTTATACTTGCCAGTACTAAAGCTCACTCCATGCCCTATGTGATATTTTCAGCTATTCCAGGTCCTGCTTCTCATCTGAGCAAAAGATGACTTTCTTGCTAAGCTTCAAGCTTGTCAGTGGATTGGGGTCAGGGATGGTGATAGCCTTCTTTCCCAAGCCAGTTCTTTTGAAGCTCAAACTTTCTAACCTGAATATAGGTTAATACCTAATTAAAACTAGTTTTGATTATGCACATCATGACAATCTTATAAAATTTTTACAGGAACTGAGTGCCTGTATAACAAATATTTGGCTTCTGTTGCATTATCTTTTTAGGTGTTACCTTGAATATTTTGTTGACAATGCTCCTGAAAGCTTGCTTTCCTGTAAGTTGTGGCCTGGAATGCCTTTACAGCTTTCTGGCCTTTGAAAAATTGCAAAGTATTAGTTGTGTGATGCAAAATTTGTTATCTTAGAGTTTCATTTACTAGAAGTTTTTCTTTCAGGTTAGACAGTGCCACATACTAGGCTTACTTTTGTCCCTGTGACTTGAGTGTTATTAATACCATTATGAGTCCACATACCTTAAGTTACATACTGAAAAGTTCCATGAATGCCAGCAGCGGCAGATGCCTAAGGAAAATGTTGGAGAAGTTGGTAGCATGGGTATTGGAGCAGAGTGTCATAAGCTTGTTTGGTTTATTGCCTCTGTAAGCATGAGACATCTAATAAAAATGAAGCATTGCCCAAAGGGTTTCACAGGTGTTCAAGGAATGCACTTGCACCCAGTTCCAGCTCTAGAACAAATGAGAAGTATGCAGGTCTTTACCAAGAAAAGTGTGCTTCTAAGGCATGTGATACAGGCCTTCATTTAAAGGACCACAACAAAGCAGATAATCTGTTAAAGTTTGAAATACTTAATTGCATAAAGAAATTGTGAAAGATGTATTTAAAACCAAATGTATGTGTGGTCTTAATACTACTTTGCACATAATGAGATTTAATCTTCCATGTACTGGCAAGTCGTTCCCCATGGGGTGGGCCTCTTTCACAGCCATGAAAGTGAAAGGCATGTACTTAAACCCAAATTCTTGCTTAGCTGCCATTGTTGTGCTCCACCACAGGATGGCCCAACTGAAGAAGTCTGACTCATGGTGTTAGGGAGTTACCCTCCACTGACAAAGCCCAGGCTCTTGGGCACATCTCCAACTCATTTCTCTCTTCAGCTGAACTTACACAAGGGAAAAGGCACAAGTCACCCATTCAGACACAGTGTCAGGGCCTAAAAAAGTATTCACTGCCCAACATGTCACCAGTGACAATGAGACAATGACAGTTTATGGGCAAGATGAGATGGAAATAGCTTCTCTGCTTATAATGATTTAACAGTTTAGATCTTTCTTACACAAGCCACATGGAGTTTACACTGGAGTTGACAGGGGATTTTTGAAAAAGGTAAAGCATGATGTTACTTAGAATGGATGGCAGAAAGTGTTCCTGTATTAGATTATGAAGTTGAATTAAACATTTAACCTTACCACAGCTTTATCACAGCAAGGATGAAGATAACATTAAACTTTATAAGCAGTTGTACAAACAGAACTTGACACTTGCTTACACAAAGAAAATTGTCCCAAATTCTTACTTGATGCATGTCTTATCTAGTAGAAATACACTGTGCCTGTGTTTTGACTTGTACTGCCAAGCAAACTGTCTTGGATCTACAGGAGAAAAGTGCTGAGAAACCCATAAAGATTTATGGTTGGCTTATCTTTCCGTTTGGTTATGTCAGTAACTGGTTTTCATTCAAGTATCTGGCAAGGTAGTACTGTAAACTATTCTGGAACTCTAGTAATTGTTCTGTATTGAAGCTTGGTCCTCTGGTTCCTTTTGCAACTTGGAAAACTTGTAGATCTGTACCATGCTCCTGATTGGTATCAGCTCTGAAGTAACTTAAATACCCTGTTGAGTTGGCCTCTGCCTGTCCATAGCAGGCTTTTTTTTTTTTTTTAATGAAAGTGGATAGTTTCTGTATTTGGACTGTTTCAAAAGCTGGTGGCCTTGTGAGAGAACATTTAAGGTGAATAGATTTTATGTTTCTGCATTGCTGAATATGTAGTAACTTAAATTTTCAACCAGTTGCTCTACAAATTGAAGGCTTTAGCCCTTCCCCTTCATGCCACATAGATACGTTTTTTGCTAAGTAATACATCCCCAGTTTTTGTTTGTTCATTTGCAGGCTGTGGGTTACAGTTTAATGCCCAACAACAAAGATGAAGATGGCCTTGTGGTCTTGGTCTTTAACAGAAAAGAAGTAGATATTCGAAGCCAGCAGCAGCAGCTCGTAGAATCACTACACAAAATTCTGGGGGGAAACCAGACACTCACTGTCAACGTAGAAGGTGTTAAAACAATGCCGGATGACCAGTATGTGACCTTGATGCAGCTTTGGCTTTCTATCCAGTATTACATGTTGTAAAGGGATGTGCTTAGTCTGTTTTGGCTCTCTTTCTCCTTGACTTTAGATCTGTTTATCCTGAGATCAGTTTTGTGTGTCTCATTCCTTGGTGTTGCTTTTTTCTGAAGGTTTTAAGACTGTTATCTTTCCTGTGTATGTTACTTGCTTTTGCTGGAGTTCAAAGCTGAGGACCTCAGCTAAGGTCAGGAAATAGGCTTCTCCAGACCCTGCTCAGCAGCAGAAGTTGGAGATAAGGATGCTAACCATGAGGACGAGATAAATACTTTGTACTTTAGGAGCTGTGAAGTTTTTTCACTTGGTCACGCATAAGATGGAATGGCATTGGGGTGTACTGTAATAGTGACTTTGCAGCGTTCCATGTCACAGATGTTTGTTTTGGTGGGAAAGCTGTTCTAAGGCTAGCAGAGTGGTCTCATTCTGCATGTGTTATGTCAGAGAGCTGTCTGCTTGGAGTTGTTTGGGGGCCTCAGGCTACTCTGCCTGAAGTACTTCATTCAGCACACTGACATTTCTGCTTCTTACTTTCACACTGTTCATTCTGTTTCAAAGACCAAAGGTTTTAGGTTATTCTTAATGTAGTAGTAGTATCGCCATATAACATGGTTGTTAAAAAGGGGGCTGGGGGAAGAATGTAATTCTGTAGAGTATTGTCAGTTTTCTCTGCCTTGCTGTGTTAAACCCTGTGTTTACTGGTATTTTGTATGTCAGTTACCTCATAGAAATTAACTGTCGGCTGGGAGAGATAGTAACTTTGATTTAGGGTTCTTCTTTGTTGTGTTAGTTTCTGTATACTGCTGACCTCTTTCTGACAGTATACATGTTGTCTGGCTCAGGACAGAAGTGATAATTTACATTGTTGAACGCTCACCCAACGGCACCTCAAGGAGAGTACCCGCAACAACCCTTTACGCACACTTTGAGCAACCCAACATCAAGTCATCCCTGCAGCAGCTGGGGGTCAGCTTCTCCATGGCCAGAACAGAGCTTTCCCCAGCACAAGTCAAACAGCTCCTGCAGAATCCTCCTGCTGGTATGTGGTCTGGGGCTGCACAGGGGCACAGCTGGACCTCTGCTGCGGCTTTTTTGGGCCTCTGCGGAAAAATGATGGTGTTGGGCAATTGGAAAACACCTTTTAAAACTACAGGAGTTTCCAAGGCACTCTGACATACTCTTGTAACAGGGTTTAATGACAGCAGGTTTTCCCGTGCAGTGTAGTCTGCCAATACAGGTATGATTTATCAGTAATATGCCACACACCACTATACTGTATGATACAGCCATCATAAACCCCTTTAACTTGTGCAGTTAAAAAAAAAAAGTTCAGTATCAGAATAATCATGTTCTATATTCACTGCCTAATTTTCAGTGGGGTCACTTAGCCTATATATGTGGCTAAAGGTAGTGCATAGCTTTGTTTTAGAGTAGGCAAGTGCCATTTGTGCAATTTCAGAGGATAATTGTGGCTAATGCTGTGTCTGTACAGTATCCCATGTAATACTTGAAGGGAATTCCCTGCAGGGGGTCAGGAAAAGCAGCCTGTGGTTTCCAGCAGCCAGTATGGAGCATGTTCAGTAAGACCATAGTGTTTAAAAGCACTGCAAAGGTTATAGCATCTGGATGGCAAAAAGAACTGGGCCTACTACTGCGGGACAGAGACAAGCTGTACTGTTTCCCAGCTGCTGCAGTGCGGGGTAGTAACTGCTCTGTGCACAAGCAAGTTAGCTGTTTAATGTTGGAGGTGTATCATGGGGCCTGTGTAATGATGGTTGGGCACATCTTGTTAGTCCATGACTGAGAGGGAAGCTGAGGTTGTAGGCTTACAAGCAGCAGGGTGGGCAAGGAGAGGTGTTAGTGCTGAGCTCAGGAGAAGCAGGCACACCCCAAGAGTTTTGGTATAAAGGCAAGAGCTCTTACAAGGAATGACCTAGAGCGTGGTACAGCGAAGAATGTTGTAGTAGCTGACTGTTCTGGTCTCCTTGAAGATGACCTGAAATTGTTAAATTACCATCATTTCTGTTTTTCTTTTTGGCGTGTCTTTCTGGTCAGAAAGTCAGTTGCTTCCCTATCTCTGTGTTTGTTTTTAACTAGCATGCCTACGTATGTGCATTTCATACATGGATCTGATTTGCACTGAGGTTTGGAGAGTAATATCTTGTATCATGATGCTAATGCACATGCACAGTTAAACTGCTTTTTCTTTATGTAATTACCCAGGGAAGCAGTTAATGGCAAAGCAAACAACTCTTCTGTCAACAGATAAAATCCGTAAATAAATCCTGTTAGGAACCATGATAATTCTTACTAGGATTACTTTTCCCACTGGTTTGGTACTTTGATCACTTAATTACTGATTTTTTGGTATTTCATTTTATGCAATAACCAACCTGAAGAGGAAAGATGACCCAGGTGTAGCATACAGTGGGATCAGCAGGAACTTTTCACCTTGACATACGGATTGACCCATTTGATTACCTGTGGGTTGTTCCTTTCCTATGCTTTCAAACCAGTAGATGTGATTGACAGCCTTTTGGACTGAACTTAGTGCCACGGTCTGCGACCAAGACTTACTTAATGAACCTTAATTTGTATAACAGTCATTCAGGTTAGCATAGTTGAGAAGGTTTGTAACAGCTGTAAGATATGATATCTGTTCAGATCTATCCACGCTAAAAACTTGTCTGTTTTTTTAAGGTGTTGATCCTATTATATGGGAACAAGCCAAAGTTGACAATCCTGACCCTGACAAGTAAGTCTAATAGTCTGTATCAGTATTACAGAAAGGTGAAAAATATACAATATTGTTTAGTACCGTTCAGGTAACTTGTAAGAAACTAATTAGAGAATAACTTTGTCAAGTGCTGATCTCTTTTGAAGCAGTGAGGATTACTAGAAGTGCCAGTCTAATCCCTTTACCCGCTTAGGTGCTTAAGGGTTGTCAGGATCAAGAGCCTTACTTGGATTACTTCCAGTTGTTGTGTCCTCCATTATATGAACTGGTTATTGTGACTTAGTTTTTGCAGCCATTATATTTTTTTCTCTTTAATCCTGCAGCTGAAAGTGATGTACCCTTGTACCCTCCAGTGATTACAGATAACTTAGGCTGATTTCTTTATGAAAAAGGAATGGGTTGTTAGAAACAGTGAGGACTGTAGAACATAGCAAAACAAGATATGTCTTATTTTGTAATAAACCAAGATCTGTAACTTCATAGTAGATTATATTCACGATTATTAATTCACATCACCTATTTAATATGAAAATGTGTTGTAAGAGATATTTGTATTCTTACAGACTCATTCCTGTGCCATTGGTGGGTTTCAAGGAACTATTGAGAAGATTGAAGGTCCAAGATCAAATGACCAAACAGCATCAAACTCGATTAGATGTAAGGTTTCTTATCATGACTGCTTGCTGTTGATGAAAGATGGGCTATTAAAGAGCCTCCCCCTATGCCTATTTTGAAAACTGGAACCATGTGCATGGGGCTGTGACTCTATTTCTTCATATATTTCTTCATTATATCTTTTGGCCAAAACTGAGCAGTGCAGTTTGGCTTGGGTTTTTTTTCAGGTTCAAGCTTTCTGTGTTGCTACAGGCTAATTCAAACTAGCTGAATTAAGTTGCACTGGTGTGGACTCTTAATTCTGGTGCCCAGTTTTCTGATACCTTCTGAAAATCCCAGTTGCATATGAAAATAAATAGAAATCAGAGCCGTAAAAAGCAAAAGCTTTCTGAAAGCATCTTTGAAACTCCCCATTTCAAATCGGGACTAATGTGTTCTGTTATCAAAAACTCTTATGGTTTCTAACTGACTCCACATCCTCTGCAGATAATATCAGAAGATATCAGTGAGCTGCAGAAAAACCAAACGACAACTATGGCAAAAATTGCCCAGTACAAAAGGAAACTGATGGCACTGTCTCACAGAACATTACAGGTAACATGATTAGTCTAAGAAGCTCATTCTGACATACAGTGTAGTGCCAGAAGGCAAACTGAGAGAGGGCAGGATGACCTGTGCAATTTTGTACATGGACAATGTTGAGAATGAAATTCTGATTTCATCAAATGCTGTTATTCCAGTAATAGCAGAGGTCTCAGGGAAGGCCTCCAATGCACAGCATGTCATACTGCTGTGGGAAGTACACTCAAAAGTACACTTGGAAGCTGTGGCACTGCCCCAAAGTCTCAGAGGAACAGACTAAAGAGAGTAAATCTAATGAGAGACAAGCTGGTGGAAGGACAAAAAGACATGGTTGGGTTAGAAAGATGGGTGAAGTCATCTCTAATGAACCTGAAAGACTTCTTTTGGTAGGTGTTAATAAAGCAGGAGATCCAAAGGAAAAGCGGTTATGCCATCCAAGCAGACGAAGAGCAACTTCGTGTACAGTTAGATACAATTCAGTGTGAACTTAACGCACCTATGCAGTTCAAGGTGAGTAGTTAATAGCACTTTGCTAACAACTTTGTTTTTTCCTCACAGAAGAATGCAAGTTTTCCAAACCATGCATGTAGAGTTGTGGAAAGCTTCAGAAGAGAATTCCAGCAGTATTGCTGCATTGTAGCATCATGCTCTTTGCTGCATCACTGATAGGTATTTAAGTATTTTTGAGTTCAGAGAAGTATTGAAGCAGCTTGCCTTTTGCATGTCTTTTCCTCTCCCTCCCCCCTCCCCAGTAAAGAAGTTTAAAATGGAATGAGCAGCAGTGCTTCCAGCCCTGATGCCTCAAGGAGTGGTACATGCTAGAGCTCTGACAGCTGTGAATGAGTTGGGTTTGTTTTAAGCCTGTCTCTCTTCCCAGGGCAGACTGAATGAGCTCATGTCCCAAATCAGGATGCAAAACCACTTTGGAGCTGTGCGGGCTGAAGAGCGTTATTATGTAGATGCAGACCTCTTAAGGGAAATCAAACAAGTAGGTATTACTGGGGAGAATCCAGGGATGCTCTGTTAACGTCATAACTTAAGCCAGCTACACGGGAACTTGGGAGATCTGTCTAAGAAATTATACCAGGCTTTTCAATCAGCCAAGGCCATGGTACCTTTGAGAAATACTACCCTAAATCTATTAAGTTGGACTATGCTTATGCTGTTTTTTAAACTGTGTATCTGCAGCATCTGAAGCAGCAGCAAGAAGGCCTGAGTCACCTAATTAGCATCATAAAGGACGACTTGGAGGACATCAAACTTATAGAACAGGAACTGAATGAGAGCATTCCCAGAGGAGTCGTCTTCAGTTGATGCAGTGGATGCTGCTGGGCTTACACAGAAGGTGTTACTCAAGTTCATGGTTTACCTTGCAAGGCTAAAAAAAAAACATTAAAAAAATAAACCACATACATACTTTCTAAAAGCAGTGGTATTTTGGCTGTTACCTTTAGAATTAGCAAAGCCTCTCCTAAGCTTTTGAACTTGACCTTTGGAAGGTTTATATTTTGTAAAGCTGTATATGCTTCAGTAAAAGAAGGACAACTGAATCTGTTCAGATACTGTTTTACTATAAAACTCTATGTACTGTTGTACATGTTTCCTATTTTTATCTTTTTTTTTTTTTTTTTTACAACAGCATTGTCCTGGAAATGTAGTACTGATGAAATTGTTCCAACTGTGACTTGGTCTGAAGAAAGCTTAGCTCACTTCCATGTGTTTGTCAAAACAATCAGGTGCCATCCTTATGTAAACAGCTGATTTAAATCATTACAGATCTGTATGTTGCTGTACGTACATCGGTCTCTGCAATACCAGTAGCTTACTGGGGCAAGCTGCTGGAAGTTGGTGTTTCCCATCTCTGTCCTTCCTTTGGACTGCAAGGTTCTGTTTTTATCACTTGACCTATGTGAATTATACAAAGCTTTGCTGCCTCTTAAATAACAACACAATCTCTAGATGTTGTCTTCTGCCTTTTTTTAATTGCTGGAGGGTAATAAATTCAGTCTGACTTTGTAATAACATGTGAATGGTGTTGGATCTTGCTCAGCTCTATCAGCAAACCAGTGAACCTACTGGCAGCTCCAGGTTAATGCATTCTCTCTCCTCCAGGCACTGCAGGTAACAGGTATCAAATCCAAGGTCACAGAGCTGCTTGGCAGCCTCTATCCTCAACTAAAATACAAGGTCATAGTCCATAGATCCTACCTGAGACTAAGTTCTCCAGAGCAGGGGCTACTACAAGCATGGGAGAGACAGCTTCCCCACCCAAGTTGCCTTTTTTTCCTTATTACAAAAGTCACAGAATAACTGAAACAAAAATACATTATTCTCTGTAGTAGGAGACTTATGATAGAGACAGAATAATTTTGTTCATTAACCACAAAAAAAAAAAGTAAAGAAACAAAACAGCCCAGAACCAGCAATGTAGAAAAAAATGTTTATTAAATGGGAAGTTGTGCTCTAGCAGTTGCTACCAGCTTAAAACACTACATACAATAAATACTTTCATCTTACTACACTGGAAGTAGACCTGTAACATTTCATCACATGTATTGACAAGATAAGCTAAGTTCCACCTTCCCTTTGAGCAGGAAGCTCTACTTGAAACAGCTCCTTCTTAAAAATGGCCAGATTTGAAGTGCAGCTTATCTTTTACCTGTTCCCTTTCCAGAATGGATCACTGTTGTTGGCTATAGCAGTAACTGTTTTCAATCACGAAGTGCTCCAGGTATCTGCCTTGTCTTTCTCCACTTCACATTTGCAGGCACGCTCTGCGGTTAGGTGGGGGGCAGTCCTGGCTTCATGGGCAGTCAAGGCATTGAAGGTGGCAACCCACACCAGGTTCTCATTACTGTGACTGTTTGACAAGGCGGAAGGCTTCTAGGAACTCATTGAAGTCAATGTTTCCATCCTTATTGAAATCAATGCTGCGAAGTAAGTCGTCGATGCCATCATCCGTGAGTTCAATGTTCATGTGGGAGCTGAACAGCTTCCAGGTTTGGTGGAATTCCTCAAATGAGATGAGACCTGTGGAGAGGAAAGGAAGCCCACAGCCACCTCAGCACAAGGTCACCACAGGCACTGCTGCAAGCAGGGACCCCTGCTCAGGCTTGAACTCTTATCCCACCCCTGCTGCCTGATTACCCTTAAAAGAAGGAAAGAAATCACTCATCATCTACATTTCACATGCTACAACTAAATTTCCTATCATGGAGAACACTGACTAAAACACAACTTAAAGCAGCAAAGAGACATAATGCAATCTGGGAGAACAAAAGAAGCCAAAGACTTGTATTTTCTCTTGCCGAAAGTAATTTGGTGGAGATGACTGCTTGAAAACAGGTAACACTCAAGATCCTGAGTATGCTGCATTACTGTCAGTGCACTCATTACAGTTTTTGTTCTGCTAAACTTCAGAACAAAGAATTACTAATTCTCTACCTGGACTGCACAGAGCCCTTCAAAATGCGTCAAGTTAGTGGAATCACACAGTGATATTTCAGAAGTTCTTGGGGGAGGAGAAAGACCCAAGCCTTAAACCACTGAATAAAAATGCCTTTGTACATACTAAAAGGGGCCCAAAAGTAGAACAGAATACAATGCAGTGACCTGCTTACCCCTTGCAGACCTGCTTACCTGAATGGTCTCTGTCAATGATCCTGAATATAGTCTCCAGGTTGGATCTGTTTCGATAAATGACTTCCAGCAAGCTTGTCTGGATGTGCTGAAAGACAACAAACTCATGCTCCTGCCCTTCTGACAGCCGTCTGCTTGCTTTGAGCAGTTGCTGCTACCATCACATAAAACATTTATTGCTCTCAAGAGTTTGCCAGCAGTGCACTTAGCATCACGTGTGCCTTATGAAACAGGTTGGTGATGACTGGATCCTCTGCACAACTCTGCATTGTAGCAACTTACTGCTTCCAAACATGGCTTTTCTAGGCTAACAGAGAAGACAGTGACTTGGATTATGCTTTTTAACCATTGCAGAGTTGGTTTTGCTGGGTGTAATTAGAGAACCTGTGACTCAGAGAATGGAATATAGTTTTCCTACTCAAAAGCCTGCATCCAAAACTACCTCTAGGTTTTGATCACACATGCATCATCTATTTCTGCAATGGACTGAATGTTTCTGGACTGATTCAGTTTACGCAAGCTTTTCCATCGACTTCAGTATGATAGAAGAACTATCAATTCCCCTGTAGTACCTGTCTTGGTTCCACATGCTGAAGGGATCTGGTGACCTGCTTTGATGGAAGGGGGTGAGTCCTTACCTCTTGGCTCCGCCGCTCCATGGCCAAGTCGTCCAGCCAGGACTTGTATTCCAGCATGCCATCTGCAGTGCTGCGCACCAGCTGTGGCCTCAGCATTCGCCAGGGCAATCCCAAGTGCAAGACTGACTCCACTGCTGTTGCCCAGTTGCTCAGTGTGATCCTTCCTGTAAGGAAAAGACCTCCGAGAATCAGACATCTGGAAGCACATAAGGGCAAAATAAAAGGCCTACAGCAGTACTCATACACAGTCTGCTGTGCTGGTGACAGCAACAGCATTATTTCTCCAAGGCACACTTCAGCTCTTTGGTACAGGCAAAATCCCTACATGGCTGTACAGGCATCAGGCACAAGTGCATTGCTGCTCCCCCCTGCCTCAGCGAGCTTTTGATCATTGCAAGAAGTCCAGGCCATGAGTCTGCAATCATCTGAACAACAGGAAGACACTAACTTGGGATATTTCATTATAAATTTGTGGCCTACAGCCAGGGTCACCCTGCAGATTGTGGCCTACACAGCTGCGCTAGTATTTCCTCAGGGACCCAGAAACATGGCAATTCCTCCAGTTTAGCAGCTGCTGGAACAGCTGAACTGGACTTTTGTCAACAGTTTGTCTGCCGGAGAAGAAAGCAAGAAAGTAGTTCTACCCAGAAGCAGCCAACCACTGTGTCCCCTTTGTCCCCCAGCCCACGAATGGACAGAACTCAACACCACATCTTGGCAGCTGCACCAGCAGAGCACTCCTGGCAGATGTATAATTATGAACTCTCAGCTCCTTCCTCAAGGCTCTGACAGAGACAGCTGCTACAAAGGACATCCCCCACTTCCCTCTTCCCTGCGATTTTAGACTCCAGGGATGAAGGAGCATCTAGAGACAAGCAGCCCTTCCCAAGTGACACAACAGACATATTCCAGGTCAAATTCACCCGTATTGTCCGTATCATAGGCCTTGAACGTGCTGATGAGGGCTGAAGTGTGAGCAAACAGCTTTTCCCGCAGGGCTCGAAAGGCTGACTCCTCTACTCTGCTGATCCTAAAGGGTGCAGAAAAGAGAGAAGCATAGTAAGGGCTTGCCAAGAAGCATGAGAGAAGCTGCACCCTCCCAATCCTCCGGCCTATCCCTGCATTGCCCAGCCCCTCTCACAGCCGCTCTGCACAGCTACGGCTGCATCCAACTGCTCCTGACAAAGCACCGCAGGACAAGCACAGCCCTGCATCGATTTGTGAAGTGAAGCAGAAGGGAACCTCAGCAACTGTCAAAACTTAAATTTGACATTGAAAAGAGAAACTGCAAAATCAGCAGTCTGTAAGTTTCTGATCCTGTCAGCTCCCTCCTCAACCCTTGAGCCCGCACAAAGCTGGAATCCTCCTCTAGTGCTATTATTTAGTAAATCAAGCTGTGAAAGTTCAGCTCCAAAGTCAAACATTCTCAAAGCTCCCCAGGTTTTCCCTTGTGGAATTTTGACCTGGTGAATACAGCGCAACAGGAAAGCCTTGCCTTTGGGTCATAGTGAGAGTATGGGCTGCCTTGTTGGCTTGGTACTGAACAAAATGGGGGACGAGGTCTGGCCCCAGCTTCACGTAAGCTCCCCTGTTGCTGCCAATCTCATAGTAGTTTGAGGCTGAAAATATGGTCAGCACCTAATCCAAAAAAAAAGAAGAGATATTTAAGATCAGTACATACATCCCTTATAACATACACGTGTATCTGTGAAAACAACACAACCAATCCCATCTGGAGTTAACAGACTGAAAGCACCATGTTTTATGTGGAAAAGGAAGAGTAAAGGTGGCCTGGAAACCTTACAGGTTGGAGTTTGAGGGCAGTGCAGTTCCTAATGTGGATCTGACCACACACTGAACTTCCGTGGTTTCACTGTGTTCTCCTGACAAACTTCCACTCTCCGCTGCAGTTAATGGAGTCAAAAGTGCCCCTGTGGAAGTCACTGAAGTGACCCTGAATTTTCCAAGAGCAAAACTGCTGCAGCAGCTTAGTAACACCTTTTGTATGTCATCTTCAGAAACAGCTGCGTTAAGTGGGGGCAATGGCACAAACGGGTTCAAATCTCAGCTACCACGCACAAGAACATGCTCTGCCTGCACATCAAATGCCCCTCACAGTGCAGGTGGCTCCAGACTGTCCTGACCTAAGACCTCAGCTGGAAACACACTTCAGTAACTCCCAATAAGGCCATTCAACGATTTTGTATGTACCTAACAAAGCACCATTGGAAGAAATGCAGAGCTGAAAGAAGCCACCGTAGAACACGCACCCTAGCAGGATGGAAACCCCAGTATCCTTCATGCCATCCCCCTCACCGACCTTCCGGTTGTGACAGAACTCGTAGCCTTCTTGCTTGCACTCGTGGGAGCGGATGAGGAACTGCAAGTTGTATTTCTCAAGGATCTTCCTTGTCACATCAGGCCCAAAGTAGCAGCCACCACCTCGCACCGTATTTACTATGCAGCCTTCCTGAGGCATGGGGTCACTCCAGAGAATGTCTAAGATCTGAAGGGGTGTGAAACATTTACTGAATGAAGTGTACCCAACACAAACCACCCATCAAAGTTTACAAAGCAAATACAGCTCTGCCTCCAAATCCCTCCCTGGAGTGCTGCTATTACCATAGTGCAGAGAAACAGAGGTATTTGCTGCATCCTAGCTGAACCGCCATTCTGCTCTGCAGGGCTGTCACAGATCTGGTCCACCACAGAAGTGACAATATTGTAGGCCTGGGGGAAGAGGGCTGTCCATAAATCAGGCCTGATACAAGCTTTCCTTTTGCTGCCTCTAAGATTTCAAGGAGCCTTGCCTGTCCTCCTCCACACCAAAACACAAGTCCCAGGGCAATGCCACCTGGCAGATCCTGAGGCCGTGAGCAGGCTTAGTGTTAAATTCCTTTGTACTCTAGCCGGGACATTCCACAGCCTCCAGAAATGTAAGTGCTGACTCAGTAACTGCTATTTGGATTAAAGTTTAATCTCTTTAACCCTGACCTCAGTCTATAGCTTTATTCTGATAAGGTGTGCAGTGCTGAGCTGTCAAGTAACATGGAGTAAGGAACGATGGTTTCAGAGCACACAGAAGGAGCTTACAGACTGGTCTAACACAAACAGGTAAGCAAATTCCCAGGCTCTGACACTCCCTAACAATCTACTCACAGGGCAACCCAGCTAAAACCTTCAGTCTGCTCTTAGCACACAACATCACAACTCACTTGTCAGCAAATGATATGCTCATTCATTACCTACAGACTGACTTCAGGTACCCCACATACACAGCCAGCGATACAACCCCTGGGCTCTGCAGTCAGTCTTGTCTGTTCTATTCTTTCTCTTCCCTGTCGTGATTCAAGAAAACCTGTTGCTGTGCTCTGTGTCAGAGCAGTACTTTCAATTATACAGCCATGCAGAGAGAGATGTGCACTGACCCACATGTTTTGCACTGAGAGCAAACCTGCAGGAGGCACATACAGCCCACCAAGCTCAGGGCCCCAGATGACTACTCACCTGCTTCCAGTCCTCCTGGCGAGTCTGGCACAGCCCATCCAAATCTGTCAAGGAGATCATGCTGGCGTAGGTGAGCTCCTCCTCTTCTGACTCACTGATGTCCACCAGCCGGCGGCACCACTCAATTTGCTCCTGCACCGTCTTCCGGACCCACCTGGAGAACTCCTGCCTGTTGGCCGTTCCGGGAGCCTGGGCTGGTTGGGGTGAGGGAGGTAAACTGTGAGCTGCCTCATTCCCTGCTGGGTCAGCCTCTGCTTTGCTCTCCTCGTTTGTTTCCTGTATTTCCACATTTCTGTTTGACTTCTTTCTTTTCTTCCCTCTCAATACAGAAACAAACTGAAAGAGGTAAAAGAGAAAAGAGACCTGATCACATCACTTGGAAACCAGTATCTTCAGCTCTAACATCTTCCACTGGCAGACTGTCAAGTGACCCAAGCCTCAAATCCCTTTGCTACCATCAAATGATGATTAACTGTGAGTGATTACTAGTGCCATCCTCTCATATATGCCATTCTAGGTTTACAGCTGGGGCCCCCCATCCATCCTGACTACAGATCACTCATCTTCATTGGCTTTATGCTGCTCAGGAATTTCACAAAAGATAGAGTACATAGATTTAATCTGCAATGGGAATGTGTTGGCAGAATGAGGAAAGGACTAATCCTACACATTCCAGAAGCCAAGAATGCCTCTTCCCTTCACACCTCCTGCACATACACTATTAAACCAAAGTGATCCTCTCCAAGCCTGTACCTAAACACAGTTTGCCTAGGAAGACCATCAACAACCAAGATGACTTGTAGAAATAAGCTCCTCACCACAGATCAGCAACACTGTTGTCTCTTGCAATGTTTAGGAAAAGAAACCTACTTTGTTCCTTTGAATTTTCTCAAGCACATCCAGGTCAGTGGTGTCAGAGATGCCCCCATGTATAATGAGGACTTTCTGATCAATCAGGGTGGCAAGAGGGAGCCAGCAAAAGACGTTCTGAATCATCTTCAAGATTTTCTTCCCATGCACCTAGGAGGACAGGTCAGAAAGGAAAAGATGCTAAAAAGCATCAGGCTTTAAAGTTCACCTCTCACCTGGTAAAGGAGATACAAAAGTATACCTACCTTGTATTTATGCATTACTTCCTTGGTGAAACCATAGCTAAAGGAACAGGAGAAAGGAAATTCAGTTGGATTTCGCAGTGACACCCTTGACATTGCAACCAGCCCCACACAGAGCCCATACCGTAAGTTGACCATGTGGTCCTCATGGTTCCCACGGTTGAGGTGAACCTCCTTTGGATAGATCAAGAGGAAGGTAAAGAGGATGATGAGGATCTCAAGGGACTGTTTGCCTCTGTCTACAAAGTCCCCGTTGAACACATAGGACTTAGAAGGGGAAGGAAGGCCATTCTGTAAAAGCAAGGAACAGGAAGATGGCACAAGAGAGGCCTCCACACAATCTTCATGTACCTCTCCCTCCTGTCCCAGGTTACCTTATGCAGTAGGTCCTGACTCCTACTTTTATCCTGTAGGAGCACAGTGGCAAATGCACCGACAAGTGAAAGCTGTCAGTCAGGAAGAGTGGCCACTGGTATCAGCACTCACAAAAATGTCCACTGTCACTTCCCAAACGTACACATATATCAGATTTCAGCAAGGGAATAAGCTGCTGCTTTGTGAAGCCAAACTGATCAAATTGACCTGGAGAATTGCATGTGAAGGTCCCAGATTTGCAAACACTCCTCAGCATGACCCATGCTATCCCTCTCCCCATGCCTGGCCAGCCTCCTTCTCCAGATTCGGTGCCTACCTTATAAAATATGAGGAACAAGTCATCCAGCTGGCCATGCAGGTCTCCTAACAGGCACAAAAAGACTAGTCATGGTATGTTTACCTTCAATTGAAAAAGGCACCAATAAATAACTTCCTATAAAGTATCACCTCTAGAAACTGAAATATTTGAAATATTAAAATGAAAAATTTGAAATAAGCTGAAATATTTGGGAAGTTCGAGGTACAAGTTTCTTTACACTGAGGCTTGTGCCCAAAGAAAAATGACATGATGTAAAGGCTGACACCTGGGAATACCAAAAAACCCACACTAGCTTCTGAAGCCTCTGATTCAGAAGTTTTGTTCATTTATCTCTTATGATGATGATGCAACATGACACAAGAAACTGATCATTACATGGGAGAAAGCTTTGCATATGAAATAATAATCAAACTAGTTACCATCTAGGGGCAGGGTTTGTCAATAGTGTATCCCAAAATCTGTGCCGGAAGCCAAACACAAGATACAAACAGACAAACCACGTTCCCTCAACGCCCTGTCTCCTTCCTGTTCTAGACCAAGCAGAAAGTGGACCAAGATGCAGACATGCTCCCTCCACCCTCCAGGCTACTCTTTACAGCAGCTCACATTAAAGTATCATGTGGTAAACCTGAATATTTTGGACAGCACCAGTTGCCTCTCAGTGCAAACAGGCATTTGCTTACAGGCCTCATTTATGTTCCACATTCAGTACAGAGGAGGGCAGAGGTGCTTGCTACCATTTGATATCTTTCCCACTCCTTCCACACAAGTGATATATCTGCTCCAGAGACTGTGCAGTACCCCCCCTCCCAGACCTACCACACACGGTGACCTCCTCGCTGTAGCATGTGGAGACATGGCTGATGTTTGGCAACTGCTTGAGGTGCTTCCTGGTCTCATGCAGGAGGTTTAAGACATAGCGAGCATGGAGCTGCTACTAGGAGAAAGCGAAGGGATTAAAGCAGGAAATCAGTGACCTCTGAGCACCAATACAGCTCTGTTGAAGGACCCGAAGATCCACCAGTGATTGACAGCCTGGATGGCAGAAGCTCTCACTGGGACAACAGTGCTGACCTATGGGCTTGTAAACAAGGTGAGGACAATCCTGGGAAACAGCAGGACTGAAGAGACTGACCCAAAGCAGTCTCAGCGCTGGCAGGGCTGGCAGGGGAATCCAAAAGCCCTAGGCAACACCGCTTCCTAGAGCAGCAGCAATTCCAGCCCGGCATCACAGGTACGGAGCTGCACCTCTAGATCTTTCTTAGCGTTTCCGCATAAAACCAGGCTGTGAACTCTCACATGTCCTGCAGAAGTGTTCTCAGGGTGTAGGCATTTAATATTAGTCAAAGCACTAGAGACCTTTGTTTTAAAAGTCATTTTGTTTGGAGAAGGGGCCTTGTGGCCTGTTTTGCAGTTCAGCACCTTGACTGAGGGATGGCAACAGAACACTGCATTTGTACAAGGAATTGTCTTGTTCATGCTGCTGAACTGGTACTGGACTTCCCCGGCAAAAAACTCACGTTTTACATTTTAAATATAAGTCAAAGCTGCATGGCAAAAAACATAACTTCAATCAGCTGGTTCCGTCTGGGCCATCCGAAACTTTTTAACAAATTGAGGAGTTGCAACAAAAAATGACAGACTGTTTCAACATGGACTGGTGTGGGGGTGGGTTTTTTTCCCTTTCAAAATGAAATTCAGGTTAATATTGGTACATACCTATGAAAAGTTTTGGGGTTTGTCAGAACTGCATTTTCAGAAAGGAAAAAAGTGCAGGTGGTAGGGGGAAACATCAAACCATTGCCAGCCCCATTTCCTTCACAGCCTGCCAGCTTGTTATACTCCGGTCAGCTTAGCTGGTTAGGAAGGCTAAAACCAAACTATCTATCCTAGACCCTTGTGTAGAGGATGGGAAAGCATGGTTCCTCTTGGAATCCTTACTTGTTTCTGTTTGAACGCGTCCAGCAAGGCAGTTGCATGGTCAGGAAGGAGCGGGAAAGAGAGATGGGGTCCGGTGTAGGAGTCTGGCACCTCTATGGATTCATAGTCACAGTACTTTTCCAGCTCTGCCTCTTTGAAGCTTTCCCCACTAATGAACATGCGACTGATAAAATCCCCTGGACAGCAGATGAGTCAGTTGTTTTAAAAATAGAGACAAGGAAAAGTTAGGTTGGCTCAATGCACCATTCCAGCAATTTGCTAAAGAAAAGTTTTTTGGTGAGGTTAGAGCTAGTGGCAGGGGTGGGAGACAGCTTCCAGTTTGACACCACTACAGAATTTGCAGTAGGGGAAAAGGCTGCAGGGACAAGTTTCCATGTGCTATGTGTCAGGCAGTGCTGGCAGCTACACTAGCAAAACTTCAGTAGAGCCAGACGGGCATTGGTTGCCATGGCTAACTGAAATCTTATTTTCCATGACATGCAAAAGCAAGCTGTATCATAATGAACCATCTCCTACATCCCACTGGTTTTTGTAAGCTTGCACCTACATTCTCAGTGCTGCACAAAATCTGTATAAATACACATACACCCGGTTTTAGTGCTGTAACATCTCAGAGCCCAACTCTAGGAACAGGACACTATTGTCTCCTTTTATACAGGCACCGAAAAAAAAAGTCTTCCTCAACAGTTTTGCTGTAAAATATGTGGGGTGGTTGTAAGAAAAAGGGTGGCAGTTTGAAAGGAAGGAGCAAATGCTTCAGCAGGTTATGGTCAGCAAAGTAAATGGTTAGTTTTGACTTACTACCATGAGATTTAGAGCTAAGCCCTTCAATAAGTTCCCAGCACTAAGATAATGCTCTCTGCAGATTCAGGAAGATACAGTACTGGTTCCCATAGAACTCCCCCCCCCCCAATTATAAGTGGGAGATTAAGTATAAATCATATAGATACCCTTGAGATTTCTAATTCTACTCATAGAAAACATATTGAGCTTCTATGCCCCCTTCTAGCTCCTAAGGAGCTGGAACTGTCCCACATCCCTTGCATAGTTCTAACAGTCTCCAGACAATTCACTCCCTATCCAAATTCCTGAGGCCATCACTCTTTAGACTCTTTTGATTCCTCTTGCCATCCTGAAGGGGCAGCACTGGACAGCAAATCAATACAGGGTGCAACCTGAGTTGCTGATGCTCATCTAAAAGCGGCACATAGAAACTTACTCTCTTTGCTGCTGCTTGGTGTGAAGTGATCCATGAGGTAAGTGAAGAAGTTGTGAAGCTGCAAGAAGAGAGCAAGCCCATCATCATTCACCCTGGAATGAAGTCCTGCAGAGTAGCAACTTAACAGGATCTTCTTTCTAGAAGTATTGTCTAAGCCCTTCTCACATTGTTCGGTGCGTACAACAAAGCGTACTATACCAATTCTAGTTTGACTATCTTGTGATCAAATCACCAAAGTAGCTTTACCTTCACCAAATAACATTGTCTGTTGTGTCCAGCTCAGGAAAAACAATACTAAATGGTCCTTACAGCTTGCTTTCAAGACTCGTTACTTAGGGTCTCATCAGACATAAGCAGGCAGGAAGTCAACAGCGTAAGAAGGGGCAGAAAACCCAGTCCTTGGCCCACTGAAGTACTTAAGAGATTTACCAGCCAGTAGCCAGAAATGAGCAAGCCTGTGACACAGAAACCACCCTCCTGCATATTTTCCTACGAGGTTTTTTCCATGGCACCTTACCTTGATCTGATCCTGCTCACAAGCATACTCTATTGATTGAAAGATTCTCCAGGTGCAACGTCGGCGCATTTCCAGGCGAGCAACATAGCGCCGATACCACTGCTGGATCAAGACAGCTGCCTTGAAAGCTGGGGACAAAACCAGAACCAGCGTGCTGCGCTGCGCTGGCTGCAGCTGAGGCACCCTGCTACAGCTCCTTTCCTGACCCTGAAAATTGCAGAGGGACCTCTCTTTTTCAGGAAAGGTGTTCTGATGCCTAAATACCGAGGGTAGCAGAACACCTGCATCTTTTCAGCATAGTCTGAGAGGTTGATCTGACTCTGCCTGACCAGGAACCTCTGATGAAGCACATCTAACCATCACTGCTGGCTCCTCAGCACCAGCATTAACAACAGCTTATTAGGGCCTAAAGACACACACCTAAATGTGCTATTCAGTATTAATAGACAATTTCTTCCCTTTCTATCTACCCTGATCATTTTCATGTCTGTCTTACAGTCTAGGTTCTGTGGCTTCAGGAAACTAGAGGTTTGGCTGAGGTGCACAAGGAGTTGAAGGAAAACAAGACAATGAGTCCCCTTCCACCTTAAAAATAGGGGGATTATCCACCTTCTTTCTAAACCAAATCAGTTCCTCAGGTTTTGCTGTTCTGGACAAACTTCAGAAGGGATCTATTCTAGCATAAATGTAAACATACCATTATCTTCGAGTAAAAGAAAGACAAAATTAACACCCACAGTGAAAAGAGACAGATCTTTGGCCACTTACTGACACAGAAAGAATAAAATGCAGAAAATGATGACTATTTGCCCTAATATTTAAATCATAACCTTTCCTCTGCATTTTCCCCATTCCAGTGTTTTATATTATTTCACATGGGGTGTGGGCATATTTGAAGTACATTGGTGCAGGGTCCTGTCTGCTTTTTCAAGTTCTGCCACAATCTAGTACCTCTAGAAACAACTCCATCCTCCTTAGCTGCTCTTCACTCCATATGGACTGCCTGGTTACTTTACAGCACCCTGCCAAACAGCTTTGTAACTTACCTCTCTTTTGATAATCTCTGTGTACCTTCCTGGAGTCCTACCCTCGAGCCCTACATCTAAAACATTTTCTAACACTGCTTCTCTGTGGCATCTTTAGCTGAGGGGGGGAGGGATGACTGTTCCATCTACAGGCTAGCCCCAGAATCAAATGGAGATGACAGAGTTAGCCCTGCTGCAGAAGCTTGTGTTCCTTTGGTATCTAGTTTGTGAGAGAGCACTGCCACGTTCACCGAGGCAGGGAGAGCAATGGGGGGGGGGTGGGGAGGGGGGGGGGGGGGGGTGGGGAAACCTGCTTAAAAAGAAAGCAACACCCCACCTGTACCCCAAGGACTGCTTCGTGCTGGCATAAGACAAAGAGATCACATTAATTCAATTAGCTTGCATTAATTATGTAATATAAACCACCCTACCTGTACTTGAGCAGAAAACATTGACCTTTACCTAAATAAGATGTCCTGATGGCTTACGTATGGAAAATAATAATCCTTCTAAATAATGTTACTGTTACAGGAGTAGGAGCTGCAGAGCACAAAACACAAAGAGCTATCGCTATTGTGCAGCTTGGGAACTGAGTTGTGGTGAAGTCATGGGCAAGAAGGTAAGACTTGGCTAGCCTTAATTCAAGAATAACTTATGTAGTCTGCCTGAGCCTTATATCTTGAAAACAAAAATGCTTACTGAGTTGCTGCACTTTGGGAAAAGAAAGGCTGACTTTTTTCCTGCAGGTTGGTGCTCATGATGCTACCACTCCAAGGCTCTTTAACAGACACGACACTAGCTACCTCACTCCCTGTACAGTAATTTGGCTGGCACATAACCAAAATCACAGTAACAATCATTCTCTAAAATAAACAACTTCTAAATATCTTGCATTCCCCAACAGTGGGTAAGTGCCTAATTACTGTGGTAGGAGTCAGATATATTTCAAGTGAATACCAAGCAGAAATTCATAGCTATGACTCCACATGCACCAATAAAAGCTAAATCCTTTGGGATATTAAAAACCAAATCTATGAAAGACTCATTATCAAACACACAGTGAGCATATCTACCACCATGCACATTATTTTAAACTCCAGATGGGCAAGGCATTGGATTTTTATGCTACTTTACAGAGACTGACTCTGCAACTGAAAAAGCCAGGTATTGTAATTCACCATCTTACCTGGGTGAGTTTCATCTGGCAGTGTTTGTACTAGTTTAGAAAAAAAGAATAAAGAAGGAAGAGAAAGAGATTTATCCATTTATTTATTATGGGGATCCAAGCAGTAAACTGAATCATACATCATCACATAAGCTACTGAAAGCATGTCAAAGTGTCAGCACTCAAAGTAAAGTCCACTATTCATGCTAGCAGTACAGTTCACACATCAGCCTACAGGATCTGGGCTTGAGGAACCCTCTCTTGGGTTCCCCATCCCCTTACTCCCTCAGGCCCCTCAAGGGCCAGTTTATCAGAGATCTACTGGCTATGCTTTCTATTGGGAACAGCCTCTGGGCCTTATGCAAGGGGTTAGGACAAGACCTGGCATTCTGTACATGGATGGAAACTTCTAAGCAGTCCATATCTGCAGATCACCAGATCTGAAGGGTTTGGAGAGCCAGACACAAGAAATTCAGAGAGGTTTTACTGCCATGCAAAGCTGCTGATGGGGTAGCGGGTCTCATGCAGCGTTTCAAATAAGTAACTAGTTTTACAGTATACTTTCTTTGCTATAGACAAGCCATTATCATAAAACAGCCCTGAAGTTGTTGGGCAGGTCTGTGGTTTTCTGGTGCTATAGGCAATGGACAGATTTAACTTACTTAAAGTTGGAGGGAGATTTTCAACAGAATAGAATTACAATCAAAAAGACTGAGTCACAATGGTATCCCCACTTCCTTGATTTCTACCTGCAGTCACTACTTTTCTTTCCAAGGCTCCTGAAACAGTTTTCACCATTCTGCTGGTCTGCCAATGCCAAATGATTCGAACAACAAAGGAAGCAAACATTTACTTCTTTACACTTCATTATATGTAAAGTTTCACTCATAATCTCCCTTTGTTCCACAGCAGACCTGAGCACACACCCACAAAGTTGATACTATCATACAGAGGGTTTCATAAAAATAAATCGTTACAGCTTTGAGAGCCAGCAACTGAAACCCCTTCAATGTTAGTTCTAACTGAATTGCTTTTTGCTGCTTAATTTCTGTTTAGGTTTTGTTGATTCTCATCTAACCCTGGTCTAAATAGCTGTTATTTTCTCATGCCTGTCGGTGGTCTGCCAACAGCTGAGACTCCTTGTTACAGGATACTGAAAGATGTGACTTCAAACTCAAGACTATGAAGAAAACCAGGTAATTCAGAAAAGAAGCAGATCCACTGCAACCTCCCAACAGCAGGTGCAGGAGCAGACACTCAAAGACTTTTCAAAGAGACACTCACCATTTTCAGACTTCTGCAGGGAGTACTTGTAGTTGGCATTTCCAGAACTACCAGATCCCATGTTCTCCAACCAATGCTCCAAGAATGTTGCAGTCTCGTCCAGTATCTTCAAAACCACCGTAGAGATGAGGGAAAGACCATTCAGTCAGAATGAAGACAGCTGCAACATGTCCCACAGCGCTGAGAATCTATAATTAAATATATAAACACTTGAGATCAACGAGCAGGTGGCCTGTGTTGTGCCCAAGTACATCTTCCACTGCCAGGTTTTTCCAGCTACTTTCTTGTCTTCTGTATAGAAGTCGTTAAGCTGATTCATTAACAATCAATATATGCAGACAAATTTCCACGCACATAACCATCCGTGAAAGATAATTCTCATTATGATGGATGAACACAGAGACGGTATTAAAATCTATTTGCAGTACCACAGCTAGAGGGGAGGTAAGTCTAAAATAACAATTAGCTATCATAAGAAAGTAATCAATCAGTTTTGTTAAACACTACTTTCCTTCACCTCGTGGATCTGCTTCAGTGTGGGAGTATATTGTATCATCAGCTGCACAGGTCCCACCAATTGCCTGTATAAAAGGACAGACAGCCAGGCTTCTATAACGTCACTGCTGTGGAAATCTCTGGTCAGAGCAAACAGACCCTATTCCAAGATTAGGTCAAATTCTGAAATGTCTCACTTTGAGAACAATCAGAATATCGCTCACAGTCAGGTATGTTTCCTCTGGAAAAAAAGCCAGCAATCACATAGTACCGCTAGAGTACTCCCAGGCTGTCTGGCATGAGAATTGCACAGGTTTTTATTCTAACCCAGAACCAGAGCAGGGGAAAGTTGAGAAAGGGAGAGAAGGAAATAAACACCTGTAAAAACGTTAAGCCTGGTGCTATGCAGAGACCATAGCTCCAAGGATTTTGAAGGGTCAGGACAGAGGCACCACTCCCCACAGAGATGAAGGCTTGATGAATTTGAACAGCAGCATCACCTCAAATACAGGCTGTATTAAACAGCTACATGAGACAAAATTATGCCAGTTGCTTTCCTTCCTCATCTTACTCTTCACCACCACTGCCTCCTGCAGAGATAGTTATATTTTCCCTGGTGCTTCTCCCTGAGAAGCTGCAGTACATTCACATGAGGTACACACCACCTTGTACAGCATCGCCAAAAAAAACCCCATGGACTTAAGAGTCACACGTGATCAGAGACAACAAACAGAGCAACAGAGTTCAGTGCCTCAGCAGAAGACTGCAGGCATATAGAAAAGATGCACGTTCCCCATTCACCAGAGTTCACGTTCTAATAGGTGGGAGAAACACGTAACAGCCAGACTTCACGGACACCTCCAAACCCAAAGGGCAATATACTCTCTTTGCAACTCCAAAGACATAAGCTACTGACTTCTTTTATAACACCATATAATACTAAATAAAACTCAATAAAGGAAAACTAGCACAAATCCATTTGTGTCAACCACCCCAAAACAAGAACAACAAAAACCTGGCTAAATTTCCAGGCTTACTGTAAATACTACTTTAACTCCTTCAAAACCAAAGCAATTGACAGCATTTTGGTTCAAATGCTACAGATTGTCACACCCCTGAGCTTGTCCACATCACAGATCTGTGCAGAATTTGGTGCTTCAGCCACATGAATTGAAGGCTTCCTGCAAGGAACACCATCTCGCTCCAAAACACGTATCACTGAATCCCCACTAAATTGACAATTTCATAGGCATTCAAACAATCGAGGGAAGAGATGAGCAAGATAGGAAGGAAAGAGTACAATAGCCTGACAAAAAGTTTACTAGGAAAAACTGAGAGATGTCAGAGGGGAAGAGAAATCCTAAGGTCTGCTAAAAGAAAACCTGCAGCATGCGGTTCCGCAGCTACAAATTAATCAAGAAAAAAAGAATCAAATACTTCCTCCAAGAACACAGCTGCCAACTAGCACTAGAGAAAGTGATGGTCCTGCCTTGCCCTCCTAAGAGGAAGTGCCTGCATATATCCCACGTGTACACCAGACTTGGCACATCTCGCAGCTGGAAACAAGATGGTGAAGCCTGTTTTGTTTTATTTACACATGCATTGACCTCTGGACCTGCACACTTACTGCAGTGCCAAAAAGCAGAACTTCAGTTTTATACAGCTTGACATATAAAAAGGGTATTTCACTTCAAACTATGGGTGACGAGTAACTACTTCTGAACACAAAGCGTTGTTACAGTGAAAGAAAAATGGAACTTACCTTGCCATCAGTTTCTAGCTTATGGCTTTATTAAGGTAGACACAATAGAAGCTCTCCACTCTTTAAGTTCTTGCTTCTATTCAGCCCCCTGAGTGACCAATAAACTCTGAAGCGATTTACTTGATTAGAGATTCAGAAACTCCTCCTCAGAACATAAATAATCAAGGAATCTGCTCCCTTGGGCACACAGCACAGACTGCCATACCTTCCAGCACCTGCAGTGCAGAACATGTGTGCTTGCTCAGCAATACATACAGACCCTTCGATTTATTTACCGCATGGTTCTTCTCAGCAGCTTTAAGAATCCTCTCCCATGTGATGCTTAAGAAAGGCTGGAGGTCTGATAGGGATTAGGATTACTGAAGAGGATTATGAATGAGAAATACAGTACATTGGGCTCTCTCGAGAATCAGCTCTTACACGCTTTTAATTTGCCATTTGGTAAATGTAAACTTCTGGAGGAAAAAGGATTAAAGGTTTCACCTGTTACCTATGTTGGGATGAAAAATGGGGCTTTGTAGCTCTGTACTGCAGAAACAGAAGGATGGAAAAAGCAATGATAAATGTATTTAACTTAGTTCCATTTAATTACCTAACAATTCTAAGTCATGAAGCTGACCAGGCTTGAGAAAGCAGAAAAGCTGTTTTACCTCTCAGTCTCCAAAAGGCAGATGAAATCTCACACAGAAGGATGATCACCAAGCAAATTCAACTAACTACATATGAGCCTTTTTTTTAAGAAAAGATCCCACAGAACACCCAATCCCTCCATAAACCAGTGTTACTTTTTAACAGTCCCAGTATTGTATAGATGGTTTTATTTTAAAGTATTAATAATTCTCTCTTTCTGCATTTTTATCACATTTCAATTCTTAAGCAAAAACAGCTCAATACATTTCTCAGGTTAAATCACCTTGTTTCTAAGATGTGTCATTTACCACTTTCTTAGTGTTGATATTTTCAGTTTGTCATTAAACTAAGACCAGAAAGTTATGGTTAGCAAAAAAACAGTATCCCAGTTTGCATAAAGGCTTTATTCTGTTAGCAGTCAGAATGTCTGGATGTTTATAGATAGATTAAAAGCAAGGCTTTAAGAAAATTAGCTGGTGAATGAAGTTGCTAAGCCACTGTCCATCATATTTGGAAAATCATGGCAGTCAGATGAAGTTCCCAATGACAGGAAAAAGGGCAATATAACCCCCATTTTCAAGAAGGGGAAAATGGATGACCCAGGGAATTACACACCAGTCAGTCTCACCTCTGTGCCTGGCAAAATCTTGGAGCAGATTCTCCTGGAAGGTATGCTAAGGCACATGAAAAACAACAAGGTGCTTGGTGACAGCCAGCATGGCTTCACTAAGGGGAAATCCTGCCTGACCAATTTGGTGGCCTTCTATGATGGGGCTATGGAACTGATGGACAGGGGTAGAGGAGTTGCTGTCATCTCCCTGGACTTGTGCAAAGCATTTGACACTGTCCGACACGTCATCCTTGCCTCTAAATTGGAGAGACATCAATTTGATAGGTGGACCACTCAGTGGATAAAGAACTGGCTGGATGGCCGCACACAAAGAGTTGTGGTCAATGGCTCAATGTCCGGCTGGAGACCAGTAACAAGTGGTGTCCCTCAGGGATCGGTGTCGGGACCGGTCTTGTTCAACATCTTCATCGCTGACATGAACAGTGGGATTGAGTGCGCCCTCAGCAGGTTTGCCAATGACACCGAGCTGTGTGGTTCGGTTGATCCGCTGGAGGGAAGGAATGCCATCCAGAGGGACGTTGACACGCTTGTGAGGTCGGCTGATGATGTTTAACCATGCCAAGTGCAAGGTCCTATACCTGGGTCAGAGCAATCCCAGGCACAGCTACAGGTTGGGCAGAGAAGAAATTCAGAGCAGCCCTGCAGAGAAGAACTTGGGGGTGTTGGTCGATGAGAAAATAAACATGAGCCAGCTTCAGTGTGTGCTCACAGCCCAGAAAGCCAACCGTATCCTGGGCTGCATCAAAAGGAGTGTGACCAGCAGGTTGAAGGAGGTGATCCTGCCCCTCTGCTCTGCTCTTGTGAGACCTCACCTGGAGTATTGTGTGCAGTTCTGGTGTCCTCAACATAAAAAGGACATGGAACTGTTGGAACAAGTCCAGAGGAGGGCCACGAGGATGATCAAGGGGACTGGAGCACCTCCCGTATGAAGATAGGCTGAGGAAGTTGGGGTTGTTCAGCCTGGAGAAGAGAAGGCTGCGTGGAGACCTCATAGCAGCCTTCCAGTATCTGAAGGGGGGCTATAGGGATGCTGGGGAGGGACTCTTCATTAGGGACTGTAGTTGATAAGACAAGGGGTAACAGGTTAAAACTTAAACAGGGGAAGTTTAGATTGGATATAAGGAGGAATTATTTTACTGTGAGGGTGGTGAGGCACTGGAATGGGTTGCCCAAGGAAGGTGTGAATGCTCCATCCCTGACAGTGTTCAAGGCCAGGTTGGACAGAGCCTTGGGCGACATGGTTTAGTGTGAGGTGTCCCTGCCCGTGGCAGGGGGATTGGAACTAGATGATCTTAAGGTCCTTTCCAACCCTAACTATTCTATGATTCCATGATTCTAAAATAAAAGGAAAAATACCCAAAATAAAATAAATTTACACTTGTTCAAATCTAGATTTTTTTTTTTTTTAAATCTTAGAAAAACCCACATTTCCCTAATCTGCGCTGTGGCTGGGCCTGAGCACATTCCAAACAGCTGATGAAACAAAAACCCAACAGGAGCAGCCAATTGCATCCTGAATATTCATGGCTACCAAATATTCACACACTCTGAGGTTTTTGTACACATCAAAACAAATACACCTGATTAAGTTTATATACCACTGAGAAGATAATCGGCCTAACACTCCTGAGGTCAAGACGATGTTACACCTGTAGAGATCCTTCTGTCTTCACTTGTGGGTGGCTGTTACATAAACTGCTGGGATCAGAGTGAGTCCCTGCTCTGTAAATTACAGCAATGTTATTCTGGAATCTCGGAGACATTGTGACCACTGTTATTTATATCTTCCTCCTGAAATTCACTCTCTTTCAAATGTACCATTCCAGCACATGACTCCTAACATGTACAAACTGGGACATGTTCCAGTACAAACTAGGACAAGGCAAAGCTGGCAGCACATTTATCCCAGCAGAAGTAGAGGATGCAGGTAAGTAGGTTACGACACTCAGCCAGACTCAGCCCAAGGAGATAAAGGGCCCACATCCCCATAAAGCTGTAACAGAAACTGTTTGCATAACCAGTGGACAAGTACTACAAGGCAACATTTCACATACCTGGAAATGGTGCTCCAACCTAACTTTCTGATCACACGTCCTTCTCTCAGGGCAAATCCTAACTGGCATTAGCAGGAATTTTGTCAGGGGAAGAATGGGACCTCTGAGCTTTATGTAAAGTTATCCACTGGTATTGACTCTTTAAATCCTTCAGTATTTCTGGAGTGCTCCCAAGAAGTACCCAAATTCAATATGCAGTCACAGTGCAGCCCAACAAACAAAAAAGTGATCAGCTGCATATGTTTATTTCACTATATTCAAACCTAAAGGCCATGCAAAATACATGATTTTTGTATATTAGTCAGCACATAAATACATTTCACAACCCTTTCCCAAAACAGTAAAAGCAATTTTTAGCCATCAACATCTGCTAGTAAATTACAATTATTAATTACAAAGTAATTACAATAAAATCAATCAAACATTCATAACAGTTCACCAAGAGTACCACCCGCAACACTTCAAAGAGTTAACAAGCCATTGTTTCCTCAAAGGTTCACATACTTAATAAGCCAGAACAACTGTACTGCTTGTGAAAGTGATTTTAAAAGCATACTCTGGTCTTGGAAAGCTTCAGCTTTTCACTCATTTTGTCTGTTGAACTAAAAAAAACCAAACAAAACAAAGATTCAGAAGAGAGCACAGGTTTGTGTAGAATTAAGAAACAAACTTGTCAGAATCCCTAAGAGAACAGAACTGCTCTTGCTAAAATCACATGTGCAACGTAACTGCCAGAAATACAATACTAGTCATAATCTTAAAAACTATTTAACCTGGAACAGGAGCTTCTCATGCTCCTGCCAAGACCACACAGCCAGAGTTTCTTGGAACAGAAACAACATAACCTAATGTCTTTCTCTGAACACATTAAAGCCGCTGTGAGAGGCACCCTGTACGTTTAAGTGCTTCGACTTTTTCCGCAGGCTCACAGGACAAACCCCTCAAAGGATGCTCACGTTTAGTCATCTGCAAGGGGCTGTCACAAATTAAGCTTGATTTTTCTTGCTGCCAAGTGCATCAACCCCTCCTGCTGGGATTAGGCTGGCTCTGGCAGGGCCTCCTGTCACAGTCAGCCACCTGAAGGCATGCAAGCATAGGAGTGGGGAGACTGGCAAAAATAATAGCAAGAATATGCACAGAGGGAACCTCTCCCTTTAGGTCACAACAACAGCCAACCCCTCCTCTTTAGCAAAGCACTTTTCCTATGATAATCTCCAAGAGTTTTGCAAGGAACGTCAATACTTGTGGATCATTACAACAAGGGAAGGTATTTACCCAAGGTCGGTAAGAAAACCAAGGGGAGAAGCAGGAATTCAGACTAAGTCACCTGAGTTCTACTGTAGTGCTTTGTCCCTCAACAACTCTTCAGCTGACATTTTTATTTAAGTGCAAGTACCTGGGAGTACCAGCACACTACTTACACCTCTTCACGTGTCAGTTCTGATCCATGTCTGGTACTTATCTGGAAGTGCAGCGCTCATTACTGTGGTATACACCGTGTTACTGGCAGGGAAAGAGGAAAGGAGTGAGTGAGTGACATTCCAAAGGCAAGCAGATTCATTTCTAAAACTAGCAAAGCAGCAAAACAACTTTTAGTGAAACAAATGTTTTTTAGTAAAACAAATGTTTTTTAGTAAAAACAACAAATGTTCAAACAAAAGAAGGAGATTGATAAAAATGAAGGCTGCTGGCACAAGTTTTTAGTATTTTTCCCCCCACTTTAGAAATGTATTTCTACATCCATTTTATCACTGTATTAAAAAAACGGTACTTCTACTCTTAGCAGTGACACAGCTATAATCTTCTCCTTTTCAAATTTCCTCACATTTATATGACAGAGGAGAGGGAATCCTGGTATTAACCTTGAAGAAGCCATTACCAAGCTCTCACGCCAGTGACTGATCTAGAAAATGTACTGAGCTGCATATAAAAGCAAAACAAAGCAGGAAAACCCACAAAGGTACAGAACAACAATGGTACACTGAAATAAATCTCTTCAAAATCCAGTATGTGGTACCTGAAAGCTATGTCCCCATTTATTTTTTTTTCCTTTTTCTACATCAAGCAAAGCTACATCAGAAACTCCAGAGAAAGCTATTTTCAGTATTAACACAAATCCTAAGGTTCCAACAGTGCAAGGCACAAATGACTTAGCAGAAAGTCCAGTTCCTCCTCTAAGCAGTCATTTGTTTCACCGCTGCAAAGGAACTTCCCTTCACCAGACTGAGCCTAATGAAGTGTGGTTTCTTGGCTGGGGTGGCAGACCAAAGAGGAAGAGTGCTGTGGAAGTGAAAACACAGCATCACATCCACAAGCAAAAATCTAAGCTGGGAAACCACAAGATAATCAGGCAGACACATAGGAATATCCTAAGCAAGTTTGTGATTGACTTGTAAGTGGCCAGAGGTATGGCGGGAGGCACTGATTAACATCTCTGGATCCAATACTTACTTGTTTAAGACTGGCTTCACTGACAACACCTGTACAGAAAGTTTGAAGAGTTGTCATTTTGGTAAATGAAGAGGGAATTAAAAGGCTATTTAGAGACAGCAATAGGGTGAAGTTATGAAAAGGAATAATGCAAAATCAGGGATTTCTCTTGCTGGCTGTTGGGGTTTTTTACCATCAGACCATCTTACAAAAATATTTTTAAAAAAGCCTCTGACTACACAACATTTAAGTTCTCCAAACTCACTGGTAAATATCACTCATGCCTAACACTTTATCTGCCTACAGTCATATTTATAATTGTGCTTGAAGTAAAGAACTGCACAAAGATGATGCTGATGGAATTCACCTCTTTCCACTTAGATTGGCAGGCTATTACAAAATGCCCAGGCAAGCGAGTTCAGAAACACTTTCTCAGTCTTTAACTCTCCAGAGATGGCTGTACAGCACACCTTTGTCACCATGCCTTGCCAGTACTGCCTTTAAAACCCTGACAAAAATGCAATTGCACTGCCGCTTCAAGAAAGAAATTTTAAGTCAAAGTCACAATGCAGAATTTAAAAGAAATACCTTAAAGAGGGTATCAAAATTGATGTTGTGCTGCCCAGTAGCATTGAGAGCTTTGATAGCTGGAGTTCTGGAGGAAAGCAATGCAGTATTATTAAACACATTTTACTGTTCCAAAGGCTACAAAGCACCAATGTGAAAAATTCCTCACTAAATGCCTTTACACTGAAAAGTCTTCCTTGGCCTAAAATAATTCAGAATTCTGTGTGACTGAATCTAGACTCACATCACTGTAGCTACTCTGACCACATCACTGAGTACAGACCAACAAGGAATGGGCCAACAGCTTTTTGCATACTACACAGCCTGAAGACTGTGATGTCTGCAAGCACCTTCATAGCATCACCAAATACTTCTTCACTGTGAATCTAAATCCTTTTAACTTTTACTAAACTTTGCTTTATAAAGCAATTTTTGGTATAAGCCTTATACTTCAATGCCATGATAGGGCACCACTCGATCAAAACCTGTAGTTAGGAATAACGTGGGTACCCAGACTGAGCCTTCCTGCAGACATGCAGCTGTGCAGGTCTCTGGCTGCAGTGAATGCCTGAGCCTGGCACTTGTATCGGAGAGAGCCAGTGACACCACTCGTGTGCGGTGTCAGCAAGTAGATGACCTGCTAAAGCAGGTGGTTGAACTGAGGGAGGACATACAAAGGTTGAGAGCTATCAGAGAGTGTGAAAGTGAAATTGATTGGTGGAGACACACCCTAAGGCAAGGGCAGAGGGAAGTGGTTGAACAAGTGATAGATCCCCTTCCCTCCTACCATCAGATAGAAGGAATAAACTTAAGGGACAAGGAAGTATGGAGGGAGGTCCCTCCTCGGAGAGGTAAGCGAAAACCCTCGCAATCCCTTCCTTCCTCCCAGTTGCCTTTGAGTAACAGGTATGAGGTCTTGGAACTACAGGGCCAGGTAAATGGAGATGGAGGGGTAGATCCATCTAGTGAGTCACCTAGGGCTTGTCACTCACCCCCATGCCTTAGAACTTCCTCAAGAAGAAAAGAAGAGTAATTGTGGTGGGTGACTCCCTTCTGAGGGGAACAGAAGGGCCCATTTGTTGACCTGATCCATCCCACAGGGAAGTCTGCTGCCTACCTGGGGCTCAGATTGGAGATGTTAAAAGGAAACTCTCTGATCTGGTGCAGCCCTCTGACTACTATCCGCTGCTGGTTTTTCAGGGTGGCAGTGATGAAATTATTACAAGCAGGGCAAGGGCAATGAAGAGAGACTTCAGGGCCCTGGGACGGCTGGTTAGAGGGTCTGGAGTGCAAGTGGTGTTTGCCTCCATACCTGTTACAAGCAAAGGTGAAGAGATAAATAGGAAGAGACTGCAGATTAATGTATGGCTACATGACTGGTGCCAAAGGCAGGGGTTTGGGTTTTTCAATCATAGGCTGCTATATGAGACACCTGGTTTGCTGGTGGCAGGTGGGATACATCAGTCCCAGAGGGGGAGAAGGTTTCTGGGGCAGGAGTTAGCAGGGCTCATTGACAGGGCTTTAAACTAGGTAGGAAGGGGGAAGGGGAGATAACTGGGCCTGCTGGGGACAAGCCCAAGAGAAACATGCTAGGGCTTGAAGAATGGCAGACTAGGGAGAACTCTCAATCTATTGTTTCATTTGAGGGAAAGGGTAGTTGTTTAAACCCTGTCCTGCAGGGGAAAAAGGGTACCTGGGCAAGAGTTAGTAGAGCTCACTCACAGAGCTCTAGGTTAGATTTGAAGTGCGAGGGGGCTGTAGCTGGGTTTGAACTAGTGGGGCAATGTTCTAGTATGAATGAAGACCAGAAGACCTCCCGCCTTCCAAGGGTGCCACTAGCATGCTCAGCTCGCTCCCTGAAATGCCTGTACACCAATGCACGCAGCATGGGGAATAAACAGGAGGAGTTAGGAGTCTGTGTGCGGTCTAATGGTTATGACCTGGTGGCAATTACAGAGACATGGTGGGACAGCTCACATGACTGGAATGTGGTAATGGATGGCTATGTCCTTTTAGGGAAAGACAGATCAGCCAAGAGAGGTGGTGGACTTGCTCTTTATGTGAAAGAGCGACTAGAATGTATTGAGTTCTGTCCAGGGGCAGATGAGGACCAAGTGCAAAGTCTGTGGGTGCGAATTAAGGGACAGGCTGGTACGGGTGGCACAGTTGTGGGGGTCTATTATAGACCTCCTGATCAGGACGAAGGAGTTGATGAGGCTTTCTACAGGCAATTGAAAGCAGCCTCACGACTACATGCCTTGGTCCTTATGGGGGATTTTAACTACCCCGATATTTGCTGGAAGACTTACACAGCCAGTCACTCACAGTCTAGGAGGTTCCTCCAGTGCATTGATGATAACTTCTTAATGCAAATGGTGGACGAACCAACTAGGAGAGGAGCGCTGCTGGATCTGGTACTCACCAACAGAGAGGGTTTGGTTGAAGTAGTGATGGTCAATGGCAGCCTGGGCTGCAGTGACCATGAGATGGTGGAGTTTAGGATCTTGTGTGGGAGGAATAGAATACCTAGCAAGGCCACATTTCTGGATTTCCAAAGAGCAAACTTTGGCTTCTTCAATCAATTGCTAAGGGAAGTCTCATGGCAAAGGGTACTAGGTGGTAAAGGGGCTCAAGATAGTTGGTCAGCATTCAAGGACCACTTCTTCCAAGCTCAGGATCAGAGTGTCCCAATGAGTAGGAAGTCAAGTAGGGGACATAGGAGACCAGCATGGTTAAACAAGGAACTGCTGGGCAAACTCATACAGAAAAAGAGAATCTATGGATTATGGAAGGAGGGGCTGGCCACTTGGGAGGAATATAGGACACCTGTTAGAGGATGTAGGGAAGCAATTAGGACAGCTAAGGCCTCCTTGGAACTTAATCTGGCAAGTCGGGTCAAGGACAATAGAAAGGGCTTCTTCAAATACATAGCAAATAAAACTAACACAAGAAGCAGTATAGGCCCACTGCTGAATGAGGTGGGTGCCCTGGAGACAGAGGATATAAAGAAGGCAGAGGTGTTGAATGCCTTCTTTGCCTCTGTCTTTACTCCAGCAGACTCTCCCTGGGGGACCCAGATTCCTATAGCCCCGGAAGGAGTCAGGATAAAGGAGGAGTTTGCTTTGGTAGATGAGGATTGGGTTAGGGATCAGTTAAGTAATCTGGACATCTATAAATCAATGGGTCTGGATGGAATACACCCATGGGTGCTGAGGGAGCTGGCAGAGGTCATTGCTGGGCCACTCTCCATCATCTTTGGTAAGTCGTGGGAAACAGGTGAGGTGCCTGAGGACTGGAGGATGGCAAATGTCACACCAGTCTATAAGAAGGGCAAGAAGGAGGACCCGGGTAATTATAGACCGGTCAGGCTTACCTCCATCCCTGGAAAGGTGATGGAAGAACTTATTCTTGACACCATCTCTAGACATATCAAGGATGAAGGGGTCATTAGAGAGCAGCCAACATGGCTTTACCAAGGGGAAGTCATGTTCGACCAACCTTATAGCCTTCTATGAGCAAGTAACTAGGTGGATGGATGATGGTAGAGCGGTAGATGAGTTTTTTCTTGATTTCAGTAAGGCATTTGATACTGTCTCCCACAGCATCCTCATAGATAAGCTAAGGAAGTGTGGGCTTGATGATCAGGTAGTGAGGTGGATCAAGAACTGGTTGAAAGGAAGAAGGCAGAGAGTTGTGGTCAATGGGGCAGAATCTAGCTGGAGGTCTGTGACCAGTGGAGTCCCTCAGCGGTCGGTGCTGGCACCAGCGCTGTTTAATATTTTCATCAACGACCTGGATGAGGGAACTGAGTGTTCCCTCAGCAAGTTCACTGATGATACTAAACTGGGAGGAGTGGCTGACACACCAGAAGGCTGTGTTGCCATTCAGTGAGACCTGGACAGGCTGGAGAGTTGGGCGGAGAGGAACTTGATGAAATTCAACAAGGGCAAGTGTAGAGTCTTGCATCTGGGGAAGAACAACCCCATGTACCAGTACAGGTTGGGGGCTGACCTGCTGGACAGTAGTGAAGGGGAAAGGGACCTGGGGGTCCTGGTGGATAGGAGGATGACCATGAGCCAACACTGTGCCCTTGTGGCCAAGAAGGCCAATGGCATCCTAGGGTGCATTAGAAAGGGTGTGGTTAGTAGGTCAAGAGATGTTCTCCTCCCCCTCTACTCTGCCTTGGTGAGGCTGCATCTGGAATATTGTGTCCAGTTCTGGGCCCCTCAGTTCAAGAAGGACAGGGAATTGCTTGAAAGAGTCCAGCGCAGAGCTACAAAGATGATTAAGGGAATGGAACATCTCTCTTATGAGGAGAGGCTGAGGGAGCTGGGTCTCTTTAGCTTGGAGAAGAGGAGACTGAGGGGTGACCTCATCAATGTTTACAAATATGTAAAGGATGAGTGTCAGGATGATGGAGCTAGGATTTTTTCAGTGATGTCCAGTGATAGGACAAGGGGCAATGGGTGTAAACTGGAGCATAGGAGGTTTCATGTGAACATCAGGAAAAATTTCTTTACTGTGAGAGTGACAGATCACTGGAACACTTTGCCCAGGGGGGTTGTGGAGTCTCCCACGTTGGAGATATTCAAGGCCTGCCTGGACAAGTTCCTGTGTGATGTACTCTAGGTTACCCTGCTCTTGCAGGAGGGTTGGACTAGATGATCTTTTGAGGTCCCTTCCAACCCTTAGGATTCTGTGATTCAATTTCTCATCTTTTATGCCAGTCAATGCCACACAGACTTTCCTCTAGCATCTGTGAATATCACTCCTTACTTTATCTGTTCCCTTTTGAGTGGCTTTACAGAAACAGAGTAAGCTGCCTGCTCAGGGAGCTAACACCTCCTCAGAAAGGAAAACACCCAAATCTCTAAGCCTTTTCAAAATAACAGTGTTATCTCACCACAGAGCTCCAAACTAAATTCACCTTCGATCATCAAAAGGAGGAGGGGTAGTCCAATGGTCATAGTTTGTCTCCACACGAAACCACCTATAACACAACAAACAAATATAAAAGCAAACAAAAGGCAAATCAGCAGGTAACTAATCAAGGCCAAGACTCGGTGTCTCTGTCTTGCCAAAAGGAAAAAACCTCCCTAAAACGCCTCCTTCCTGCACCTCATGCCAATGTAGGCCAGTACCAAGCGGCCTTTACCATAAAACACTGAACACAGATGAAAAAGGAGCAACCTCTGAACTTCTGGTGGCCTCAGTGACAAAAGCACTGCTGATTGCTTATAAGAGCAGTATCAGACCTTTAAAGAGATGACTGGAGAAGAGACCATGGGTATGATGCAGCCTCCAGCATTCCATTGGGAGTACACAAAGCCAACAGACATCTGGCCATGGGTAAGCCAGTACTTACTGACTGACTGTATGCACTAAGTGCCCTTTTCACCACAGGGCAACTATTTAGAATCTCCTTCGTGTATTACACTGCTGATGTCAACAAAATTTATAGAAAGTTATTTTTGAGCCTTCAACCCTTCTACCACATTAAGTCAAAGCTACCTGGGAAGTGCTGAAGTTCCTGGTGCAATACCTGGCAGACAGACAGGAAAGGCCCTCGAGTCTTGCCTCCTTTAGAATTTGGCTAAAAAAATTAGCACATACAGATGCTTTTTCCACCCTTAACCCTCCAGACTGCCCCAACCTGATAAGGTGGTGCGACTCCTTCTCCAAGAGAAGTTGCTGGGGCTCCTTGAAGAGGCTTTCAAGCCTTCCTGTCCAGCTGTAAGCATTAATAAGCAATGCCCTGAACCTCTTGAGAAAGCTGTGTCACTAACCTTACCAATCACCCAGGAGGGAATATGAAAAAGAACACAAAACAAAATGGTTTTTGTTACTTACGCTCCACCTAAGGGATCAAGAGGCCAGAGGTCTGCTGGTCCCCTCCTGTTCCTCGTTATGACCATGCCTTCTTTGGGTGAAACACCTCCTACAATATAGTAAACTTCAGCAATGATGGGAACGCCAGCTAGTCTGAGAACAGCTGACTGAAAGTCCTCTGCTCTGCTCAGGGTCTATTACAAAAAGATCACAGTGAACAGGAGATCACAGTGAACCAGAGATCACAGAGCAAGGTCAAGCACAAAAATGAACACTGGGACATCTTAAAAAGGAAAACGCGTCCAGCTTTTTTGAAATTGGCTGAAGTGCTACTTGAAAATATTTCTCTGAAAACAGTTTTCCAAACTGACTGGCGCATGAATATGAAATGCATGTGATTTGTGAATGAAGTCACTAATCCCAGCTTTGCAAATATTCAAACAGTAAATACACAGACACATATACACACACATACGTACACATATGTATATGGTTAAAAAGCAAAAACCACATGAAATTCAAATGGAAGTATTCAAAATGAAATTCAAATGACATGCCATTCAAAAGACAGAGGCATGTCCATACTCTGCAAATTTTATCCTCATCAGAGCCTTTCAATGTGATCAATGGGGCAGATGAATGGGGGTGAAAGAGAGGAAAATCCCACTGCATATCTCCATTTTGAGAAATATGGAGTTTTAAACCACCAAAGCCAGTGGTTTAAGAGGACTTAGGCAACAATGGTGAATAAAACAGAGGCATTGCTCACAGCTAGCCCTGCCACAGGCAGGTGGCCAACTTAATATGAATGGACAGTCACCACAGCCAGTGAAGCTACTGTTTTCACTCACAGGGCCACAACCTGTGGAAGTACATCTTTAAAAATGAATGCTGTGCAGGAAGTAAAACCAAATATGTAGATCATGCATCAAACAAAATTGTTCAGACAGGTAGGGAAAGCTCTGGAAAACAATTATCTCTGACAGCAATGCTGCAGTGACCGTGTCACAGCCTGAAGTCACATCTCAAACCCAAAAAATAGGAACCACAAACTCTCCAGTGGATATTATTTACCTGCATACCATATCATTCATGTTTACCATAAGTCAAGCATCTGAGAAGCAGCAGACCCATTTTATCTTAGTAGGACCCTAATGCAGTGTTGATAAAACAGACTGTACAGAATACCAGTGTAACTCCTTCTGCTCATCAGTGAGGTCTACATTCTTAATACAGTAACATATTGACCACAATGTAAAATAACCAAGGGGTGAGATACTAACCATGTCAGAGTGCAGGTGCTTCAGTTTGTTAAATTACAAAAATCACAGCTAGCTGAAATAGGCCCTAGGAATTAAGCCTTTGAACAGCTTCTCAAAGACTTTTGGCACTGATTACAGATTGCCCCCCTGAAGGCCTGGAATTGCTTTACCCCATACACATCACTAACGATTTGGGGACAATACATATCTCCTCTTACAAAATGCATCTACTTATCAATTTATTGAATTTTCCGTGAAACTAAAAGTTGTGACATCAGATTTATCAAGGGTTTGTAAGTACAAATGACATCACTGTGAAATATGAGAAAATAACCTGGGGCACTTACATCTCGGACAAGCCAGCTGACAGGGTAATTCCGATTCAGAAAAGCCGCTATTGCATTTTCCCACCATGTACCACCCGCTAGAAAAACAGAAGGAAAACAAAATTACTGTACATGCATGTTACGTATGCTCTGTGAAATTTATCCTCCTGCCTTCTTCTCCCGTCTCTAGCTCTGCAATCTCTCCCTTACTGCCTTAAAAAAGAGCAGTGCAATAAATTCTTTCATTCTCTAACTACACCACTATCATAAACCCATCAAATTTAGGCAGCTCATATTGACTAACAAAGCACACACCATCTGAAAACAGTCAGAGCCTCTGTACCATCTCAAGCTCACTGTTTATAACACTGAATAGTAATAGTACTCCTTTGCTACTGTATTCCTTTACTGATATTTACACATAAAATGTGCTGCAGAATCAGGCTAACATACCCTGGAAAGCCCCTGGTTTACAAAATCTGTATTTCAAATGCTCAGCTTCCTGTATGTTTAGATTTGGATACTGAACTACCACAGACAGTTAAATCAGTGAAACAGGGCAGCTGCTATCAGCATAAAATGTCAACACTTCAGAAGGGCTAACAAAGTGTATTACATCCAGGTGAAACTACAGCTCAAATATAAATAGACAACATTATCCTGAATGAAGTTCCTCTGCCTTCCTGACTGTTACAAGACCTTCTACTGACAGGTCTTAGTTCCCAGTACTGACACCTTTCAACTTTCCTCCACTACTGGATCTGTCCTCAGCTGCCTTCCCAGCACCTCCTTGCATTCTCTCAAACCCTGCTGCCCCTACCCTAGATCTCAGCGTTACCCTCCCATCCTCCTTCAAGCTGCCTTACGTGGACAGAGAAATGTGGAATAAAGAGCAAAGGATAGAAACTAGGAAAGCATTTATTTGCTCTACACAACTGGAACTTTTTCTCCCAGTCTCTGCCATCTCCAGTTGCTTCTCTTGAACAAACCACATTAATTTGCCTTTTCCAGCTTTCTCCAAGGTCCTCTGCCTCCTGCGACACTTCTAAAGCTCAGATAACACTATGATGGCAAACAAACTCCTCTCTCCTTTGCAACAGCCAAAACCTGGCAGCATGCGTGCTTTCACTCCCCGAGGGCAAGATAAGACATTCAATTTCAGCTCCTTAATCGTATTTTTCCCTCTAGGAGAATATGAAAGAAAGGGCCAAAGGAGGCAATGATCAATAAAACAGTGTACGTTACACCAAGTGCCGAAGACAGATTTATTCACCTCGTTCATCACCGGAGATTGTGAACTTGTGTGGACTTTGTCCAGTCCATAACCCGACGTAACCAAGAAATGTGGTGCCTTGATACGCTATCTGAAACCAGGAAAGACGCAGGATGTCCGCATGCTGGAACAGAATACTACTTCAAATACAAGCAACATTCTCTAGCAGAAAACTCTACTTCTTTCTAAGAAACACACTTCGGTCATAAAAAATTAACAAGGCCTTAGGGAAAACAAAAGCCTTAGAATCAGTCCCTGCCCAGGCTGATCTATTTTCTCTATTCTCTAGTATTTCTTTTTTATTATCTTGACACTTCCTTCCTTCAACATCTTCTTCCAAACAATGATCTTGAGATACTAGATCATGTTCTTCTATTTGTTCCAGTTTATCACCACAAGCTGAATGTCCAGAAAGCAAAGAAACCCAGGAATCATCCCAGAGTCCTGGAGAGAGTGACTGCAGCACTCTAATAATCCATTAAACCTGGGAAATGAACCACATTCCTACATTAAATCCCAGCTGCCTATGCAGCCATATGACCATACCACATTCCTTCGTGGAATATCACCCAGCCACATCAACCACAGATCATACCTGCCCGCTTTTTATAAACTGCACATCAATTGTTATCTTGCTTAATATATCAACAAAATCATAATCCAGGTTCCGACCGTGATAAATGTTTCCTTTGTCATCCTGAGCGACAATACTAGTACAGAACCTTCCCAAACAAAAAGAAGAAAGAATGGTTTCAGAAAAGGCTATGACAACACTTGCAATATTACAGTTAAACTAGCTAACATTTCAGAAGGAATAACTGAGTTTATCTTCTGCAAAGTATTTTACTAATGTAAGCATACAACTAGGAGTTTGCATTAACACCTATGTTTCCCAACCTGAGAGAACAGTCTCATCCGGTACTTTCAGATAAGGTTTCTGACAGGCTTTAATTTAAAATTGGAAAAAAACAAAAGGGGAGTCAGAATGGTTTGACTGAAGCTCTGCATAACTGCGTAACACTCCATATGGTTTATGCACGATATTCATAAGGGAAAGTCCTGTTCCACACAGTCTAACACACAAAACTGTACATTATTTATCAGGTCACATATTACAGACCAGGTAGGAAGCAGCAATTCTAGTTGGAAAACATTCATTATTTCATTTTACTTCATTATTTCATTATTTCCAGTTCTATTATTTCACTTCTAAATTGAGAAGAAAAGCCAACATCTAAAAATGTCCACAAAACATCAGTCTACAACATTCTGGATTTCATTCTGACAACTGCACACTATTTCATCTCAGTTCAGAGTCCATTCACATTTTTAATCACAACTAGATAAAAAGTTCTAACAAAGTTCTTTCAGTTGTTGTTAAAGTGTCAGCCATCTCAGTAATAACCTAACCTCCTCTCTAGAGCAGGAAGTGGGCTGAAATTCTGAATGAGCAGAGAATTCAAAAATTCTGATGTCTTTCCAGTGATACCCAGCACTGCCTTTCAGAACTGTAAAGGTAAAAAATTCACCAAACAAGTACTTTGCTTCCAGCTGATGTTTTTCTTTAGTAACGTTAAGGTTGAGAAACTTAAAATCTCATGGGCTTTACCAGGGTTAAGAATGATACCCATCCTTTGTGAAGTACTAAGAGAGCCAACATTTAAATGACTGCCTCATGTGATATTAATGCCTATTAAAAGAAAGACTGCTTTAACCAAATACCAGAAGAAAAATCATAATAAAAATAAATACAAGCAGCTGTGTGTGCCTTGTTTTTAGAACAACCTATATTGATTCTATATACAGAAATATTCTTAGGCTCTTCACAGGCAACACCAAGTTTTTATTACTCTCCTGCATGTGCTTGTAGGTGGAAAAAAGACAACAAAACCGAGTATTCTTTTCACTGATGTTTTGTTTTCTATCATAAAGATACTACATCCATTTTCCATTGTGCAAATCAAAAGATTACATTATGCAGTCATTGAGAACATTCATCCAGAAACAGGCTGGGAAGCAACCTGATCTCAGACAAAAGGTTAAAATAACTAGATTGCAGCTAATTTTTCTAGGTTCCTTTTTAGTGAAATTGGACAATTTAAACTACAAAAGACTGTACTACATGATCAAAGACAAATTAACACAAATACTTTGAACTGGTGGTCCTTCCTGATTAGCAAAAATTATTCTCATACCTGTATTTATTTATACAGCTATATATTACCTTTATCAACAGATAAAAACACTGTTTGTATTTCTCTTTCAATTCAGGATACAAACTGCCTAATAAGAATTAAACCTTCCCGCTGGACACAGGAAAGAGTATGAGAATTAACAGCACAAATAATCTGCCACATGTCTACACCTGCCTTTTAATGCATTCTCCCAGATCGACCTAAAATGACTCTCAGCATCCATTCCTACCAGATCCTCTAAGTAGCACTTACGCGGTAGATTCGTAGGCAAAGTTAAGCAGGACTCCATCTCCAAGACTTATTCCCAAGGCTCTGCACAGTCCCATCATTTCCCCCGCAAAGGGCTGCGGCATAAGGAACTCCAGTTCCACTGCTATGGGTCGAATAACTTCGTGAACCCATTTTGGTACGCTTTCACTGCAAAACACACTCAAGGCATGAGCAGAGACAGAAACAAAAAGGTCTGCAACTTACACTCAGTAGCCTGACACCGGGGAATTCTGCCACTTTTCTGGCAGCCGGTCCCAGCCGGTGCTGACCGCTCATCCCCAGCCTCTCCCACGCTGCATCAGACATCCCTGCATCCCTTACCCTCACTAAATCCCACTGGCTTCTGCACATCCTCCAAGAAGCCTGCACAACCCAAGCAAAAGACGTGTGTCTCTGACAGGTTCCCAAGTGTACGAATAATGTAAACGTACTACGCTAACGCCCAAACCTCCCCTGAATTCCCTAGGTCGGCGCAGTTCAGCAGCTGCGCTGCATCCCTTCACCCTCTTCCTTCAGGCCACGACGCAGCGGGTCTTGGCGGCCCAAGGGCTCCGCGGCGGTGGGGAGAGGAGAAAAGCAACCCTGGTTGCTCCCTCCGCCCCAGCCACCTCACGCCCCGCTCCCCGGCTGCCCATTCCCGCACTCACTCGATGACCCGTGCGACGGCGGCGCGCAGGAAGGCGGGGTCGAAGTGCCGCAGCACCGGCAGCCACCGCTCCTCGGCGGGGCTGTCCAGGCTCACATTACACAGCAGCGGGGCAGCCAAGGGGAGAGCCGGGGCCGGGGCCGGGGCCGCCGCCGCCCCGCACAGCAGCGCCAGCAGCCCCCACAGCCAAGACCCCCGCGCCGCCGCCCACCACATAGCGCCGGACCGGCCGCGGCGCTCGGAGCAGCTCCGCCGGCAGGGGGCAGGCCGAGGGGAAGGGCCCGGACATGGCGACGGCCCCCCCTTGCCTCAGAGGCGGCGCTCGTGGTGTCAGGTCAGCCGGGGCCAGAGGAAGGACGTGCGGGACAAGGGGGGTAGTGAAAGAACGGAGGAGTAAACGAGCGGCGAGTTTCTGTACTGCAGCGCCCGGGGCTGTGTTTGGCTAATAGTTTGGAAGAGGCAGTCCAATGGAGTAGCGGAGGGGAGACAGCCACAGCCCATGGCTCTCCGAGTGCTGTAAACAAGAGGGAAAAGGGAGGAGACTAGACACTTGCGCTAAGGAGTATAAAAAGTAATTGCCTCCCCCTTTCAGCCTCCAAATCTTTAGTTGTAGGACAGCTGCACATCCAGGGAAGGGGGCTTCGGTTCTTCAACAGAAAATGGAATTAGTGAAAGTGCATTTTATGTGAGTGCTTCTCCTGTTTCAGTGGTCTCTTCAGCCCCATAGGATTGCTCCTCTGCATTTGCAGCTCCAGACCTCAGCTACACATCCTCCACTTGCTGTTAGCACCAAGTCACAGCCCCTGCCTTGTCCTCAGAAGGAGCATTTAATAAGAGTAACCTTCAAAGCTGTAGAAACTTTGTTCTTTATCTCCCCCACACCTCTTATAAGCTTTTCGGCTTGAGGAGGCAAGATGTGACAACAACCCACAAATAAAACAGCTAATAGGAATTAAATACAATTGAGTATTAAACGTAAATATAGCTGAGTGAATTCCCATGTGGGTAAGCACTGACTTGCTTTCCCATGAAAGGGAATAAACACCCTATTGAATGCTTTCCATTATACTGTGCATATGGCACATGGTTCTGCTCCATAAGGAAACCATTTCAAACAGCATTTGAGAAAGGATGGTGGTACCAGTAACCCCCTCAAAGTTTGGCTAAAGCAGGAGTTACTTTTGACAAAGAACCCAAAGGTTCAATGTTATTTTCATGCATACCTCAAAAAAAAAATCAGACAAGAGCAACTGCTACCACAAGATGTACTGACAACGGAAGATTCCTTAGTTCTCCTGTGTGTAATCCTACAGTTTTATTTCAATGGCTACAGAAAAACTGCCTCCTGTATGCTAATTTTATTCCTGCTTTCTCCATAAGCCATAATGAGATTGTTCTTTGCCCTAGCTCTTCACTTGAACTTACCTGTATTAGAAAAAATTGCTTTTATTATACTGGCAAAACCCAGCCACTTCTATAATGGCTTACTCAGTCCACAGAATCATGTCCCCAAGACAGGTGCACGCATTATATATACACACACATTATAGACTGAGACAGAATATTATTTTTTCTTCCAATTACCTATTCATGAATTGCTTAAAATAATTTTACCATGAGGTTTTACGTTTTCATACTTACACATACAAAACCAGGTGTAAGGAAATCATATTCAATAAAAGACAAGCGATAACAATCATTAAAATAAAAAAAATAAAAAATAAATCCTGTAAGGATTAAAGCCTCTTCCATCTGTCCTAGAGATGCAGTTCAAACAGCTTGAACATGTTCAGTTTAATTCGTAACAGACAGAGATAAATCATTAAGGCATTTGAGTCCCTTCATCCCTTTGCGGGGAGTGGTGGGTGGAAATAAACATTTCTAGGGCTGTTTCTTCAAGGGTGATGAAATATTCCTCTCCCTTACTGTTCTGTTACTTCAGCAGCCGTTTTCTCTTTTTCAGAAGTGCATCTCGAAGAGCCAGCTAAATAGAAAACAAGAGGGGAATATTCAGGTAAGGAGACAGCAACACTCACATCAACAGCCCTCTTTGATTTTTTCCACCCCAAAAAAACCACTAGCAGCTTATCAGCTAAAACTGGGAGCATAACTGACCAATGCTAACAGCCAAGGTGGTAGAAATGCTGTGGTTATTTAGCTAAAGTCAGTAGCACAATTCAAAAAAGAGTGGGGCTTAAAAAAAAGAAGTTTTGTACATCATTAGAAAACCCTAGATAATGAGGAAGACTAGATTAACATAAACTGTCCTTCTACTGACTCATGTTCAGTTAGATGAGATCAAGAAAAAAACTTCAGTTGAGCAGTAAGTAGGATTAAATGGCATTTTTTGAAAGAGTATTACAAAGCTTCTTTTCAAGGTGGGAAGGAGGGATGCTAGAAACCTCTACAAGTGCCATATGACTAGAGAGAGATTTGGTGTGTATTTCAGACATGTTTTTAGGGGTTCTAACACTATGCTACGGAATCACAGAATCATAGAATAGTTCGGGTTGGAAAGGACCTTAAGATCATCTAGTTCCAATCCCCCTGCCACGGGCAGGTACACCTCACACTAAACCATGTCACCCAAGGCTTCGTCCAACCTGGCCTTCAACACCGCCAGGGATGGAGCATTCACAACCTCCCTGGGCAACCCATTCCAGTGCCTCACCACCCTCAGAATAAAGAACTTCTTCCTTGTATCCAATCTATAGACAACAGTCTGTTTTATTCTACCACCAAAGTGGGAAGCAGAGCACAGTGTCCTATAACTGTAGTACTCTAATCCACTTTAAACAATTATTTCCATATCATGGCCCATACAACTGATGCTGTGGCCTAACTTTCTGTGAAAACAATGAAGTATTTATTCTTTCACCATTTGGCTTTTACATTTAAACTTGAAACATTAGGGGGAGTACTGAAACCATTCAAGATGGCTTTTTAGAAAAAGGGAGCCAAGCATAAAAAAAATCATTGTAACAGCAGTTTCCTCTAAGTGCCTGGATTGTTGGTTTGTGACTTTGTGTGTTTGAGAGCTGGGTGAACATGGTCAGCCTTATTTGTGGTAAGGCAGAATGATAGCAAATAAAAAGACTACAGGGGATATCAGTCCAAGTCTTCCTGTTTAACAGGAACACACAAGACGTTCTTTCTCTATTGAGTCTATAACCTGTTTCACACTTGCCACTCTTAAGGCAAGGAACTGCAGACAAATATACATTACCCTAATGATATGATCCTGGAAACAGAGGAGATTTTGTAAAAGAAGCATCTGAATGCACTCTAGCACGAGACAGAACAATACAAAAAAGTATCACCACACAACTGCATTATTCTAGAAGTTTTTCTTGGAACATGTTCAAAGAGTCCAAATGCGTAACACCCTATAAAGCCCTAGACTGGCCATCTGCCAGGTTAGATAAAAGGATTTTAAGGCATATTGTTGTTGTTAGCACTGACTTACTCTACCAAGGTGAAACACAGCAGGGCAAGGCAATATGCCTACACCAGTGCTCCAGCAACAGCTGCCACACACAGTTCAGGCCTGATGCCCAGTTGAGGGGCACCACAAGAGAAGGGGGCTCCCTGTCCACATGTCTCTCTTGGAAGCTGTGCTGTCCCATGTGCCTGGGGTTAGATAAGTCATCCCCTCAAGTTTCTGCCTTGCCTTTCCAATACCCCTCTAGCCACCCCTGGTATGGCTGCCTACAGAAACACACCATAACTGGACCGTCAAATAGACATTTGTATAGCCTTTCCCAAGGGCCACAGCCAAGCTTAGAGCTAAGGAAGCAGCAGAGAGCAGGGCTTCGCTAATGAGAGTGGCACATGGTGAAAATACTATGGCAAGCTAAACTGAAGCCTTTTTGGTTTTCCTAAACAGCTTCAGATAGATAGCAAGTAACATTTATGTCTGTGCTTTAAGTACATTTATGACAAGCTATTAGAGGACCTGAAAGCCAAGCCAGGCCAGGTCAGATGAGTCCAAAATATGGCAGTAACAGGAGAAAGGTCAAAGAAATAATAGAGTGAAGAAACATACTAAAAGCTTGTCCCAAAAAACACTCCTCCATATCAGGGAAGCTACTTCTATCACAGTATTATATTCAGGGTTCTAATATGATCTTCAATTTACATAAGGGAAAACAAACCATATCACATCCTTCCTAACCTACACCTGACTTGGCAACCGGGCTTAGTTCTCAATGCATATTGAAGCAGAGACTGACAAAAGGATTCTTCACTACGACCATCTCTGAATTACCTCCTCATGACAGGGTTCACAAGAAGCCATCTCACCCAAAGGCCTTTCCAGCAATTAAACCATCAAAATCAGCAGCAATGACTGAGGGCACAGGATAGACAGCACTTTGCCTGCATTTTAAGTTTACTCTCAGAATGGCCCATCTATTTTCAACATTAAACATTACCTGTTTTTCCCTGAAAGACCGCTTGGTTTTTGTCCGGACACTATGGCTATATCTCATCATCATGAAGTTCTTGTGTTTTTGCTTTTCTTTGTTGGAAGAGCTGGCAAATGGGTTAATTCTTGTTTTCTTTTTCACAAATTCTTTTCTGTCTGTTTTTCCAGCCTAAAATAGACAACATAATTTAACATAATTTTTCATTCCATACAGTTAACATCATCTACTAAGGCGAGAGGTTCTATGGCAGTAACAGTAAATGGAGGTTGAGTATGACTTCGTCGTGCATTTTTCCATGCTGACTGTATTTAAGTCACAGTGAAATTTGGGTGTGTCTATTTTCATTGTCACTTCTAACCAGCAAGAGGCTGTTTATTTGTTACAGCCAAGATACAACAGAAAAAAAACTATACATTTCTCAGAACACAGACGGCAGGTGGACACCTCTCTTACAGATGCTCTCCACCACCTCCTCCTTCTACAGGAGACAAACACAAACCTAGATCTAGAGAGACAAAGGACATGAAATCTCCTGTTAGATCCTCACCTTTGCAGTTGCCAGCCTGGTCTCCTTGTCTGATTTAGGCTTCTTGTGCAGATGTTCAATATCTCTGAGTGAAAGCAGCTCTCCCCTGCACACACACACAAAAACCCAACAGAAGGCCATCACAAACAAAACTTCACCTGGCATGGACAGCAAGATGCCCTCTTGAACCTTTGTCTCACGCTCAGCTCTTACATAATTGTCCTTCCACAAACTTTCACACAAACACTTCTTGTTCTCAGTCTAATCCTCATGCTTGGGACAACCCTTACATAAGTCTCATTCCTGTTTTCAAGTCCTGCTTTACACATAAAGTTTATGCACTCTGGAAATACAGTCATGCAACTACTCCTATAAAATCCCCTCCCACCCATTGGTCTGAACAAGCAAAACAGACTCATGGTTTCCAACAGCCCCTCTTGTCTTCTCTCCCAGATATAAACAAATCTTCCAGCTAAGATCTGTTCTAAGCTGTGTGGCTCTTTGCCTTGTGTCACCAGGAGATATTGACCCACAGCAGAGCTCCATGCCCTGCTGCAGTTAAAAGCTGTATCACCAGATTATAAGTGATAGAGGGAAGAGAAAGAACTCATCAGTAGTCCATATCCCACCTGCCCTCCTCCTCTTCTTCATCTATTTCAATGTATTTCCTCTTTGCAGCTTTGCCAGGTGCAGAATTCACTTCTTTGGAAAGCTGGGCAAGACGTATTTTGTGGAACTCTTCTTGAGTGAGCAGCCTGCTTGTACTGACTGCTGCAGCTTTGGCTTTTCGTTCATCTATGGGCATGCTTTTCACCTTCTCTACCTTTTCAAAGAAGTACAAAACATGAATCATCCAGAGCTTTGCAAACCATTGTTATGCCCAATCCATGGCCTCTGCCTCCCAAATACTTATGTAGGAGCAATATTGTTGGGAAATGCTACAACCAGCTATAAGGTTTCTTTATAGTCTTATACCCAACATGTAGCACTGGAATAAAGATCCACCCCACATTCCAGAGTGAGTAAAAGAACCTCATGTAAGTATCACGGCTCTGAAGGAGTTTAGCCCTGGGACAGAGTTTCCAGCCTCTCTCCCTTACCTAACAACATGGGTACTTCTGCACAAGAGCTGAAGGGGACTTCAACCCCACTGATCCTGGTCAAGCTACTCCACAGCCCTGCATAGTTATTTGTGAGCAGCTGCGTCAAGGTGCAGAGCAAGAGAATCTGGTCTGATATTACCAAGATATATATTTGGGGTAGAAGACACATAGAACTCACTACTTCTTTTTGCTCCCCATCTGAAGAGTGATGCACATCAATCCATTCTCCATCTTCATTATCTTCTTCCTCACTCAGACTAGCACTTTCCCATCCATCTGCTCAGGGGAAGAAGCACAGAGAGCTGTTAATACAGATTCTGCTTAACTGCTTGAATTGGAAATAATTTAAGCTTGGATTGCCAAATACTACTTCAAAGTTCATTTCCAGTGTTTCATAATACACAAAAACTTTCCTCTAGGAAGAGAAGCTTAACGCCTGAAGTTTCACAGGTGTAAAACATCTGTCCCTCTGCTTTTCCGTCCTTCAGTATCTATCATAACAAGCAACACAGAGTATCAAACTTCACTGGGTAAACTGCACTTATTCGAGGATAGTATGAGTGCTTCTTCTTGGACAGACACAGACATGCCCATGGCAGGGGGGCTGGAACTAGATGATCTTTAAGGTCCCTTCCAATCCAAACCATTCTGTGATTCTATATGCAAGCCATACAGCATGTGACAGCAGCAGATAAAGTCAACACACACCAAGTTTTATGTCCAAATAAAATCTTAGTGATAACAATGCTCACTATAGAAGTAGTAAAGAAAAAAAGACCAACCTTCCTCGTGGGTTCCTCCCTTTTCCTGTTGACTCTCAACATCCAGTACTTCTGCTCCTGGAATATAATCTTTGGCATCCAGTTCTCCGTATTCATGGATCCTGGCTTCCAATGAAGCCTCAGTAGGTTTACCCTACAAGTTAACAAAACACATGTTAAACAGGCTAATATTTTAATGTCCACACATATATCAAAAAGTCTGGGGAGGAAGGTGCAAAAGAAATTCTACCTGATAAACTAAGACAAGATCTTTAGTTACTAGGAAGTTGAATGAATTCTAGGAAGATGGTCAGGCTTCTGTAACACGAGTTACAGGCTTCTGTCCATGAGTTTGATAAATCTGAACTAACGGAATCTTGAAATAAGTTGACACCAAGTCAGAAAGGCAGGGGAATAACATGAGCCTATGTTCATGGCTAGTGGAATGCACATAAAATAACACTTACCCTGAATTTCTTCTGCAGCATCTCTGGATTTAGGGAACGGAACAGGTGTATCAGACATCTTGCAGACATCATCACATCTATCCAGAAAATAGGGAATCAGGATTAAATACAGAAAAGCAGACTTCTGAGCTGAAAGCCGCTCATGCCTCCTCTGAAGTTATAAACTCCCTCTAATTTCACCAGTGCAGGATCCAGCTCTTCCTTAGGACTAAATCTTTATTAACAAGCTGTTTCCCTTCTTTGGCTTTGTCACTTAGTTACCCTGGCACAACTACCCTTGATTATTTTATCTCCTACATTTATACACATAAAATACAGAGAAATGCAATTAACATAGAAAACTGTACCTCTCAGCCCACCAAAAAAATAAAAAAAATTAAGACATCACTATTGTGAAGGCTGTACCTATGGAGAACCAGTTGATACAGGAAAAGAGTTTTTAAATCATATCCAAGTAAAACACTCACTTTTATTTTTGTGAGTCTTGTACTGAACGAGGTCTTGGAGCAGATCTTCAGTCATGGCCAATGGACATCTTGCAGTGATTTCTTTTATTGCATTGATTCTGAAAAATGGCAAGTGATTTATTTTGTCAACACCACAGTTGGGAGAGGCTCCCACTGGCCACCAAACAGACCGAGTGATCTGGAACTTGAAAAACCTTATACAGCATTTATACAAAAGCGTAAGAGAACAGGACAAGGAGCTCTGTGCCACAGTTCTCCAAAACCACCCATCTTTGGCCCCTACTCTACTCTCCAGCCATTGACTAGAAGGTCAGAGAGGTTATTTCTTTCTAGAAAGTATGTAACAGTTTCACTAACAGCAACATTTACACTTGTCAGTAGTGACATTTGATCCACAGAACAAAATTCAGAATCCTGAACTAGGACACTAGCCACTCACTGAGTATATACCACTATATGTGTGTGTATACATATATCTATAATATATATAGGTATATACCAATATATTGATTCACAGACAAAAGCTCTGCCCCCAAAGTAGAAATAACAGTATCCAGGAAACAAGAAAAATAGAAGATCAAACCAGAAAGCAGAAAACCCACACCATCATAAAATCCAGAAAAGTTAAGCCACAGCAAGCCCAGAAACCCATCATTCTGAGGAATTTAAACCACTGCCAACAAGAACAATAAGGGAAGTTTCTGCTGAGAGACTGTCCTAACTTATTTTTAATCAAGCAGGTTCTGTAAAGAGTAGTACAAATGACAGGAAAAAGTTGCAGGTCATTCAAAAAATAAATATTTGTCTACATTCAGAGTTTTACAGGTTTTTACTATTCTGTACCTACCCTACAGTCATGACCTCCCCAGAATTCTTGTCAGTAACAAAGTTGTTGGCAATGGTCATTAGCACTGACTGGATAATCTAAAAATAAGAAAAAAAAAGGTTAAATTAACAATGCATATTTAATATATAATCATTTTGCCAATTTTATTAACACACAACAGAACATCTTCACAGAAAGAGCACAGGACTTGTCTAGAAAATATTTGCAGGTTCTAGTGACAAGTTCCCTCTTGCAGAAATGAAGGCATAAGACATGGGTTTGGGTCTTCTTCCCTTTTATAGAAAAAAATCCCTTGGAACTTGCTGAAGTAGCCAAAATTACAGTAAGCTTTTAAAGACTAAGGATCTGACCAGATTCCCTTTTACCCCTCCCCATGAATGCACTCAGTTCCATTCTGGTCTGCTGTCCTTTTTTAACATCACCAAGCACATGCGGAGTACTGACCTCAGGCGGTACTAGCTGATGTGAAGCCTGTGCAGCAAACAGAAGAATCTTTGTCACTTCTGGAAGAAAAGAGGGAAGAAGATGCCAAATGTATATTGCTGCAGCTCACCCTGGCTAATAGAGGCATCCACCAAAACAGCCAACTCAGACCACTCAGCCTAAGTCTCAAAGCCATTTCAGCCTGAAGATACTCAGGATAACTATTTCTCCTTTCCCACCAAGGGAACTCACCTGGTCTCCACCCCAGCAGCACTGCAAGCCCTTAATAGCCAATTAAGACACACAGAAATGCTCTACAGCTCCAGTGAAAAACTCTAGTAAAACAAAGCAGCAAAAGGCAGTCAAGCTTTGCTAACTAGTCAAGGTTTGCAAGGAACCAGGGACTCAATAGATGCACTTTATTCCATTGCTTAAGTTTCTCAAACACTCACAGTCAGGAGCAGAGTGCACACAGCTTCCATAAAAGTCCAAAGTTCTTTGCACTTCTGGCAGTCATAGCCTTTTACTTCCTTCATCCAAAACTCTGTGGAGTATTCGTACTTCCTACTAACCTGCTGCTGCCTATTTGTTTACAGTACTGCTTCTAAGAAGTCACTGTACATGTGAGATGAATGGACCAGCAGCATTATCTATTGGTAGCTACTTACCTCTCTGATGGGGCTGTAGAAATCTCTGAACAAAGGGGTAGAAGTTAAAAATAAAAAGCTGCAAGAAAGATGTAACAGGTTAGCTTCTTGTCTCCTAGTTTGAGATCACCTTCCTAAGCCGGTATGCTGTGAAACAACCCAGCATGCTCCCCAAATGCCTCTGATTTTATTGCATGGTGCATTCTAACATCCCGAGTTTGATAAACATGGAGATGAGGAAGAGACTTACACAAAGGAAACTGAAGGCTCAATCCCAAACTCTGTGAAATCCAGAGCAGCTCTTGTTAGCCTATGCATAATTCAAACTAGGGCACTCTGCTGCACAACCCTACAGTGTACCAGTTTGCCTCAGGGACACAATCTTCTCTCTCAAAACAGAAAGACTCCAGTAACGTCACTGACACTTCGGTTGTACCTCAGAGTGCTGTACATGAGCAAAGACATGCTCTCCTGTATTTGTTAGGGACAACTCAGCTATTTCAGACCAACAAGCTTTCTGTAACAGAGGTCACTTAGTCCCACACAAGTCCATCCCACTGCATCCTTCCATGAGGCCCATTGGCAACATCTGCACTTTTCAACATACAGGAAAATTAAGCCTCATACTCCAGAGGCACAAAGCCAGAGCATGCCACCACCCAAACCAGGCTGGCTACCATCAGACCATTGTAATAGTAACAGAGTATCTACCTCGTGTATTCCAACTAGCCTAGATATTAGGTCCATGAACATCATCTTCACTTCAAATCGTTCCTTAGAGCTCTCCAGCTGCTTCAGCAATTTCTCTGCAAAGTCTAGAAGAAGGAATAACAGATTTGTGGTAGACTTAAAAAGCATAAGGCAGAAATCAGCCAGGATTAGCCTTTAATAAAGGCTGTCAGTTCCATTTGGGTTTTTAAGCCCCAGTGCCCTCACACACAAGAAATTAAAGGTGGCCAGAGTACTTCTCCCAGTGGAGAAGTTCTTCTCATATGCCTAAAAGGTCCAAAAATGTGCACAAGTTCAGCAGAAGAAAACTAGCAGAAGTTCCACAGCATCATAAGCATAGGGTCAGTATTTAAAGCTAGGGGGGTTTAGATATATTTTGGGTTCATCTGAAAAACAAAATCCCTAGAAGTTCACTAGGTGAGCCTAAGACCAGGTCAAGGACTATTAGACAAACAGACTAGAAGAAGAGATACACTTCTGAAGGGGGTAAGCCAAGGAAGCTGTAGTAAACTACTCTCCAATCACCAATTTATGGGCTTCAAACATAGAACAAAGAGGTGGAGAGCCGCATCCTGATCTGTAACAACCCCAAGCAGATGATGTAATATTGTTCCTTCCTTGTCTGACTATCTACAAGTGTTGCACTACAACAAGCAGAAGACATTCTCTTCAAGTGGTACGAAGTTCTAGGATAAAGCAAACAGCAACTATCACGTTTTCACATTTGTGTCTACTTGTCACTCACTGTCCTTGCTGACTTGTGTCCAAGCTACAGAGTCCAGGATTAAGACTGATCTTGAAAATGACAATACACAATGCAGGTTTACCTTGGGGATCATGAATCAAGTGAATAGCAGAGAAGTTGAACACCTCTGGCTTGCTCTTCTTTTTCTGTTTCTGCATACAAAGAGAGACACACATTTTTTTCTTTCCACCTGACCTAAGAGGCAACAGGAACTATATTAAAGAGTTATATTAAGACACCACACACTTGATAAAGTAGGGGACCACACAAAGGGTACCCAGAGCAGAAATAATCCACAACTTGGATTTTAAGGCTGTTTCAAAACAGCTGTCTTCCAGGTAAGCACAGCATATGCCTGGCCAGTGGACACTAGAACACTTAAAGACCTTTACCTAGAAGAAATGACAGAAGGTAGCTAAGTCAACAGGGACAACAAGGTCTCTGAACTTGAAGGACTAAGCTAAAATACTGCAAAGCAGGCACACCTCACCTTGAGAACCTTCATCGCTTTCTCCAGTTTCTTCTTGCGCTTGGTGGTTTTCTTGTTGGTTGCATAGCGCATCATCAGATCTCTGGCCGTGGGAAGATCATCCTTGAGAAAGAATGCAAGGAAAACACAACTTAGGAAAGCAAAGGATTGCTTAGGATTAGTCTTCAGACACACAGCAAAGGCATCCTGCTGTAAGCTGGGGCCAGCTGTCAGAAACACTGAACTTTTTTGTGAAGCACAGAAACATCTAGAGGAAACAAGACAGAAAACTGACAAAGCAGACACACTGACAGAGCCAGGGTTACTAGGATGACAGGCCTATGATGAGTTTGAAGAACACAGAGGAAGAGATTTAATCACAACACCCACCTCAGATTCTGAGTCACTGTCTTGTTTCTCATCTTCATCTTTCCCCAGAAAGAACTTCAAAGCAGCAACTAACACCTGAAAAGCAAAGTAAGTTTATGTAGGACAGGACAAACTGACAAGAGTATTTCAAATACCCCTACATCTACATCTGAGGTTATACCAAGACTCCCCTAATTTTTTATAGGCATGGATATGAACAGAAAGCAAAACAAATCAGAGTAACCCAGGGTGGTTTACTGAGAGTCAACTTTTGCTGACCAGTTACCACCTCTTCCCACAACACAAGTGGTATTTGAAAATAAAACAAAGACCAATCATCAGTGAAGCTTGTTAGCAATTACAAAATAAATTGCATCTGCAGGAAAAATTGTAACATCCAATTTCATCAAGTGATTTCTGTTCTCACCTTTGTCACTTTTGAAAAGCAGGCAGTTGTGATGACATTGACTGTTTTGGCATCATTCCTGGTATAAAATAAAACATCACCTTTCACTTTAAGTTTGGCAACTTCAAGTTATTCCCAGAAAAACTCCCATGTGACTCCTAACAAGCAGGAATCTCCCTTAGAATCAAACCTTTCAATGTTCCAACTAGATTTGCAAAGTAGTACAGCTTCACAAAACCAAACCAAACCTCAAAGCACCCATTTGATCAGTCATCTAGAATGAATTTACATACCTAACAAGAAAAACACACAAAAATTCCTCTTCCCACTGTACCTCACAAGCTGTATCCTGATATTAGCAGCTTTTATGTGCAAGAGCCCCAAGAAGTCAGCTGCACACAGCTTCAGTTTCAGATGCAATACACACAATTTACATACCATTTTCAACTAAAATATCAAGTATTCCACCTGACTAACACCAAGACTTCACTCAAGAGTGTTTCTTCCCATCTAAACCCCATTCCACATAATACAGCCCCTCTGGAACGAACAAAAATATAGCGAAGTCACTGTCCCTTTCATTACATTTTGCATTACATGATGCAAGTGATGTCAGAGCGGTTGCGTATGCTAAACCAGGGAATCAATACGAGCCTGCCAAGCCTACCAAATATTCCTTCTGTAAAGCTCAATCATCACATCCAGAGATATCTTGGCAGCAGTGGGGTTGCTGTCTCTCAACATGGTGTACATGAAGTTCTGCAGAGTCTAAGAAACAAGTTTGGAAACAATTTATTGCTACAAGTCTTTCACAGTATCAAGAGATTCAACTGAACTACGTTTGAAAACCAAAACACTCACTGTGTTTACTTTGTTGTTTTTGTGTTTAGCATTGACATTCTTGATGTCCGACACAATGTGAGTATATAAAGTCTGTGAAGAGAGAGACTCAAGTTAAGGTTTAAGTTAACAGATGGAAAAACTACAAGAAGTTATCCTGTCAAGTCTCACATATGCTTTATTTTCATGTATTTGAAAAGCATACTTACACTAAGGCAGGAAAATGAACCCCATGAAGTATTACTTAAAAATTCCCAACTCCTACTCCACTCAGGCATGTTCCAGTGGCCAGTTTAACAATTCTGGTGGCAAAAAGCAAGTATTGCCACTTCTGTGGCAAAAACCACCCCAAAATACAGCTTTAACCAGCAGCTAGTGTGGTTTTAGTTGTTTTCCTCCAAAGTCCTCACAAAGAATTCAGCAAGGCCTACTCTGACAGCGGCCTCTTTAGGCTTTTCACCTGCAGCCACATCCAGGCCGCTCCATTCCAAACACAGAACCTGGTAAAGATATTTACAGCTGCACATCCCATTGTTAACCCAACACACAGCTTGAGTTTGCCTCTGTCAACTACTGAACAAGCAGAACTAACTTCAACTTTCCTATTTTATTATCAAGAACAGGAGAAGAGCTGCCTGCCAGTGCTCTGTGACTTTCAGCAAGTCAGGCAAATCCCAGTGGAAATCAAGATTTTTTTTTTTTAAGCACAGCTTACCTTTCGTAGAAGCTTATCATGACATCGTAGCAGTTGGAAGAAGAGCTCCAGCAAACTCGTTGGGTTTATTAAATTCTTGTTTCTTAACAAAATCAAAGCCTTACAGAATGTCTGTAAGAGAAACAGGGATTCGGATCCAGAGCTTCATAATACTCACCAGTTTCCATTTTTCTTAAAAAATTAAAAAGTGAACTGTAAGCTCTTGGCTCACATCTAAAGGGCATATTTTAGCCACAGAAGGACTCAAAACACCTTTCAGTGTAAGTCTTACCATACGCAAGTCCACATCCAGGACTGTGTGGTGGTAGGACAACAGCTCCTTCAGCTGTTGAGGAAAACTGGCCATGTGCTCTGGGTAGCAGTGGGCAACCTGCATGGAGACAGGTCGTTACCATCCTATCATAACCTTTTAATACACACAAAACTAAGTTCATAATGCACAGATATAAGAGGTACAATGCAAATAAAAAATTGCTTTCAAAAACTTGTACCAAGTGCTCAAGCACAAGACCTATGTTGCTGGGAACACACAACACTGCTGGAGGAACCTCAGTCAAGGCACAGTTTTACAGCAGCTCTGGCAACATTAACAGCCAAACCTGCCACAGCCACCACGCTAAGGGCAAAGGCTCTGCGGCTGGTGGAGGGCTCCAGGCCGGCGTCACGGCGGCCCTTCAGAGGTGCAGCGGCTTACCTGTGCCAGGAACATGACCAACTCGGCCAGCTCCTTGCTAGGCTTGTCCGGTTGGAAGGTGAAGATCTCCACATGGGACTGGTAGTGGTGGTACTGCTGGAGGAACTGAGCACACACAACAGGGCCGTCAGCTGCTGAGCGGTGCAAGCAACACTTGACACCCCCAGCCCTACATCCCACCCCAGCCCCCCCGCTCGGCCCCGCACCTCCTCGGTGTAGGAGGTCGGGTCGCGCTTGATGAGGTTCTGCAGCTGCGGCAGGTTGCTGGGCAGCTTGTTCCCCTGCCGGCCCGACATGCTGGCAACGCCGCGCCCGGCCCAGCCCGGCCGCAAACACGTGGGATATCAACTGCGCGTCGCCATCTTAGCCCGCCCCTTCCAACCGGCGCCGCCGAGGGACAAACTTTATCGAGCAGTACATCCTTCCCGCAGTGCCCCGTTATTTGAAGTACGTCCCTGCCCGGCAGCGGCCCTACGCTCGTCTCGGCTGGATGACGTAGCTTCATCTGGTGCGTAAAGTCAGCTTTTGAGTGTTAAGTGCTACCAGTTAGTGCAGCAACACTGCCGTGGAGCTAGGTCTGGCCCTTAACTGTTAAGGAATGTAGATATGGTAGCAGAGTGGGTAGGTTTTTATTCACACTGTGATTTCCAGCTGGGGTGCCCAAGGGGCTTGCAGCCTTGAGATCATCTTCAGGACATAAAGTGAGCTCTTCAAGTCAGACCAAGACCAAGAAGAGAGCTTTAAAAAAAGAGCCTTACCATTGATAAGTACAGCCCTTATGAGGCAGGGGAATTGAGGACAGATTGGGTGGTACAGGAGAACGGTACGTTTAGATTTTTAGTAGCTGTAGATACAAAGCTCCTCAGAGGTGACACTCCTTCCACCTCCCATTTTCCAGACAATGTCACAACACATTTCAGATGAGTGTATAGCAGTGGTGAGCATTAAACGTGAACACTCAACAAGGATAACAAGAAACTTAGAAAGTTCTTTCTAATTCAGTTGTCTTATTAATTTATCTCTAAAACAAGGCAATAGAATGCTTACCTCTTACTTTGTATAGCTTTTATTCCCTTTAGGTAACTGATTATTTACACTGTAGAACAGATTTACATTATTATTTTACAGAGCATAGTTGTCTTATATATCAACATAAAATTAAGGATTAAACATGGCATTGTTACAGGTCCAAAGTTATTATTACTTCTCATTTCAAGTGAGACAAGGCTTTTCCCACTAAAAGACTATTATTATGACAGTAAGAAAGTCACAGCCAGCTATAACCACTTGAGCACATTCACTGCCTGCCTGCCTGTAACAACCTGAAAATATTGGTTCAGATTAGTTCTGGCTTTCCCCAAACCCTTAAAACAATTGGGTTCCTGCATAAGAAGCACATCCAGGCACAGCGCCTGCTGAGATGTGCTCTAGCTGTCAGACGCTGCCAATGCTGCAGGTACTGAAAATCAAGTACAGTTTCACAATTTGAACAGGAAGCTGTGCAAAGCTGATGGACCACTTCCTACTGGCAGGGACACTGTAGACTTCTAACTGAGGTCTAACACATCTCCTGGTCACTCACTCAGCAAGTCTGGGACAGGGGGAATATATATATATATATATACACACCCATATACATTTAAAGCTTCCTTTTCAGGGTCACATGTGACTTCTTTTCAGGGAAATACACACATTTTCACTCACTTCAAGTACAGACACCTGCAAGAGCACAGCTTAAGCCTGATGGGCTGGATACCACCATTGATGGTTGGCATTAGAACCTAAAGATGAAGGAATTTAGTTATTTAAAGAATAAAGAAAAAAACATCTGCCTTCTGTCACCTGCTGTGCTTTCTAAACTAAATAGAGCTCATTTTAAAACATAAGCCAGAACAATAGGGCTAAGAAAAAAGAATTAGTATTTCACATAATGATCTTTAAATTGATTAATTTAATCAGCATCTTGGCATGCTTAGTTTCTGCTTTCAGGCATCTCTGCTCTATTGAAGACTTCAGCATAGTATTCAAAGAAACAGAAGTAGTATTTCATGTGATTGTGAGCTTTCACTCAGTACCCTTCAGTCATGTATTATCACAAACTAGTTTTGGTAAAGAGAATGTAGAACTATACAGCTGTTACTTAAACTGAATCAGAAAAGCAGATCAGTTTAAGAGTAAACTGATCTAATACAGCAATCAATTATGAACTTGATGAAATATAACACTTTAATCAGCTTTGAAGACTAGTAATTTTGGAAGCAACCATGTTAGAAACAAACTTTACTCACACCATTGAAAATATCCATAGCAATCTACTGGATTTTTTTCCTAGTAGGTTGGTAAAAACAACATTATAGCTTTTGCTTCTACAGAAATTAAAGATTTTGTTTAAGGTTAGAAAAAGTCTAAAGACTGAACTATTTTTTTTTACTTAAAACCCAGTGAATAGAGTAAGCATAACTATCATACAGCTTGTTTAATAAAATTATTATTTGCATCTTAACTACTGCAAATAAGAAAACACTTAGCGTAAAAGTTTTTATAGCCTTTTCAGTAAAAATTAACTTCGTAGCCTTTTAAAAAGATTCTAATTTCTTAACTAAAGCAAGGAAACAAGCTACTGAAAAGCTTCTCCTTTTTTTCTATAAACAGAGCAAATGCCCAAAAACCATTGCATAAGCTTACCTTAATTTTAAGAAAGCAACTATTTAAACATAAAAAAATCTGCTCATTAAGAAACAAAACAGGATGGTTTCTTTGCTGCTGCTATGGCTTTCCCAGCTACTACAAAGGAAAAGCAAACATTAATCTAGTGAGGAGCTCCATGTGAGTATTTATATCCCAACCCCCTTCTCTCCTGCACACTCATTAGTCTAATTTCCATGAGCTCATCAAGCCAGGAATGCTTAAATTCAGAGGGGGGAAAGGGCCACTTCCTTTGTTTTGTTGGTGGGTTTTTGTTTGGTTGGTTTTTTTTTTTTTTTTTGGCAGGTGTTTTCTTTGGGGTGAGAATTGGAGATTTTGTTTACTCTGGGTTGTTTTAGGATTGGAATCTATGGAGTATATCACTTGTGCTGTGAGTAGTGTTATTTAATATAATAGGGAACTTTGCTGGAAGAATCATTAGGCAGTGTTAAAGGGTGGGTGCAAAGTATGATTTGTTTAATTTATGCGTGATTACTTTCTGATCTGTATATGGATGTTAGTAAGCTTTGGCTTTTCTTTTTGAGGATTCTGAGTTGAAATTTTTTTGTGGGCTACATTTAATACAATGTTATTAACTTGATTTATTTAGTCTTTTTCTTGAGTGTTTTCTCAGGCCAAACAAATGATCACTTGATGGTCTAAGGGCAAACCATTCATAGTTCCTCAGTCTTGCATTGTAGATTTGTAAGCTTCTATTCCCCCCATCCTTCCAATTCTGGGAAAAGTCATTCCTGTCACACTTGGATTTTGCCTTCGCTGGGTTACAGCTCAAGACAGAGGTCCCCTGCTGCTTGATATTCTGACAGTAATTGAATGTTGGGGTACACAAATAGACTTTAATGTTAGAAAGAGTATCAACCTAGTGTCTGCTGGCACTGCGATGCCACGTATTTGAATTTGTTTTATTTGAGCTTCCAGTAGGTACGTAAATTTTCTGATAGGCTTCGGCAGCGCAATGAGAACTGATTGAGGAATTAGCAGAATTTATTCCACGAACTGTTAAAGAGAGCTACTCCAGTTGTCCCAAGTCATTCCTTTTGAATTTATCCACCACTCTGTGTCATGATTCAAACCCACAAGAAGAGGTAACACCAGACCTGACCCATGTTTGCTGCTTGTATTTTTCTTAAAGCGTGATGGTAAAGAACAAGTCATAAAGGCACAATCTTCCAGCAGCAGCAAAGCCTTTGCTTGTTCAGTCATAAATAAGTGTGGGTGTTGAAAAGATAAGGATATCTGCTGTGGCAGAAGAAAATTCTGGTCTAATTCCAGTATTTTTCTCTGCAGTTCCCAGGAGTTCTCCATGTTTCTGTTTGTGAAGAAAGCTTTTGCTCTAGGCAGGAAAGGAGTTGTGAATCTGGTTTCCACAACAACCAGCTACAAACATGCTTAGTGTTATTATGCCAGCAGGGACTTAAAGCTAGTGCCTTCCTTGTCTAAACAACATGGCTGTAGTGTTAGCTTCTGCAGGTTTTCTTACACACCTTTTTCAGATTTTCTGGGAGTTTTCTTGTGGAGTGCCTTGGAGGTAACTTTCTATACGTCAGTAAAAATAGAATAAGATACTATTTTTCTCTCAAGGTACTTTTACTGTCAGAGCTGTAAAATTATCAGGTATGTATATTTCTAATTCTTAATACATTCTTAAAATGTATTTTACCTCTGGATTAAGCAATTCCTGAGTATATATCTGGATAAAATATGCATTATACATCTGCATAAAATGCGTGATACTGCACTATTTGATATTGCAAGTACGTTAATGATCTCTAAAGCCAACCTCTTAGGCTATTAATTTTTGCTATGCTTTAGCAAGCAAGTACCTTATTGTATTGCACTGAAAGTACCAATTTAAAACATCTGTCAGTTGCCATTTGACTGTTTAAGCCAGTATAGCTAAAAACTGTGGAGTGACCGAAAGCTGGACAAGTTATGGTTAACTGAAATGAGGTGTTAGGAATATTTGTCATCTTGAACATACAATTTCACAATATTTTTCTCAGTAAAGCAATAGGCATATATAAAAAATGTCTTGAAACAGAAGCTCTATAACATTAATTATTTTTTTATTAAAAAAAAAAATTTAATGCCAGTATTTTGTGTGCTTGAAATGCCGTTTTTCAGTGTATGATGTCCTTCAAGCAAGTTGTCAGTGTTTTATCAGCTTTTCTCAACAGCTGTACAGCAGCAAGATGCTGGCCAGTGTGGGTGAGCACACCTGGACCTGAATATCCACTTGTGCTCTGGAAGTACTCCCGTATTTTTCATTAGAATAGAGCCTTTAAGCTCTGCATGATGTAATTTGCTTACAGAAGGGAGAATGTCTTATAAGGGCTTTCAAGAAAGCAGACCAAGATTCTCCAACTTGCTTACTGGTCAGTGCTGGATATTTCTGAAGAAAGGTCTAGATGACTTCAGAGATGGCTTTCCTCCTTCACCTGATAACATGCTTGTTAATGGCAGGAAGCAGCCTGTCTCAATTACCCTTGAGAACAGCACACCAAAATCTTTGTCCAGAGCTCCATGGAAGAAAAGGAACCAGTGCAGCAGAGCAGAGGTCTGTCTTTGCAAGCTCAGCCTGCTACAGCAAGCCAGGAAGGATTATGTTGCACAGAAAGAGTGCTATCTGAGCCAGCAGCCTTCAGTGTGCTACCCATGCTTGGAAAAGAGCACCTCCCCAAAGGTAATCATATTGTAACCTTGGTTAAACATTGTTTCTTTGGAGAGTGGGAACCGGAAACCAACATAGAAGGCAGCTACTATCGTCAATTCAAACCACACACCTAGTTCTGTTTCTTTCCAAACTAAAAACAAGGCAAATAATATTAATGTTAACTTATATTTAGATGGTCAGTCCAAATTGCTGGCAAGTTAATTGTGGAGCAGTATTGTAAATGGCTAATTGAGGAATCAACAGATCAAGGAAAATGTGCTATCTGCTAAGTTATCAACAGGCAGTGATACAAATAGATGTTATAGAGCAGGAAACAACTCTAATCATAATTGTTAAGAATATACCCAAGATAGCAAAGTATATCTCATTAGCTTTATTTCTCAGCATGTTTACAGAATCTTCCTTTCCTTCCTTGTTTCCAGTTCTTGATATTGCTCTGCTTCATGCAAGCAAAAGGTAGCAAGTTACCTTCTGTGCAGCTGGGAACTTCCGGAATGCTCTTGTCTGGATGTTGTGGAGGGTAGATAGTGACTAAATACAATGGCAAAACTAAGTTATTTTGCTTCTAGTACCTCTCAAAAGGAACAGGGGGAAGCTGGGAGACTTTTGGAAAGACAGGCTTTATGCTAAAGAAGATGGGGAACTGAATGGAGTGCCTTAGCATTTTTTTAGCCTTGTCTAAAGGGATATACTCCCCTAAGGCTTGGATGCAATAAGATGATAGATGGGTCCAGTGGGAGAAGCCTTATATTTCAGAGATGGAAATTGGGTGTCTGTTCTATGAGACCAGGCTCTCCCTGATCCTAGGCTATGATTACTGGGACAATGGGATCATGAAACCAGGGGTTGTACTGACAGGAAGGAAACTTAAAAGTGGTTGAAGGCAAGCTTCGTATGTGGTATAGCAGATGGCCATAGAAGATGTCAGAGACTAGACTTAAAGCATGATTCACAGTTCTAGCAAGCAGCCTGAGGTGCAGTTAATGCTTTAGAGTTTTTTGGAAAAGGTCTGTAAATTGAGGCTTCTGGACTATGAACTGCCTTAACTGCTAGTAGATGTGTAGGTACTTGCATGTCAGGCAGTCCTTGACAGCCCCCAAAGCAGACTTCCTCCAATGAGATTGCTTTTGATCACAGGATGTCCTTTTGCTTGGCTTGCAGATCCTGAAAGAGGTTGCAGGTGTCCTGGATCCTGACATGATGCTAAAGAGTAAAACTGGCTACAGTGACTATGAACAGGACAACCAGCCTGGTCAGGAGGTGCTGGGTCATATGGAGGACATGCAAAGCAAGCAAAATAACAGCTTCCAAGACACAGGTACAGTGAGTACAGTACAAGATGAAGACAGCAACAGAAATGGCTCTGAATGCCCCATTCTGAGATGAGTGGAAAAATAAATTAAGGCACTTAATTAAAAGTTACATCAGTATGTCATGGGAGTAGTTATCATTAAAAGATAGGTTCCTTTGCTTTCCTCAGTGATCCTGATTAACTGGCATCCCACCTTGTTCAGAGACTAGTCGTGGTTGGTGCTGAGTGATTCAAAATCACAAGGAGACAGCTTTGCTGGTGGTTAGTTTTGCAGGCTGAATTAGCTGAGTCAGAGTAAGTGCTATCACTTGATTCTTTCCTAAGCACTTCTGATAATGACAGGCAGATGTGGTGATGGATGCATACAGTTACAGTTTTCTATTCTGAAGGTGGCAGGTTGACTGGTGACAGCTGCCACAGCAGATAAAGGGTGTTTCACATTGTACTGCATTAATACCTGCAGTGGCAAAGAGTCTTGAGTCAAAACCCCATGCATACAGCTTCTCAAGAAGGTAGCAGCAAGAATAAAGGAAGCCACACTGGCTGACTTTGTTCACTGTGACAAACATGTAAAGCAAGCAACCAAGCATTTTTGTGACTGGCTTGTCTTCGGTAAGTAAAACGAAACTGCCACTACCTGCTTTCTTTGATTCTGTAGACTTATTTGCTACTTTTTAGGCTAAATGTGTTTGGGCTCAAGAAGTAAAAATGTGACTCTGGATGTGCAAATCTGAGAGCCAAAGTCAAAACCAGCATTTGACTCACAGCTCTGTCCTGTTGGGACTAATGGGGCTTAGCCCACTAAAGTGAAAAGCAAGGAATAAATATCGCTATACAAAATTACTAATTAAGTTTGCTGCAGAATATTTTTTTTTTCCCCAGGAAAGCCATCCATGTCCAAATGACCATTTAACTGCCTCACCTTGTAGCAATCCCCTTTCATATGAGATTAATACACCAATGCATGTGTTAGATCCGAACTTTGTGCTTGCCTTGTCACTGTGATGATTCTAATGCAAGCATACTTGTAGATCAGCTGAAACTATGACACTGAGTTGAGTTTAACAATAGTATAGATGGCAAGGAGGCGGTAACAGAAGCAAGAAAGTACTACTACTAAGGAGATGTTGATTTCTTCCCCATTCTCGCTCTCCTGGGGTGGATGTTCTGGGGTGGAGGGAATTGGAATATTGATGAAGATACCCTCATGAGCTTGCTCAACACCAGCTGTGAAAGGGAGGCCACTGTCCCTTCACTTTCCAGTGCTGTGAAATTCATCAACATGAAACAAAGCAGCTCAAGAGCCAGGACATTTCACCTCCCCAGTTAGCTGTCAGGAGTTCTCACTACCTAAGGAGCCTGCCCTGCCAGGTTAATGTAAGGGACCCCACATTTATACTTGATAAAGATCTAATTGTTTGGATGGTTTGTGGTGGAGCCTCTGGCTCCCAAAGTATGAACCTCACATGGTTCCTTCCCAAGTTCTTACAAAAGTGAGTTTAAAAAATGGCTAGATGACTTGAGGGTAGAGATTTCCAGAAGTACCTTTAAATACTGTTTCCCTTTGAGGGGAGTTGTGAGGAGGGAAGGGAAAAAATTGCTAGTCATTGTCATCAGCTGTAACCTAAATATTGTGCAGTTGTAGGATATAAGATCATCCCTGGTAGACTCTTCAGAGGTGGCATTCAGGTTCTGCGATGGTCTGTACTGCCTATGGTATGAGGGACAAATGCCAAGATGATGAAAGAACATTGCAATAGTTATTTCGTTTTGGTTTTTTTTTTTTCTTCTAAGTCCCTTCCCAAACAAAATAGGAGAAGATCAGGTATGGAGCATGGTATCTTGATCCCAAAACATGCAGAAAACTGAAAGCAAATGAACCATTAAAATAACCAGAGGCCACAATCAATAGCCTTGGGAGTGCAAAGAACTGGTTTGAAAAGGTACTGTGAAAGTCAAAAGCAGTATCCATTCTTCTGTGACATAGCTATGAGATTTTCTCACAGGGATGTATCTGGGCACTTTATTGTAATTGGCAGCCACAAACAGATGTGGAACAGACCATGTTATCCAAGCTGAGATCACCGTGGTTCAAACAGGCTCATTGACTTGGATTAGCCTGTGGCTTCATGGCACTAATATGTGGACAATAGCCCCAGAAGGCAAATAAGCACAAATCAAGCTTAAATAGCTGTTGCACATTTAGTTATTTTAAGAATGTTCTAGGGTGTGCTTATCTTGGTTTAGTTGTCCTGCGATACCCACCTTGACAAAGGTGCTGGATTCATCTGTGGCACAAGGTGTTGTTAGGAGGAGTTTGAGGAGTAGGCAGGTTCTTCAGTTGCTGGTCTTAGATGTAGGTTTAGTTTCCACTTTATTAAAAAAAAAAAAAAAAAAAATTACTCCACCTTCACACTTAGGACACAGTACAAAGGGAAAACGCTGTTAATGCTCTAGAGGGCAGTCCTTCCAAAGGTCAAACTGAGGAGCTGCTGTGACTAAAACCATGCCACATGCAAAAGGCTGGTAAGTTGATGACAAGTGTTGCTCCTGGTTTATGAAGAAAAAAGACAAACGAGTAATTTTGGCAGGGAGGATGCCTGGGAACAGCTGAGCTCAGAAGAACATAAATGCAAAGGTTATAGCTGATGCTGCTAAAAATAAAGGAAAAGTTTACAATTGAACAACAATCTACCTCATTTTGTTCAGCTTTTCCTGAAAATAGACTGCAAATCAGTGAGGGTAGGTGTGCTTACTTAGAAAATGAAGAATAACTCTTCCTGCCTTGATGCTTGCCAAAGCTGCTGGGGGAAATGACTTTGTGTAGTACACAGGACATCAGATTATGGACCATAGGTTATAATTCGATAAAACCAATTTCATGTTCACAAAGCAACCTCATTGCTTTTAGAAGCAAAAATGAAATCTGAACTAGTTAGAGCTGTTAGCAGTTGAAATACGTATTGGTTGATAAGCTTTCATGAAAGTTGGACAGACACATACTGCATGGTTTCTTTAGGCATGTGAAACATACATGAATATGAAATGTGAATGTTTTAATTTGACCTACTGTGGAAATTAATTCAGGAGATAGAAGTCACACAGCTCTACAGCACACAGGCCTTTAAGGAATTCCTAGAAAGAAAGGGCCTCAGACAGCCTTTGGTGAGTCATGAGAATCTGCTTAGGGTGTTGTGTGCGTCCCCAGGTTGATGTGCTTGTGGCTATTGCTGTGTTGTCCTAATGTCCTGGTTGTAAAAATGCCTAGACCAGGGACTTGGAGTTCTTCTCTCCTATGTATTGGAGTTTTTGGAGGGGAGGAACTGCTGTAATAGCAAAGGGGGGGCTCAGAAAGCAGCTGGGGCTCTGTTGAGCAGGGGGTCTTGAAAGCAATGCTGTGATTCCCCCTGTTCAGACTTAGTGTGAAGGACCAGTGCAAAGTGCCATCCTGGGAACAAGCCTACAGGTATTGTGATGTACACCTGGGACTTGTGTAGCTCTGCAGCTTGTGTGGCTGGAATTATTAAATGCCATCAGCATGTGCAAAACCCTGTGCTATGTAAGCAGATTTAAACCTCAGTGCTGGAGAAGAGACTAGACTGAGTTGGATCTCACATCACAGGCAACAGCTGCAACTCAGCCATAGGTGCACCAGACATTTTACCCTTTCTTTTCATGTATTTTACCTTGTTCTTCAATTCTAAGTATCATTTGAGGCTGCTAATCATGTTTATGTTTAATCTCTTGTTTCAGTTCCTTTGGAAAATGGTGGCTGAGAAAATGATAGAGCTCCAGAGGAGTCAACCAAAGCTTGCAAGAAAGTGTCTGAAGAGATACAACAAAATAAGAGAAGGCTGTTCATGACCATGAATTAATACAGATTTCTAAATTTTCTTAAAAGGAATAAAACTAGTAGCTGAGTTGCTCCTAGAAGAATATTCTCACATTGGAATAAGCCTTAAGGTAGTTTGGAGTCAATTCTGAAATGGACAAATAGTTTGAAGATTGGATTTGGAGTACTAAATTCCAGGCACAAACCACTTGGCTATCTTAGCAATGCTTGGGCTTGGCTAGAAGGCAGTCATGATGTGTTGTGCTGTAAGCTGCTGTCTAGACAAAGATCCTGGTCCACAGACAACTTCCTGCTTTTTTAAGCTTTCACTTTGTGCTTACTGCTTTACAGAACAGAAATAAGTGATCTCTGAATTCTCTAAGGTATAACCGGTGCTGCAATCTACACACCTACTGAAAATTGAAACCTTCCAGCTCAAAGTGTATAAGGCAGTTAGCTATAACTAGACAAGAAATGCCTAATAAAGACAGCTGAAGCCTTTGCAGTGCTGGGCTGGGCTGTCCCATAACTCTTTGGCCTATTTGTGAGTGAAACTGCAGCTTTGCCTTGTTATCATAATAAACTGCCCTGATGGCTGAATTCCCTACTGTAAAAGAATGCCTTTGAGCTCAAGGATTTGTTCCTCTCAGCCTGTATATGTGCTGTAATTTATGCTGCTAATTATACTTTTTGGTCTAGCTAGAAACAGGATTTGAGGATAAATTTCCATAGTTTAAAAAGGATGTCTGAAACAACTAGCAAAAAAATCCCTCTAACCCCACACTGTGTAAGCAACAGAACAGGATTTAGGCAAGGAAGACAGACCTGGGAAGAGTTAAGTCTAAAAGCAGTCTGTGAGGAGATGAAACAGAAATGTATCCTACAAGTCTGAGGCAAAATGAATTAAGCTTAAAGGCACTAATTATTCAAGAAACATTAAATGCAGCTGAAAAACCACCCTGACCTGTGAAGAACAAGGACCTGGTAGGTAAGCATTGCAAGCCCAAGGGGGCAGCCTTGTCCCACCTTAGTCAGAGAATGAAATGAAGGAGTTCACACCAAGGCATGCATTCTTCCCCCCAACATCAGGACTCGCCAAAAAAAATCCCACTTGACGTAGGAGCTGCACAATCTGAGAACCATGATCTTTCAAAGCAAGGTGTGGTTTTGTTGGCACAACTAAGCCTCCAGCAAGGGGTATTTGTCTCATCCATCAACACTTCCACTGGTTAGAAGGCTGCAGACACTCTCCAGGGTGCTTTCAGAGGTAAGTAGACCTCACTTGCTCCTATTTTACTGTCTTGGCCTTTCAGGTAAGGATTCAGAGCCTGGTTTAACTTGCTGTGTTGCTTTGAGTTGCCTAAAACCTGGTTAACACAATCCAGGTTAGTGATGTAGGCTTCTCCCTTTTAGAAAACATGGAGGGAATGAATCCTGATGCATTATAAAGCTTAAAAGCACATAGGGAGTTTGCTGAATGCCTTTTTCTTGTTTCCCAATGGCTGATTGCTCTGCCCAAGGTGATCTAAGCAAGTAGTTACTCACAGCTGCTTTGACTTCCTTCTTCCTGAATGCCTCTCATAAGTAGTCTGTTGTGCTGGTGTTGCTGGGCTTCCAAGATCTGCAGCAGGGTGATTTCCAGTCTTATGGAGGTGAACCTTCCATTGTCTCTACAACAGGATGCACAAATCGATATGGAAACTTTGTATTTAGGCACAAGGTTCTAGAGTTAGAGGCAGAGCCCCAAGGACTGACTAGTTGTAACCTCAAGAACTGTGCTGGGAGATGAAATGCAGCCTCACCATGACATACTAATTTCTTATATCATATTTGAAGAAGAAAATGTCTGAGATGTTGGTGAGTTTAGTACCTAGCCCCTGAAATATGTATAGTTGTGTTAGCAGATGGCAGGAGTCTATTTGCAGGGAGGTCCCTTTGCATTTCTCTGAGTTGGCATCTTTTTGCCGTCTTTCATTTTTGAGTGCATGGTCCATAACTCTGATGTAACAGAATGTAGTTAGGGTAATCTGTCTGTCCTCTTTGCTCTTTTCAAGACTGTTTTTTCTTGGAGGACAAGACACCTTGTATACAAATGACTAGCCCCTGGCATACCTGTCTTGAAGGCACTTTTATCAGTGGTGAGGTAGGATTCTGATCTGCACCTTGCAATTTCAAGAGTGATTTAGGTGATCTTTGGATGTTCAAGCTCTGGTCCTGCACTGACTGACAGGGCCTTGAGGCAGTTCAGTCAGGTGGAACTGATCCTAAACTCATAAACCAGTTCAGCCTTGATCTGTTATAGCTTCTGCAAGTACATCATGATATTTCTATCCCAGTATTTCAGAAGGCTTTGCCTGTAAGTATAGGCAGTTATTTAGGGAGAACTTCTTCCTCACTGTGAAGGAGGGAAGAATACAATTATAGACTTGGCTTTTTCTGAGTTCTCATTGAACATAACACACAGGCTGCTGCAGAAAATATTTTATTCAAAGTTTCACTAACAAAGCTACAATTAGAGGAGTAAGGCTTTTGCTGGTTTATTTCAATTATGTGTGAAGCCAGAGATCAGCCTAAGGCTTAACAATCAATTTCTGACAACAGTGAAAAACATACCAGCCATCCCAAACGTAATGCTGGACACCTTGGGCACTCATTCACAATGTCTCTATGGGCAATAGAGAGTAAAACACATGTCAGATGCAATAAAGAATCGGCTCCTTGATTTGGGTGGGGTTTTTTGTATGAAGAGCAAGTCTGCTGATGTGAAAGAAGGAATAAATCCCTAGCTAAGGCACTGCTTGAGCGATTGAGTCACCATGGGATTTCTTGAAGTTTTAAATGCGAAGTGAGGAACAAGAGGAGATATTTGAACTATCTTGTGACTGAACTGGGAGCAGGAGTGGAAGAAGGCACCAGTATCAGTAAATAAGCATGGAAGGTGAAATACCTAATGTTCTAGAGGGGTATACTATTCCTGGCACAGCTGAGCTCCTGGCAACTTTGCAGAAGAGTTCAGGGTAGAGTTATCTGTTGGTCTTCTCCAAATGTACATGCAAGCTAGAAGCTTGCAACAGTCAAAGTGCTTTAGAATGCCCAAATGAATATGACATTTGAAATAGGAATCCTTGGTCTTATCCCTCATCTTTTCTCTCAAATCTGGTTGTACTTCTAATAATGACACAAATTCTGCTAATGCAGTCAAAGGGTTTTTTTTTTAAGGTTGTGCAGAGGCTTGCTCGAGATGGCTCAGGGAGAGAAATACACAGATGTTCCAGCAGCCTTGCTCAGATGAAGACTGTTGGAAGACCACCAGAAAGACGAGCTCTCCAGTGTTGTAAATCTATGTAGTTCCCTTTCCTTAAAGAGAATTACTGATTTAGATCTGCTTAGGATCTGGTCTATATAGTGATAACATCTGGGGCATACAATAATGGCATTGTAGATATGTGCCGGGGATGAAGAGTCTGACAACCAGTACCTGCTCTTGGCAGATGGCAGTAGTCTGCTGTTGAAAACAGTATGAAGAAGCAAGTTGGCATTACTCTGGGATCTGGTATTTTGGACACTCTTGTCCAGGTGCTAATGGTGCTATACAATTTTTTTTTTATAGGAATACTAAATGTGAGGAGGCAGCGGACTAAGCTAATCAGCATAGCAGGATGCTGGTGTCAGAACTGCTTGCAAGTTTTTCATCTCTCCGTGGTAGAGGAATGGGAAGTTTGTAGTGTAGCACTTGTCCCGGTTGTAGGTGTAGCAGGTTTCAGGTTCATCGCAGGAGGTGCTTTGCTGGGCCTTGTGTATCTCACCACCCAGCTCAATCTCTACAGGATCACATTTTTTGCAGCTGGAAGAGATGGAGAACAGAGCAAGTGTTCAGAGCTGTGATGAGAAGATGCCCCTGGTGAAACCCCCATCTTCCTTGCTGATCTGTACATGGATCTAGGAGAGTATTGTGACCTTTTTAGGTTTTACAAAGGAACCCCCAGCCAGATGCTTTTAGTGTTGTCAAACTGCTATTGTCAAGACTGGTCCCTGAAAGGGAGGGTTAAGCAGGCTATGTGTAATCTGCTTATATTTAAGACATTTGAGATGAACAAGGGTCAGAATGAAACATTTCCTGTAAGTGTGAGCCCTTTTCATGTGAATTAATCATGGAGATAACTATTTCTTGGCCTGGAACAGAATATGAAAGCTGGACTGTGGGGAAAATTTTCCTCACTGACCCTGCCTCACCTTCTCTACTGGCCTTCGAGCATGTTTTTGAGCTTGGGTAGACAATGCTGGTGGGGTGATGAAGTCTTAGGAAATTACTTTAGTAAACAATTACTTACAGGTCAGTCATGCGGTAGACAAAAGTGGTTCTGAGTGGGGACAGGGGGTCAGAGATGTTCTCTCGAGCCTTCAGGGGGACTCTGCAAAGGAGGGAAGAGAATCGCTGTCATGAAAACTGCTTATTAACCAGAACTACTCTGCTGGGAACAATTCTGAGTTTTCGTTGTCTTGTTCAGACTGTTTGCATTCCAACTTTTCTCTGTAACAAAGCCCAGGAGCAGTGCATTTTGGCCCTTCAGTGCCCTCAAAGGCAACCCCAAGATGACTGCAGCAATTTCTGAAAGTGCCACTTGGAAGGGGACAGTGCTGATAATCCTTTAGTTTAAACTCTGAGCTCTCAGATGCCTGAGAGACTTGCAGGACATGGACATGTTTAATTACTGTTTCCCGTGTTGTGAGCTCTACCAGAATTCCTGTGGCTCTGAGCCTGAACTTGGTCCATGTTTCAAAGACACACACACTGCTGTAAGGTTTGTGTGAATAAAGAAGACAAAATCTTACTCTTCAACTGAGACATGCCTCATAGGATTAACCTTTGTGATAGTTCAGGCATTAACCAGTTTTCTCAGCCTATATAAATAGCAGGCTCGCTTTGAGTCCAGTGTCATCGGCCCAGTTTGGGTTCAGATTTAATCAGCTGTAGAAATGTTACACCCTACTTCCCCAGTCTATTATGTAAAGCTACAACGGGACTTCTTAAAACATGAAAATGCTTTTTGTATCTGAAGGAACAAAATGCACATCGGTTCATGTAAACTATAAAAACATGAAGCAAAGGGAACATTCCAAGATACCGTAGAAAGCAGCCCACAGGAAAAAAAGTTCAGTTCCTTAATGCAAGAACATGGGAAACAATGCAAAGAAAAAGGAACTCTTGTAACACTTCATGTAACACTTCATGTAACACTTGTCTGCCACTTACAGGATGCGTATGTTTCTCTGTAGAATTTCTGCATCAGGATTTTCTTTGGAGGGGACGAACTTTGAGGTCACTGTTACACACTGACACTTGTTATTGACCAGCACGTGCTCCTCGTCCTCAGGGTCACGTGGATAACCTGTGAGCACAGGATATGCAATCCCAAAGTCAAGAAGACAAACCCTGAAACCTGCTTTAGCAGAAAGCCAAGTGATGAAAATGCCAGAACTGCATTACAGATATCATTACTGCATCTGGGTTGATTAAAACCTGGGTTGCAGGTACAAATGAGCCTCTTGGCAAAGATGAGTTCTGCTGTCCTCTCTGCTTCATCTACAGTATGGTTCTGTATGCAGAGGTGATGGGACTGGGAAGGAGCAAATGATGGACCTGGACACTGTGTGGCTGGTCAGAGGCAAACATGCAGCAGTTTCTCATGAAATAGGAAGAAAATCCCCTTGCAAGCCTCAAGCTACACTTGAGAGCTGAAGTCCTGCTTTTACCTGAATGGGAGAGGTTACCCAATTCCTTTGTCATGCACCAGGACTAGTCCAGCAATCCAAATCCTAGTTTGGATCTGGCCTCTAAATAAATGTCCCTGATTTTGCCAATGTAACAGTTTTCCTTAAGTAATATGTTGTCCTTCAAGCCCTTCAGGGAACAGATGCCAAAAAGCATGACGACCCAGCAATACAGCAGCCTGCTGACTTGGCAGTGAAAGGCAGGTGGCCCTCATGCTTGTGGTTTGTAGGGACGGCTGCAGTTTTGATGTTCTTAAATAGAGAAGAACCACCTTAGGTTCAATATGAACTATTACTATTCAATATGAAACCCAGTTAAAATGGGGTAAAACATCCTATCTGTCACCCAGGGGCTTTTTGAAGGTTCCTGGTTGCGTGCGATACCTTCTTACTGCGCAGGTAGATGGATTTTAAGTAGCTGGTTCTTTGCTAGTTGTTTTTGCCCAAACCCATAATAAGCCAGCCCTGCTTCTATATGCACACAGTCATACCCTTCTTAAGGGATTGTTTTACCTCCCTCTGTATTTCTAAATGCTGCTGAAATAATGTTCACAGCCATCAGTATGGTATTGCTCTTCTTACAGAATCTTCAGCCTGCTTAGAAGTACCAAAACCAGTGATCTTTGTCAGATGGGGTAGTTTATATTGGGCTCAGCAGGACCTCAGTTCTGGGGACTGTCCTACTCTGCTAGTCCCTTGGCTTAACCATGGAGGGAAAGAAAAAACAGGCTGATGATGCCTGTGTTCATATCTGTGAAGGATTTCAGAGTCATTTTGACTTAAACGGTTTGGTCCCAGCAGCTGGGTTTGAGTTATCAAAGCACACATCAGTAATGAAGCAGAAACACACATTGTATAAGCTCATGTCTGGTTTTTCTCTTAATCTCCATGTCCAAAGCTGCTGGGTTTTATTAGCAACAGAGCCTGTTGCTACAGGGTGAAAGGGATAGTGCTCAAAGCCTGTGGGAGCAGCGCATGGACTCTCAGGTGGGCTGTAAGTTTTCTGATTGTCAGACACCGTTGGCAGCAGCTTAACTGTTACATAAAGCTGTATGCCAGACCATGCAAGGACAGGTCTCTGCAGTGTTGATTGGCAGAGCCTCCAGGTATCTAGTCCATGCAATGTCATGCCAATTGCATTCCAGGTTTTCTACCTAAGGTTTCTTACAGCTTCCTTCCTGCTCCACAATATGTCGGTCTCATCTGCTTCCTTTCCTCGGGGTTATTTTCTGTGATCCTTGCAGATGCTGGTTTTGTGAAAAAGCCACCAAAACTGTAAATGATGACTCAGAGTGACCCTAAAATTCCCCAGGTGGTTACAAATGCGGTTTCTGTGACAAGCAGCAGCAGAATACTTTCCTGAATAGGACTGACTGCGGAGTTTCTTGATCAGGAAGGAAATTACTTTGCTTCCTTACTTTGGGCAGTGGAGCAAGCCACCATGGGCATATTCCCCCAGTTTTCTTTATTTCTCTAAAGCATGTCCTGCTATAGCATGTGCCCATTGAGCCCTCTGGAGCAAGGGCTGGCTTTTAGCATTTCTCTGTACTGCACCCAGCACAACCCAGCAGTACAAATGCCACTGTGAAATGTGACTGTGACCTCTGCGAGTCTTGGCCTTTCTTTTGTCTTATACAAAGTCTCTTGCTTCTTGTCCTTCATACAGACCTTCCTCTGGTGTCTGCCAGACATGCATGCAATTCCTTATAAATCCTTAATTCAAAGCCAATAGTCAAGTCAGATTCTAATGGCTTTGGGAATTGCTCCAAAAAGTTTGGGAACAGGCTTTAATTCATCTTCTAAAAGCATATTAACATACTCTTATGAATATGCAGAGGTTTTTTGACTGTACTCTAAAAATAGTGTCCTTATTTAATTCCTTGTGTAATGCTCTTGGCTTCAGTAAGCATAAATTAGATATATTCTATATAATGTTTTCAAATTAAAATTACAAAGCTCAAAAAAGGGTGGCTTTATCAGCACTATCTCCATGCACCAACCCAGTAAAGTCCCTTTGGGAAGATGGTAGTTAAATAAAAAATTTCCTCATGCCCTTTTAAGTGTTAAGGTTAGATTTTCTGCTGCATGATTCACTGCAAGATGGGTGTTCCCTCCCTCCTTAACAGTTACGCAGATTTCAATATTGGCTGGTCCTGTAACACACTATGAAGCCCAACAGAAGCCAGCTTCAGCACAGTGAAGAAGCAAATGCATTCCAAAGATCTGTTCAAACCCTGCTGCAGGTCCAAATGGCTAATTTATTAAAGTAGGAACAGGCTCAAATAGCCCAAAAATACATTCATTTCAAGGTAAACAGTCCAAACAGCAATCCCATAGCTACACATAACTTTAAATTGACCTCCCCTCTAAACCGCTCATGTATATATATGTTTCAAGCCATGCATATGAATGGGGAAAGCCAGACTGGGTTCTGTGTTGAACCAACACAGTTGCTGAACTCAACATTTTCTGTCTTTTCAGCAAATAAACTATACAGCTGGATGCTTTTCACAGGAAGCAGTACTTTACAAGGACCTGCCTGGGTAGGGAACAAGATGCCCTTTCCCAAAAGTGGGAGGAAATGCAGGGATGCTGCTGTCCGTGCTGTTGGGATGGTTATCCTCGAGCATTGATTTAATCCTGTGGACCAGACCCACCTTGTGAATGAGGATGACTGTTGTATAGTATTAGTACAGTCAGCACCCATTATTTGTGAACCACACTGAGAAGTGTGTGCGATGACAGTCTGATCTCAGTCTAAATCAAGAGTATCCAGAAAATTCAGTGGAGTTAGACAATAAATTACAGTTTAATTGGAAGTAAATTTGCTGTAGCAATATACAGGATTACCAGAAAAACTTTGGAATCCTTTAAATCTGGCAGGTAACAGTCTTGCAAGCTTCTTACCACTGCAGAAAAGCAAGCATGCATGTTTGCTGTTTGTTGCTTCAGAAACCCAATGAAAAATGGCTAGAGTCTTAAATTTGCAGATAGTCTTGGCTTTTTTAGCCTCAAGGCAGCAATTAAAAACACACAGCTCTGTGGTGCAGAAAGACTCTGAGGTGTCCAAGCGGCACTGAAGCGTGACTGCTTGAGCAGGACTTGAGGTAGTTTTTTTGGCTTATAGAAATATTACTGACTACACAAACCCCATCACTGATCTCTTAAGCAGAGTTGTCCATGCTCTTCATTTCTCACCTACCTGCCACCAGGATGAGTCCCAAGGAGATGGCCAAGGCCACACACAGCAACAAAGAGCTCTTCATCGTGCCTTCCCTTCTTTTGAAGAACACTAGTGGACAGCCTCCCTCTGCCTATAAGGGTGCGTGGAAATGATACAGCTGTTTCCTAAAATAAAAGCCCAGCCGGCCAGCACAGCCACTGTGGAAAATGTGGCTGGGGACTGAAACCAGGCAAGTTCACTGCATGAAGACTTCCGGCTTTCAGAGGTGAAGAGGGGCAGACGGTTGCAATATTACTGTGCATTTTTATTAATCACAAAGTAACAAAGCTGCTGAGTGCAAGCTAGTGCAAACCCACCCTGGTCCTTAAGGGACATCTTGTCTTCAGGGCTAGTGGTGCTGAAAAGGAACTCCATGGATTTGCTGGTTAACAGAAAGTTCTGAGTCAGGTCCTGGGCAAACTCTGTGAGGTACTAGGCAAGCAGACTTCTCCTGATGGAGGGGAACACTGGAGAGGACCTGAGATTTGGCTTTTTTCCCAGATTTGGGATCACTTGTATAACTCTGAAGGCTGTCTTTAGGATGTTTATGTGACTTGTGCAGAAAAGCCCACTTCTTAAGGGAAGCCCAGTCTTAGCGAGGGCCTCCAAACACCTACACTGGGGGACAAATGCGGGGGGCAGAGCAAAGTACAAACCCCTGGCCTGTTCTTAGCCAGGGTTATTGCTTCAGTGTTTCCTGAATTTCTCCTCCTGCAATGTGTGTTTCTCTCAATTAACATGAGAAGCACATGGTAAATCTTCCTGCATCCTCCAGATTTTCCTTGTGCAGCAGAGCACCAGCCCAGTGACCAGATACAGGCTTTTCACCCACCCCATGCCACCTTGGGCTCACCCAGGGCTGGTTGCTCTCAGGAGACTGAAGTCCTTAGGCCACGCTGCCAGGCACCCAGTTCCTGAAAGGGCAGCCTGTCACCTCCTTTGTTCAGACCTTGCAGGCTGTGTATCTGACCCTAAAGGTGTTCAAATACTCTGGGATCTGTCCCCTGAGCTTTTTCTCCTAGCACAAGTATCTCCTATGGCAGCTGCATGATGCAATGAGCTGTTGTGTTGCATCAGCAGTGCTCACACGCAAGGTTTCCCGGGGGGGGGGACACGATGACATGGGTGCAAGCCCACCTCCCAGCAGGGCATCAGGTTATGCATAGCTCTTTATAAACCTTGTTCTCTCACTAGGGCTCCATCTTTAGGAGGGCAAAATTTGGTTTTGTTTCCTTTCTCCCTCCCCAGAAAATATTGCCAACAGTTTCATGTGAAGCTCTCTTCTGAAGCAGCAGCAGCAAGAGGTTCAATGTGCCCCATATTTTGCATAAGGTTAAAATGAGCCTGGTTAACTATAAGGTGGTAGGGGTGTCTGTCTAAAGCACTATTTGGTTCAGTCACCTTTGTAACAAAATAGGTAACATATTAAAAACATACAAGATGGTGGGACGCAGGCAGCAAAATAAAGCACTTGCAGAAGATGCTGGTTCTGGTCAGTTTTGCCAAACCGCACTGATAAAACACAGCACTGGTAAGATCCAAGCAGAATCATCCATGACCATTTTCAAGCCCAAAGGGAGAGACTGAGCAGAATTATATTTAGTGTGATGCTGTTGATTTTGATGTGTTTCCCCAACTGCTGGTGCTCAGCACACCTGAATTTCGGTTGCTAAATCGATATGACTGCATACAGGCCCTTTGGGCTTTATATGGTGGCACAAGAGCTATTTTAGTCCCGGTCAGCCACCTGCATGTCTCTGAGCATTTTGATCTTGCTTGCAAGCTCTTTAGAGGAAGGTATCTTTTACGGTCTGTTACTTTTATGGACTACCCCCTTTTTACTGTGTGACATTCTGAATCACCAGAATATTATCTGGGGAAGCAAACATTAAAGAACTGCAGCTGTTGGGTAAGGGGCTGGCAAACGTCACTGGCAGAGGCTAGTGGAGGAGTAATTGAGAATTTGAAAAGAAATGGGAACCAGCCTTGTAGTCTCAATCTCCCTTCACTTGTCCTGTGCCTCCCATCACCCCTGGACTTGCTGAATGAGTTTTCTAGGTCAGATGCTGGACAGGTGCCTGGATAAAGTGAGACAAACTTGTGTCTGTGGGTGTCCTTGCCATGCTGGGTGAGGAGCGGGAAGGAGGACAGCTGTACCATGGCATGGGCCATCTCCAGATAACACACCCCTGCTAGCAGTCTGTCCTACGGCTGGCTTCTCTCCTCATTTCTCATTTGGAAGCAAAGGAACTGGTGGGTTAAACCAGACCTACAGTGGTCACTGATTATTGTATTGGTGGTGGTGATTCCACTGATGCTTATAGCAAACCCCTGTGGTTTGGCTTGACCAGTTCCCACTAACTGGATGAACTGACTCACATCAGATATCGTTTCCAGCTTCATCAGAAATGGGTGATGTTTTCAGCAAGTCCTGGAGAAGGTTCACATGTCTGCAGATGTGATTTCTGCTTTTAGACATTAACCTTGGACTGAGAGTTAACACATCAATTCCATTTAAATCCAAGTGGAAGTTTGTCTGATGTTAAGGCTCTGAATTTTGAAAGGGCAAGACTTAAAAAAAGAAAAATAAAATAAGATGAGGGCACTATGTGGTGAGGGCAGTTACATGACAAGTGTCAGGGACACAGTGAAGGCCTGGGCTTCTGTAGGTCACACTTACAAAAGTTACCTGGAATTTTAATGACACAAAAATCAGATGCAGACTTCTCTGGGTGGACTTCACACAAAAGAGGGTGGGATTAATCAGCAGGATTACAAAGCCTCATTAGCAGAGATGGCTGTGCTTTAGTGGCCAACTAGTACCAAGTGAGGATTTCCACTGAGGTGTGGCTAAGAAATTGAATTAATGCCATGTCCCACCAAAACCAACTGATTTTTGTTGCTCTTTGTTATGCAGGCCTGTATCCAGGAGAGGTGGTATCTGAAAACTGGCACAGATGGATTTGGAAAGGGTGTCTTAGCCTGAAGTGAAACATACCTTTGGTACAAGAGCATACATGGAAAATTTAGACCCAGAAGTGACGATGCAGACGTCAGAAGAAAGGCTCCTAAGTGAGACTTGTCTGCTGTCAGACCTACCAGCATTCAAAGGAATCACTAAAAAGTGAGTAAAGTTGTGCACACACCCCCATCCCCCCACCGTTTCAGTTAACTTTAATATTTGCTTGGCAGGTCTTTTTCCACAAGGAGGTGTGCAGGAGTATTTATAAATAGCACTGCACCTGTTCCGTGGTGAGAAAAAGGCATCTGCACTTGTACACAGAGCTCCTCTTGTGGGCATGTGTGCCTGCCTAATTTATCAGGCTTTGGGTTTCTGAGCTCAGACTAAACTCAGCACTGTGCCCCCCTCTGCTCTTGTGGAACAGCTACCTGCATCTTAAGAACAGACCGCTTCTGGGTGGTCCAGTAGTAATGCTCTGTAAAGACTGGGTGATGGGAAGCACTTGGAAGAGTTCATGATCTCAGATGTGTCCAGAAAGGTTTTCAAATACTTTTTCTCTCTGAAAGTTTGATGCGATTGCGGGGTAATAAGATGTTTCAGTAAGAAAGGGGACAGATGTCAGGTGCACTTTGTATGTTGCTTTCCACCTCCCCCTTGTTGTAAGACTATACAGACAGCACTTGTATGTGTCTGTGCTTTTAGGTGAAGACAAGACCCCCTGAGGAGGGAAAAAGGCACTCTTATTTTTGTGCGGCATTATTCGTTGCTGATACCTGCCACGACTGAACTAACTCCTTGCTTGGGGCTGCCCGCGTGGCACAGCTCCTCAGGGCTATTACTCTATTAAAAACCTAATAGTAGAAATAAACTCAGTTATATTCCAGACTTTGGAGTGGCTACGAACTGGAGTTCAGCCCATGAACTAGAAGCTTAGCTGCAAGCGGTGGGGTTTGAATGAGCAAGTACTTCCAGGAGACACACGGTGAGGGCTGGCCAAACCCCGGCTCAGAACCCGCCTCCCTGCGCTCGGGCCACCGCGAGTCAGCCCCACCTCGCAGCTCAGCCCTGGGCCGCGCACGGCGGAACCGGAACCCGAAGCGTGGGGAAGCGGAAACACGGCACGGCACGGTGGAAGAGCCGGAGCGGAGCTATGAGGACGCGCCGCGGCACTCTCCTGCGGCCGCGGGCAGAGCCGGCCGAGGAAGAGGACGAGGATGTCGGGGAGCAGGCGGCCGGCGGGCAGGCGGGCTCCGAGGGCCTGCGCGACGAGGTGGAGGAATTTCATGAGGCACAGTTCCAAGCGGTGATGGCGGCCCTGGAGAGCGGGGAGGAGACCGGAGGCAGCGAGGAGGAGGAGGAGGAAGTGCTGGGGCTGCAGCTGCCAGAGGACAGTGAGGAGGATGGACACGGTGAGGAAGAAGAGGAGGAGGAGGAGGAAGCACAAGGGGTGGATCTTTTCCTGGACCACAGCGCAGAAGAGGATGGAGGTGAGGAGGAGCACGATGGGGAAGGTGAAGACAAGGAAAGGGAAGGTGAAGATAAGAATGGGGAAGGTGAAAAGGAGTTAGAAAACGAGGTTGAAGATGAAGATGGGGACTTGTCCATGGAAAGCGACTTGGAGGAGCACCATCAGGACACCAAACTGCCTCATGAGCTCTCCTGGGGCCAGCGCAAGCAGCTCTACTACGACACAGACTACGGGAGCGATGCCCAGGCCAAGGGCAAGCGTAGCCAGCAAGAGGTTGATGCTGAGGAGGAGGAAGAGGAGCAGGAAGCTCAGGTCATTCAAAGGCGGTTGGTGCAGGACTTGGGGGAAGATGATTATGGTTTAGATGTGTTTCAGGGCTATCTGGCTGATCAACAGAAAACCCACGACAGCAAAGGGCAGAAGATTGACAAGGATTTGCAGGCCCTTTCCAAGAAGGAGCAGCTCAAGCTGCTGAAGCAGGAGTCCCCTGAGCTCCTGCATCTGATTGAAGACTTTGAAGTCAAGCTAATGGAGCTCAAGGATGAACTGCACCCACTACTGCAGATGGTCAAAAATGGCACTATCCCGCAAGGGAAAGGCAGCCGCTATTTGCAGACCAAGTGTCATCTCTACTTGAATTACTGTGCCAATATCAGTTTCTATTTGGTTTTGAAGTCAAAGAGGATGCCAGTTCATAATCACCCTGTTATCGAACGGCTGGTTGCTTATAGAAATATAATCAATGACCTAGCTGTTATAGATCAAAAGCTGTCCTCACAAGTCCGTATGCTTCTGAAAAACTACTATGATAAGAAGGAAGACAAGTTACGGAAGGAGAAGAAATTTGCAGTGTTTCTACCACTGGATGTTAAGAAAACCAAATCCAAACGTGCTCCTGTACTTGCTAATGGCTGGGCTTCAGCTGGTGAGCCCTCCAGTGAGTCAGACCTGGATGAAGAGGCTGCTCTAAAATACTACCAGATGATGGAGAAGAAGTTGAAGCTCAAGAGAAAGAGAACTGAAGATGAAGACAGGCTTGGAGAAGAAGCAGTGTTGGATGGAGAGGATCCAAATAAAAAGAGAGGTGTCACTTACCAGATGATCAAGAACAAAGGCCTCACACCCAAAAGGAGGAAGATCGATCGGAACCCCAGGGTTAAGCACCGGGAGAAATTCCGGCGAGCCAAGATCCGCCGCAAAGGCCAGGTCCGTGAAGTCCGGAGGGAATTGGACAGATATGCTGGGGAGGTGTCTGGCATCCGCGCAGGTGTTAAGAAAAGCAGGAAGCTCAAGTGATAGTTCTTTTTCTGCATTCCTGAGAGCTGCAAGCAGCACTGCTGAATCCAATAAAGATTTTATAAAAGATTATGTGTTTTTTTTATTCTTAAGCAAACTGGGGTTGGGGTAGTATGTGGGTTTGGTTTTTTTTTCACAGGATGCTTCTGAGAAGGTGCTACCTCTAAAAGTAGCACAGGACCCTTCCTCATCCAGCCTGTGAGTTAAGATGTTTTCCTCCATTGGAACACTGTCATCTTTCTATACTGTAAATGCTGGGTTTGGGGGGCTGCAAGGGGTGTGTCAAGCAAATGGAATAATGTGGGAGAGTGGGGAGATGGGATGGAGTGACCTGAGGGCAGGTTGTGAATAAGGTTGATGCAGCTGTCACCACCTTTTCCTTTTTACTGTCTTGGTTTGGTCCATCCTTTTTCTGTGTTGAACTACAGAATGAGTTGCATATGGTTATGGTATTTAGTTGTTCTGATTATCTCCTCTTTGCCCTCATGTTTCGGAACTAACTACTCTGAGGCTCTCTTAAATCTCTAATTTTCTAACTATGCAGAAAGCTATTACTCTTTTCCCCTCCTCCTGAATTCAGTGAGAAGCCAAGCAAAGACCTTCCTGCATTTCATAGCTGTTTGCCAGTGATAAAATACATTAAATGCATCTGTGATAAATATGTTGTCTGCTGTTGTAGGTCTAAAGTAGCATTGATACAGGACAGACGGATGAGATCTAACATCGTCTTCAGTTTGAAGGTAAACTCATTTAACTGCACACTGAATTTCTGACTGGGAGCTCTGGTTCAGGCTGTAAAGGAGGAATGACTGATGAATTTTTCTTAAAAGCTGCAAACACTGTCTCAGGTAAGAGCTGCACTTGAGCCTGGGACAGTTTTCAGAGAGCCCATCCTTACTTTGTGTTCCAGTAGCATGTGAAAGGTACTGCTGTCAGTTTTCCCTGTGAAATCATTTACGGGGAATGAATGTTACAGACACCCTAGTTGTATCTAGGTGGTTTGGTTTAGGTTATGTTTTGTTTTGAGGGGTTATTTTTGTGTGCTCTGCTCATTTTCTCCAAGCAAAATGTGCTTCCGTAGGTTTTTATGTCAACCTTTACACTCTAGGCCTGTTTATGCCAGGATTGTGCTGTTAATTGCAATTCTGAAGCAATTCTGTTGAATTTCAAAGCTGATTATTAAAGGGGGAGGTAGAAAAACAATTAAGCTGGGAACAGAAATAAGGAGACTTTTTGTAGTCCTTTTATGTCCTGGATCCATGGGATGCAGAGCTATGCATGGTGATTTCAGAGGGAATTCTGGTATGGTAGGTAGGGGTATAGGACAAAACAGTGAAATGACAAGTTCTGTTGATCTGCATGTTTACCCTCTGCTGCTTACAGGCCAAAAGGCATCTAAATGCTCCATGATTAAAAAAAAAAAAAAAAAAGATTACTCCACAGAAACAAACTGCAAAGCATTGGGAATCAATCCCTGCCATAGAATTGCCTGGGTCATGCAGACAAAGTTGAGGCTTTCTTCAAGAGGCTGCTGAATATGTCTTCTCATTTGACAATGCTCTCTGCACCTTGATGGCCTTAGGTGAGATGTGAAACATATTAGCTATGCAGATAAAGATATCCTTCACCTGTGCTTTCTTGTCTTCCCTTACTGTGAGCAGCAACCAACAGTTAGCGTCTTGCTTTTCCCATAGAGAAATGCAAGGCTTAGAGCTGGTTCCAGCCTTAGCAAGGAGGGAGACAGAGCTTCCCAAAACTGCACTTTGTATTAACCCTGTGTTGGGATCATGATGGAGGCCACCACTGATAATGTCAAGCTATGCTCCTGACGTCAGTGAAAAGGTAACATGCTAGATAAAAAGCAGCTTTTTCTGGTGAAGAATGGTGTGTAACAGTCATCACATGGGATGAGAAAAAGATCCAGCAGATCTCAGTACAGCACTTGGCCATGTACGTTTCACACTTTGTACAAAAATTAAAGGCTGATGATGGTTTGTAGATCTGCAGTCAAGCTGTAAGTATCCATGGCAGCTTTGTGGTCCCTTGAAAAGCTTTAGGCAGCTGGCATGAAAAATTCTGGCAACTTCCATCTGAGCGATAAATAAGAGAAATACTGAATTAGTGCACCATCACAGACACGCTCCCAAGGAACATAGTGATTGAGGCCATACGGAAGAGGGAGCTCAGTGTTTTGGCACACCCGGCACAGGAAGCCAGCAGATGGCCCAGCACTGTAATTAAGATTAACCACAGCATTAAGTTCAGTTGGTTAGTTCAGAGATTGGACAAAGCCATGAATAGCTCACTCCTGTATGGTTTTATGAATGAGTGATTGTGGGAAGGCTGTGAGTATGGCCATGTGAGGGAAGGCATTGTGATGTCCTAAGAGATGCTTCTTAGAGGGATGTTTTGAGCTGAAGGGAAATCCTTGGTGCCAAACAGGTTTTGAAGATCCCTGTGAAAATGGACACATGCAAATAAGGGGAGGACCACAGATGATGGTCAGGAAAGTAAGTGAGAAGTGGGGCAAGGTTGTGGTTAATGGTGTTTTGGGGTTGGGATTTTTTTTGCTTCCAGCAGTGCTTCTGGATAAGGTTCTGATACTGTCAAGTGACACTGAATGGCACTTGTCCTCACCAGGCTCCTGCTTAGTGAGTGCTGGCTGCTCTACTCAGAAGGGGTTGGTGGTGGGGTCTGCCTCAACAGCACCTAACACAGGTTAGCATTTAAACACTCGGGCAACAGTCACATCTCACATGAGTTGCCCCACGTGGCTGTGGAGATACCTGCTCCTGCATTGTTACAATGCTTCAAGCAAGCAGATGGAAATTCAAGAGACAGTCCTTTGTGCACTTAAATGTGAATTATTTGTGTTTAAAAAGCACATAGGCAGTGTGCAGCAAGCTCTAAGGAGAGGTAGAAGGTGGTCTGTTGTCTTTATACACATGGCAAACAGTCCTTGGTGGGCGATCAGCATCTAGAGAAAGCCTGGGTTGCCTTTGGAAGCATGGGCAGAAAAAGCACAGTGGCAGAGAGGTGGACAGTGCTTTTTCTTCATCACAACCTGAAATTTCTATTGATGCAAGGTAAGCAAAATACATTGAGTAGCTTATACAAAAATACTCCTGCTGCTGCCTTAAATTTTGTCAAGTCTTTCCTCATTGTCTTCCATAATACTCCACCACAGTCTGGGCGTTATTTCATTCTTGCTAACACTGGAAAATTGAAATTCAAACATTCAGCTTTGAGATTTGGAAAACGAGTTAAAGCATCTGTTAAATTAGTTGCAGCAAAGCAGCAACATGCTTCAGCTTCACCACAGGGCACTGAATGCAGAATATTATTTAGAAACGGGCAGATTCGTGTTCTCCCTTCTTATTGACAGCACTACAGTCCACAGCAACTGCCCTGCCTTAATGAGATGTCTTTATTACTGTCTTCAGAGAAATAATCTCCTAAGTGAAATTCCAATTGACATGGTCGATGTGGTAGTTGTGATAGTAAGGAGTATATTTGGACCTTGTATTTTCACCTCTTGTCAGAGAATGTGAAAACGTTGTTGATGGGATCTTGCCCTTGAGAAGGTGAGGGGGAGGCAAGATGTGGTGCAATAGCTTTTCTTTGTGGGCGAGTTAAAGCATGTGTGAGTCCAACTTCCTTGTTGCTGTGTGAAGGGGTTTTCTTACGCTTAAAATCTGTGTTTCCCTGTGCAGGCTCTGGTCCCGGGAAGGCATCTTTACATGTACAAGGCTGCTGCTTCCTTCCTTCTGGGCCAATGTAGAAACAGACAGTGAAATACGGGTGATAACATTTAATTGGAACAGGGCGGGTGGTGGTTGTAGCAGGGTGGAAGGCTTATGGTAGAAGCTGAGGTAGGTTCACCTTGGTTTTGATAAAGTGGGAGAAAGATGAATTGGCAGCAGTGACAAAGAACGTGTTAGGGTATGAGGCTGGAGGCAAAAAAAACCTCTCGGTAAGAAGGGTGGACACAAAGCTCTATACCGCGTGGAGTTCGGTTGCCCGGTTTTAGTCAGTCTACGGTGAGCCATCCTTCGGGGAGCGGAGGCCTGCTGCCCCGGGCCGAGGGGAGAGCTCCTGCCAGGAGCAGGGCCGGGCTCGGGCCGCTGCAGTCACGGCACCGCCGGGCTCCAGGCGGCAGCAGGTGGGCGCGGGTCGGGTCGGCGCGGCTGGTGTAAGGGGGTCGCCGCAAGAGAACCAGCCGCCCCTCCCCGCAGCGGGCGAAGGCGGACCGAGGCGGGCCGCGGCCCTGCTTCCCGGGCGGGGCGGGGCCGGGCCGGGCCCTGGCGGCGATGGCGGAGGCGGAGCGGGCGTCGCTTGTGCCGCCGCTGGCTGAAAGTTCCCGGGACGGGGACCTTGCGGAGCTACCTCCCGCCATGGAGCGGCGGGACGAGCCGGGAGAGGGGGTGGCGGCAGCGTTGGAGGAGGAGGAGGCGTCGCCTGTCTCGCCGCCGTTCTTCCTCCTCTACCCCGGCCATGGAGGCGCCGCCGCCGCGCCGCGCGGTGTGTGGAGACCCCCGGCGCCCCGCGGCGGAGACCCCCTGCCAGTGCTCGTGCTGAGCTATCCGGGCCCGGCCGGAACCCGTGAGTAGCAGCGGGGCTCCGGCTCCTCCCCTGGCGGCGGGAGCTTCCCTCGAGGCGGGGTGGTGTGTGCCGGGGGGGGGGGTGGGGTGGAGGTGCCGCTGCAAGGCTGAGGGCCGCCGGGCGAGGCGGGGGCTCCGACGGCGATTGGCGCATGGAGCGGTGCCCATGAGGTTTTGAAGGCACCCTGCCTTTGGCTTGGGGTGTAGTTATGTGGTGGGCAGCACCCTCTGGGGCATCCGCCCGGTGCTGGCATCGAGGGCAAGCCGAAGGCGGGGTACTTGGCGAGGCTGAAGTGTGTTGCCGCCTGTGGGGCGGGGTGGATGGGTGGCAAAGAGTTTTCTGCTTTGTATGATTGCTTGTGATGTTCTTGCGGTGTATTTGGGTAAGCCGGAGTACTGTGAAGTAGGTGGTGTGTTTTAAAACCAAACAAAAACTATGTGTATGGGTGCATATAGAAGAGGTCTCCCCCTTTCAGACCATCCATCTTGAGTGGATAGCTGCAGCTTCTGGGCTTGGGCCAGGGTGTGGGTAACCCACCTCTTTGCCTTTGTTGTGTCTGCTCCTGCCTATATCCCAGGTGAGTGTTCACTCACGTATTATCTGATTATTTGGGGAGGGTATCTTTCCTTCTCTCTCACCCTCCTCCTCCCTCTTCATCCCCCCACACTCCAGCAGAGCACTAGCCTGTGAAGGAAAAGTCCATTTCTGTAATGCCAGTAGCAGGTGAAATGACCCAGCTTTGCTTTGAGCTACATGAAGGGCTGTCTCTGATAGCAAACTTTTGTTCGCAGTCCAAAACTCCCCCCCCCCCCCCACGAGTTGGTTAAACTGACAGCGTCCTGTCAAAACCTTCATTATTACTTCTCTCCCTCCAGTCAGGAAATCTTTACTGAGTGCAGTCCTGTGATGTGTGTGCAAAGTACCGAGCTATTTCTGACAGATAATAAGCTTTTAAGAAAAATATGTAACCTTAGCCATCATGCTTCTGCTGTTCAAACTTCATTGTAAGAAGGTTTCTGTGGAGATGTGGCAAAACTGAGGCATTGAGGTGAGCAGCATTGGTTCACAAGGAGTTAGTGTAAAACTTCACTTGTTGGGCAACACTTTATCCCTCGTGTGAGCCTTGTTCAGTGGCTGTTCATGTACGCTTTGTGGAAGACCCTTATAAAATAAATGTACGCGTTTCCTTGTTCTTTGCTGACCCTGAGGTAACAGATGTCTGTGCAATATCCTATGTCAAAGCCTCCTCAGGAGGCATCAGTGATTGATGTGGTGGTAGCAGTGTCTGAAGGGAGCACGGATCATGATCTGCTTGCATGGTGTTTTGGAATCAATCTATTTCTCCCAGGGCAGACTCTGTAAGTAATTTTTTTCATCATGTCTTGATTTTTTTGTTGCGTTTTCTTTCCTGGTTCTCATGTCTGTAAGAGCATTTATCATTGAGTAGCAGGAGCAATGGATTCTGCTGCTGTCTTGCTCATTCACTTGCTGCTTTGGGTTGACCTTAAAGCAGTGGGTTGAACTTCGCTCAGGAGCAGACAGTATGTTGTGTGCTTAAATGTTGACACTAATCCTGGCTACCTGTAGAATAATGTGGCCTTACAGGTATTATCCCTTCTTGTATCTCCTATAAATGACAGTCATTCTGTGCAGTGGTGTTACTCATGGTCTGGGTTATGAAGACTGTCATGTCTATGCTCTGCTTCTCCTTTTTCCACAGTAGCACCTGAAGTGATTCTCCATGTCTGCTTCCCTTGATCCTTCAGTGCTGGAATTACTTGAAGAGTTAAGATAAAACAAGGAGTGTAAAGAAGGCTTTTTGCAGCTTGTGTGTGTATTAAAAAATCCCAGTGATACACTTCATGAATACTAGTTCCCCTCTATGTAGCTGTGAAATGAAAGAACAAATGCAAGTGAAGGGTGTTTCCTGCTACATCCCAAGTTCCTCCCTTCAGCACCTGAAGGCTGTTATTTCCATGATTAGTAATAAAAATAATTACTATATATTGGCATTTGTGTGTTATAGTGGAGGTAGAGACCAATACACCAAAAAGTCAATACTTGAGAATATTTTGGAAGCTTATTTAATCTTGGGGGTTTTTCCTGATCTGACCCAATGGTTAAATTCTTGTCTCTCAAGAGGTCTTATGACAGGATTGAAGGGTACTTTCAGCTGCTTTTTAGATACAGGTGTTTCCAGACAGACAGAAGGAACGAGAAGATTTACTTAAACATGCTGAGCTGCAGGAACTACAGTGAAAGCAACTTGATTATGCTGGCTTTACAAACAAAACCAAACAAAAAAAAAAATCCTGCCAAAATAATTCCTTGCTTCCAGTGAAAGCCTACCAGATACCATGATACTTCAAGTAGAGTTTTCCTTCCTCTTTTTTAATGGTATCCTCAATTAGGGGGTTTACTTGAATCCTTAAATAATATCTCTGCATTTCACAGTAGGGAGACAAAAAGCAGTTTGTCATTTATTCTAGAAATTAAGGAATTGTGTCACTGCTTTTCAGGCTGTTAAACTTTCTTTTGCCCACTTACGTTTTTAGCACGGAGGGTTCAAAGTGCTGGTGTTATTTGAGGTAATACATGAATCTGTGCTGACAGAAGAGTCAGAAACGGGCTTTGCAGTGTAGATGCTTTGTTACTAATTTTAGATTATATTCCACCTAAGAGATTGCCTGGAGAGAGGCTATTGGAAGAGCATATGATTTGTGGAGTAGCAGCTCTGTTGGTTCGTGAAGCAGGCACAGCCCTGATGCTGTTTGTAGTTGTCACAACTGGTAATGCCATTGCTGGATGGCACGTTGATGCGAAGTTGAAGCTGAAGTGAAAGAGCAAAAGTCATGTTCATAGGTTTGCTAGAAGGAGGTTTTCACATGTCAGGCAAGAGCATGGGCAGAAAATAGGAACATCAGAATTGTTTCCCTTAGAAATTGGGAGCTACCTTACTGGACCAGGCTGCCAGGCTTCTGGGTCTGATAGAGCAGTGACAAACAGGTTACAAGCATTAGGAGAACTTGGAGGAATATGCTCACGATTCATATTTGTCAGAGGCTGCAATATAAAGACTTGTATTTCTTCATAGTCTGAAGTAATAGTCTCATCTGCCAACACTGGCATTTTGCTGTACGGCTGCTTTGGTATACACAGTGATGGGGAAAGTTTTATCGTAATGTCTGAAGTTCAGCTTGCTGGCACTGGAGGTAAATGTACACCCAGAGGTGCCCCTTGGAGCCCAAAAGGCTGTTTGGGAATTTGGGTTTTATTGCTTAGATGATTCTAAGTTACTCAGCTTTTGAAACTAAAAATACTTCACAGTACAGCTGAGCTTTCAAATCCTGGTGGCTGATGCAGTGCATTGCTCTCAGGTGGTTATTCTTAAAATTACAACAAAGTCAATCTCTAATTCTTTAATCATGAAAACGTTTTTGCAAAAACTGCCTTGTTTTGTCATCTAGCCAAAGCCTCCGTCTGCTTTTGCCAAAGTGTGGCTAACATGAGGGTTTTGTAAGACCAGCCAAAGCTGTCTGACTCGTTTGAGAAAGTGGTTCTTTGTGAATAACTCCTCTTCATATATACCTGCATTTGGTTTTCTTTCATCCGTGGACCACCCCTTGAATCCTGATGGAGTTTTATCAGTAGGCCTTGAGCTGGACAGTAGTTTTATCAAAGAAATTATGAAAATACAAATATTTGATACCTTTCTCTTTTTTCATCAGTGTTTCTAAGTATATCCATGCTACATATATTTTTTTTTCTTACAGGACTAGAAGGTACAGTTTTAGAGAGGTGAAGTAGCTCTGTTTTAAGGTGGCAATTATTAAGTGGTATGTTGTGTCCAAAGCTTTGTTTTAAGAAAAAAATCAAACTAATAAACTGAAATTATTTGAAGTTGGAAAATTATTTTCCAAGTCCTTTAAGTATCCTTGTGGAGTATTTGCAGCAGGAAGTTGGTGTAGAAGAGCCTGAAAATAGAACTGAGGTGGACAGGGCAGACTGGCTTCATTTATTTCTTCATGTTAAGAAGTAAACTGTATAAAAGAAATCCAGTGGAAGTTGAACAGTTACTTATTTCTTTTTAACAGAGCTCTGCTGTGATGCTGTGATTCAGCTTGCCAGTGCTGAGTTCAGTTGAAGACCTGCGTTGTGAAACGGGAACTGCTGGGTCACACCTAATGCTGTTTGCTTTTCTAATTGATCCAAACAAAAAAAGAATTAAACTGTCTGAGGATTAGGTATGTTGGACACCACCTTACACAAGGCTTATGGTACTATGTTGATTCTAAGGAGTTTATCTTGATCATTTGCTGCTTGCTTAGGCTTTTTTAAAAGGTTAGCAGGAGGGACCAGCTGTTCTCCTGTAGCTGTTTGTATATGGCGATTTCCACTGGTTTAAGAGCAGTGAAACTACAGGTTGTCATTTATGACAGGATGTATAAATATCACAGGAGTTAAAATGCTGTCATCACAGTTTATAAGCCCCATTCTCTCTCAGGGAGGAGGAACAATAGTAGCTGTTGTCGTTCATGAAATAACTCTCCTTTGCATCACTAATAACACACTGCATGGCTCTTTGTTTGCTTTAGTCTGGGGGGGGGAAGAGTTGCCGAGTCAAAATGTTATGCACTGAGCAGGAGGCTTTCACTAAAAGCAAATTCTTCCTCTTGCCTGTCAGAAATGACAGCTCTTAACCCTTTTTGCCAGTGTTAGGAGGTTATTACGTAATGGGTGCTTTTCTTCAAAAATTTGGATGCACTGGTATGCTGAACTCTGTCAAATGATCAGGTTTTGTATTGCACAACCTTAAGCAATAGATGTACATCTTTGTATTTCTTCAGGGAAGAGCAAGTACAGAGAATAAGGTCCAATGCATTAATCATTCATGTGTTCCTATAAATATACTGTTCTGGTGAACAGTCAGCCTTGTCCAAATTTAGCTGGGGGGACTAGGCGTTCATTTCAGGTAGATGCACTGTATCTGCTCTCCATAGGGATACTAGAGCCACACAGGAATCAAGATAAACTCATTTAGTGTTGCCTGATGTCACAGTTCAGGTGGGTGGTGACACTGTGTCCTGTGCCCTGGTTAAACAGTGTCCTCCGAAATAAGGAGGGTGTCTGTGACCTGGGACCCCTTGTCCCTCAGCGGTGGCTTGGGGAAACGGAGGTGATGGAGCTGGCTCTGAAGCGACAGCAGCACAGTGCTGTCACCTGTTTTTGAGTCATTGAAAGCCTGTTTGTCTGCCTGTCTGCCTGCAGGGGCAATACTTCATCAGCCTCACCTGAGCTGTACCAATTTTCAGATGAGGTTTTGAAGCACTGAAATTCTGTCATGAATCTTACAGATGTTTGTGGTATTCACCCTCATTGTTCTTCTGTGTGCATGTGCCCTCCTAAAAAAGCTTAATCCTTGGCACTGAAGTGCTTGGAGCCAGGTCTTTTCCCGCCCCCCCTCATTGTTTTCCTGAAAGAATAAATCCGTCTGAACATTGTTCTGTGTGTGGGAAATCTTGGCTCAATGGTACCCTTTGGGAAGGTAGCACGGCGACTAAAACACAAATTGTGACTTCCACACCTACTATGAAAACAAAGGTGGTACTTTAATTCCTGTAGTGGCATCCAGGCATGCGAAAGGAATACAAATGTGTCTTTGTATTCCTCACGCTGCCAGTCTGTGCCTCTTTTGTAGTGTGGAGATGAAGGATGAGAAACCTGCATGCGGCTTTATGCTTGCTCCCAAATGGACTAGCACAGCCTGATGAGAAGGTGCTGTGCATGAAGAGAGCCTAATTGCTGTCTCTGCATCAGCATCCTGGGAATCGCTTGCCCTCCGCTCGGAGCAGCTGATCACATGAGCCTGATTTTTCAGTTCAGTTCATTAGTCAGCCATTTTGGTCACCACCCTGTTCACTGCGCACAGCCAATCCTGTCGGCACTCCGGCTTTGCTGGGAGAAAGAGACCAGCAGTGTGATTCTGGCAAACCTGGATATCCATCTCTGCATTCTTCCTTTGTTTTTGCTTGGGTAATCAGCAGAGGAAGCCATTCTTTTTCCTTGTTCTGCTTTGCTTTTTTTTTTTTTTAATATATATTTTTTTTTTCCTTGTTTTTTCCCACCCCCTGGCTTTGATGCAGCAGCCAGGTCTCCTGTGGTTGCTTAGGATCAATAGCCTCTAGCACAGCTGAAGACGACAACAGTTGGTGACAAGAAGGGAGGAAGAGAGGAGCCTGAAGGAGCAGCCTTTTTACCTTGCTTTATGTATGAAAAGGCCAGAGCAGCCTGTGCGACCCTGAGCACATCTGTTCTTTAACAGCAAGGTATTTCTCATTTTCTTCTTCGGAAGGCTTTTCAGTCCTGATTTTTCCCCCTGTTCCTGTTGTTGTACCAGCTGAGTCATCATGTCTGCTCTGACGCCTCAAAGCGACATGCCAACCCCCACCACAGACAAGATCACTCAGGCTGCCATGGAGACCATCTATCTTTGCAAATTCCGAGTGTCGATGGATGGAGAATGGCTCTGTTTGCGCGAGCTGGACGACATCTCGCTGACACCTGACCCAGAGCCTACCCATGAAGGTATGGTCCGGTTCCCTGCCTTGGGATCCCTGCACCCATCGCATTCTTACAGACGAGGTAGGAGGTGTGTCTCCAGGATGAGATGCTCTCGTCTTGCCTGGAGAACCTTGGACACCGTTTGACAAGTTACAAAGCCACACTGGTGCTTTAGACTGCTTTTAGATTTTGCTGTGTCTTTCACAGTTGTCCCCCTCCCCCCCCCGGAGAGAGATTCATGCTTAACTGTTAGTATTTTTTAAGATGTATCTGGAAAGATCAGCTTTGTAGGTCTCAGGAAAGAAGATGACCGTGATGTGTGCTTAGTGATACATTTCATCACAATTTTACTCTTAAAACAGGGCTTATAGCTTTATTAGCTGCCAGCTTATACAAATGGAGCACATTGGCAAAACACAGCCCTGTGTCTGCATATGGTTGGTGGGTAGTTTTTGGAAAGCCCCAAGTGATTACGTAGTTCGGCCCGTTGTCAGGTGATGATACCATCACACATCTGCTCGCTCACTTCTGTTGAGTGTGCCAAGTTTATACTGGCTTGGAAGCCTGAAAAGTGTTACGTATCTTGCTTTCTCCTTGAAAAGGGCTTTGTTATCTGGGTTGTGGGTAAGAGCACTTTAATACCACCAGGTCATATAAAATGAGGTTTGAAAGCTTTGTGATACTAAAAACACAAGAGGTCATACGTGCATTGCTCTACCAATAAAAAAGTGGGGAAGAAGGAGGTTTGGTGTATTTCTGCTGGTATTTTGGCCAGTAACCAGTGCTGTCGCCAACACCGTCAGGTTCTAAGTGCCCTTTTGCTGGATGCTGAGTGTCTTTGGGCCTTACAGTGAAACGGCTTCATCTTTTTATGTGTGACCCTTTTCCTGTAACTACTGAAGTGTCACTCCACCAAGTAGTCTTGCTTGACCCGTTTGCTGGCTTGTTAAGTCAGTAATGTCTTATATTGTTGTCTTGCTGGATAAGGTAACTTAAATTGTGGTAAGGATCTGAGCTTTAAAATTAGTTCCCAGGTGATAATTTAATTCCTATTTGACAGCTGCTTTCAGTGGTGGCAGCCCTTGGCTTTGGATTTGCTTGCCAGATTCTTAGTCACGCAGTGGGATACTAGACAGAGGTTTCAAAAGCAGAGCCTAGTGCTCCCTTGGAAGCATGTCCTGAGATTTCAAGGGGGGTGCTGTAGGCACAGGAATGCAGAACCAGAGTAGTGAGCACAGGGTGAGCCAAGGATGCAGTAATTCAACTGTCTTACTCTTGTATGGGGTGCAGACCATTTCAGACCTTGCTTGGTCTCATCTGTTTTTGGACTGAAGTGTTTTGGGTTTTTGAACAGTACATTCTAGTATAGGTGGAATGATTTTTATATATTCTCTCTACCTCTTTCATAAATGGTACCTACTCTCTTGGCTCGTCACATTATAGTCAGTAAATGGCCTTCCAAGCAGTCTAGGGCTCTTCTCTTAGTATAGCCTGGAAAACCTTGCAGTCACACTGTGAGTCAGTCCTGCAACTCCTTGTTTATTGTATGCATCTCTTTCCTATCTGTTTGCTTTCTTGCTCTGAGCAAATTCATGGGGAAAGCAGGCTTGGCTGAATCCAGTGTCTGTAATGGAGCTTTTCTGGGTTGCCTTACTGAAGTATGCTGAATATTCAGCGTATTGAATATATCTGTACACTTCAGTGTACAGATTTCCCCCTGGGTTGCCTAGGTAAGCAATTCTAACACTAATACTAGACTAACCATTCCCCAACTAGAAAAATAATTGGTTTTAAAGCTTTAATTACAGTCACTCTCTTGCAAGTACCATAAAGGGTTAGAAATCAGCAAAGGGTTAGTATTTGCTTATTTCATTGCCATTATATTTAATTCTATATAAAAAACTGAATAAAGAAAGCTGTATCATAACGACCTTTACAGAGATGCTTATACATTCATAAATTAAGGTTGCTTGTTGAAAGGCTGTGAGACTGGTTATTTTGGGGAAGTGAGGGGTGGTTGAACCCAAGTCATTTTTTTTTAACAGAGGTAGAAGGTCAGGAAGAAGTGTGCATAGTAGAAAAGCTGACACATCTTTATTCCTAGTGTTTGAACTGGTGGTACTGCATCAGCGCTGCTGCTGTGTCCTCACTGTATGTGCGGAACAGGCATCCAGTGCTTGTCTGAGAGGAAAAGCAGGACAAGTAAGACCTGAGGCTGGTGTGTCTTGTAATATCTCCATAAAACTAATGTAAAAAAGTGGGGATTATGAAGAAGGGGAAAAAAAGTTCTAGATTTCTGTCAAAAGCATAACAAAAAGCTGCCTTTTTTTCCCCCTTACAAATCAAGACATGTAAAAATAGTATATTGCAGCAGCAAATCCAACAGTTTGTTGTCATCAGCGTTTGAAGTCTCCAGTTGCTGTCCTTCAGCTCTTGCTGCTTCCTGACAGTTTTTTGCCGCTGGACTCTCTTCACTCTGTCAGCTGCTATGCCGCAGCCCACAAGCAGCTATCCTGCCTTACACCTCCCTGTGCACCCATTGTGTGGTCCTTGTTTTGCATGGTAGGTGTCTGCACCCATCCTTGCATCCCAGAACTGCCTGCCCATAGTGTCATAGTGAGAAGAGGAAGATCATGGATGTGGGCGGTGGGGAAGTAAGAAGACAAAGGGGCAGGAACACAATAGCAGGCAGGATGGGGAAGGTTAAAAATGCAATGGGAAAATAAGATGGTAGTCTTGAAGAGTTCGACAGCTGTATGCTTCTGCTGGGCTGCTCTTCTGTAGGATCCTGTGAATGACTTGGTTGTTATATGGAGGATGAGTAGTCCCAAGTGTCTCCTCTCATGGGTCCCTGGCTTTTTCAGCCAAGTTATCTTACAGGCCTTGCACCTTCAAGCTTTTCTTCATACCATTGGCTGTGGTGCGAGTTTCTACTTTGCTATTTTTAAAGATGTTTTTTTTTCCTTGAACCTATACCAAAGGTAAGGCAAAAAAGTAAAATATCTGAGAAAACAGAGTTGTGATAAGCAAGAAGCTTCAATACTTTCTTCTTTCTCTTTCCAATGGAAATAGTTTGTTAATAGTGGTTAGGTTTATTATATTTTGGTTTTGGTTATTTATTTAAAGCAGATCACTTGGAAATGACAGTTTAAACATCCAGGAAGAGGCTAAATAAGCAATTCTAATCTGCTCTGGTTTGATATCCCTATCCAGATATATTGTATTTTAATTCCAGTGAGAGAGAGGCATCAGAATAGTTTTAATCTTAGAGTTGGGGTGCCAGGGGAGCTAGAGGCTGGGACAGGATGAGAGTCAGTAATGTTAAGTGCATAGTGGTAAGCACACTCTTACTCACTGGTGTTTAAAAACAACAGGCATCCTCCTGTGGTTGTGATGTTTTCTGGTAAGCCCAAGCCCAGTGCCCTTGCTTTTTAAGCCAAAGGCAGTATACTCTGGGAGATGGATTCAGAGCTGAGTTGGAACAGTGCAAATCTGGAGTAATTCCATTCCTGACACAGAGTTGGTTGTTTCCGAGTGTAACTCTGAGCAAACAAGTTTTAGTCAAGTTAGGAGAAGCATGTACCATTAGTAGAGTTGCTGAGTTTCTGGCTGCTTGTATGTATTCAATATAGCATCCAACATGGATGCTCTATTTAACAATAAAAGCTTGTTATTGTTGCACAGTTTGCTTTTCCAGCTGTTTGGAACAATTGTATGTGTATGAAAAGATGATGAATTTGCTACATACTGTAAATCTGCTTGGTTTGGAGAAATTATTTCATTTTTTTAAGCAGTGGTTCTTCATTAGGTAATCAGAACTTCACTGTGCTCTGCAGGCACCACAAAATGAAATGTGACAGGAGTGGCTATTGAGCTCTTGTTTGCATGCAAGATGTAGTGATCATTGAGGCGTCTTTAGGGACCAAGGTGTGAAAAACATCTTGATTGTTTTTCTGTTGCACGTTCAAGAGTGCATGTGTCTGTGGGGTTGGACCCTAATCTCAACTTTGGGAGAAGCTATGAAATGCAAGAAAGGCTTTACACAGTTTTACTGAATGTTAAATTTCTGCTTGGAATAATCAGGAGGCCCTTTACATCAGAGCAATGGAAGTTTTAATCCTCATGGGATCAGCTTGTAATTGAGAACAGAAGGAATACACATGATAACACTATGATCTGAGTTGCAGCTGCCAGGAATTACAGAATTCCCATTTTGTATTTTTTTAAAAATCCTGTTCTGTTTGCACTAAAAAGGAAAAATTATCTTTTCTATATTACAATTTTTGGTAGCTAAGGTCAGTTTGGCGTTTTTTCTGCTTTTTTGACCATGACTTCAAAAGTTTCAGTTTCAGACACGTGCTTGTGTAAAATGCCCTGAGTAGAAGTTGCATAGCTCTTCCAAAAAAGCAAATTCGCTTTTCAGTACACAAATAGCTCTCACCCATTAAACTGTTGCATTGTTTACTAAATCATCCTTTGGATTCTACCTTTTTTGTCTTTGTGCTTTTGTCATCACAAAAGTACTCCTAAAATACATATGGTGGCAGAAACCCCTGAACGGGTCAAAAGGAGCTGGGGGCTAAGATTTAATGGAATAAATACAAAGTCAATAGTATGCAGGATAAATGAAATACAATGTGTTAATGGTCATAAATCTTTCAAATAGCAGTTAGGTCCTATAACTCTGAAAGCATGTACTGAAAAGTAATATGATAAAGATGATCATCTCCTCAGAGAGGGATACATCCTCCTTACTGTATTTGCACTGAATCCCATCGTGATCTGGGCAGAAAAGGAAGTGTCCAAGAGAAGGTGGACACTTGACCCTGAACCAAGGGAGAGGGAAAGTTCAGTTTCTGAAAGCTCCTAAGGACAGTACGCACAATGTGCCAGCCCTCCAGCTGATCTGAAGCAATTTAGAGAAAAAGAGATTGAGTGCCTAATTAAGGTTTATGTTTTACATTTTAGACTTTTTGTAAGTATTTTCAGTGCTGTAATTGAGAAATTACAATCATGAGCTTTTTTCTTTGCTCTTTTAAGATTGTTTAATCCAAATTAAGTCAGATCTGGGAAATGTGGAGCAGACTTATTTCCCTCAGAAGTAATGAACCAGAAGTGTTGCAGAGAAACCTCTTGGGTGTCAACAAAGATGGGAAGTGAAAGAGGGGGAGGAAAGGGGGGGGGGGGGGGGAAGGGTTTTGTTTTTTCTTTTCCTTGTGCAAACTATCAAGTGCCAAAATAAAATGAGAAGTTTCCTGGAACAGTTATTCAGGTATTTACCTCTGGAAAGAAGATAGTTGCGGAGAAACATTCCATGCACATCCGTGCAGTTGCAACACATGGAAATGCCTAATGGTACATGTGGAGACAGGACCAAAGCTTAGGGTGGGATTACACCATTAGTGTATGTGACATGCATTGCTATTTCCTTGTCCTGTACATATAGTGGAGAGTGGGGTTGGAATTCCTGAGTTCTCTAGGATTTTTTTCTTTCTTTTTATCTCCTCCCAGTTTGCAGATCTGTCACTGCTATTTCTTTTGGCACAGCACAAGCCTGAGCTTAGGTCAAGATGTGCATGGCACAAGAAAAATGGTCATGTCAGTCTGGTGCTGCCAAATGGTGATCTGGTGCTGCCAAATGAGGAACAGTGTGCATTAAAACAGAAGTGATGACAGCGGCCTTTAAAAAAGAACAAATATAATCTCCTAACAATTTCACTCTAAAAATATTGCAGTCGGTTGTCACGATTTGTAATGAAAGCACAAGCTGTAACGTGAGGTGGAGCAGTTCTGAGCAGCTGGATGCTGAATAAGGATGCATTAACTGAGGGAACAAAGAAGGTGGGCACAGGACAGCAGCGAGGCGATCATGGATGTACTGATGTGGTCAGAGGCAATATATAAAATGAACTGTTACCTGCAGGTATATATTACCTTGCTGATACTACAGCAAGGTCAGGAGCATTGGTGAAGGACAGCTATAGACAACAGAGGATAATGGAAGCTGCCCAAGGCAGCAGCAGTATCAAAGCCTGCGTGTTCTCCATTTTGTTCTCCTGCCCTGCACATATAGCCAAAGTTTAGAAGTGGGGTTTTTATGTAGCAAGTTTTTAAAACTGGGGTTTTTTGTAAGCTACTGTCTAAGTTCGGAACAGATTGTTCCTGGCTTTCTAGGCTGCAGGCTGGCTAGTCACCTCCCAGGTTTTTGGGTTGCAAGGTGTTTGAACATGACACCGAAACTCTCTGTTGGTCCCTTGTCCTTGCTTGACATTTCATGATTCACCTGATTTTCAAATCTAATCTGCAAAATATCATTTCATACCTCTGATATTAACAGCACCTTCGAGCAGCCTGGTCTAGTGGAAGGTATCCCTGCCCATGGCAGGGGTTTGGAACTGAATGAGCTTTAAGGTCCCTTCCAACCCAAACCAGTCTGTGATTTTATGATTCTTTCTTGACCACTTCAATTATTTCTTATTAAATGTATTATTCATAAGTCCTAAGGCAACAAATACAAGTTAATGCAATTTAAATAAATATAACAATCTGACTATAAGTTTGTGTTTCATGATAGAAGTAGTATTTGTCCATATAGTGAAGGAGAATGTGCTAGCCTTAGGAAAAAAACCCATGTGAATTCAATTTGTCATGCATATTCAGTATTTCCCAGAAAGCTCTTCCAACTTTCTCCTGTGCTGTGGCCCCGAAAAGAACAGCAAGTGGTTAGAGCAGCAGACTACAAGTTAAAATCAGACAAATTATCCTATAATGAACCTTTTGAAGAGCACATGTGCCAGCATTCCTTCCAGTAGCATCTTCTCTGGAATACTTTTTCCTATGTAGGGCATAATGAGGCATAACTGGCATTGAAACTACCTGGTTATACTGATGGCTGTTGTAAAATGTCACTTTCAGTTCAACTTGAAAGTGCCTTTGAGTGAACATGGGACTTGCGGCTGTCACTCCTGGCGCTCTAATTCAGGCACAGCAGTGAGGCATGGTAGAGTGGTCTTGTGGCTGAAAAAGAGTGCTTTGAATATTAGGGCTTAGATAAAAGAAAGATGTTGAGCAAAAAAGGGCAACTGGGAGAAAGCAACCCTTATTACTTGACATTTCTGTTTGCAGTTGGATTGGGTTCACTCAACCGTCACCTGATTCCTGCATTTAGTGTTCAGTCCTAAGTTGTCTGCACTTGTGCAGGTCTTTTTTTAAACTTGTTGGCTGTTTTTCCTTCTTTCCTCAGACCGTATTTCAGTCATGGCAAATGACTAGGCGGGAGCACAGGGAATTTTAACACTAGTGTGTTGGTAAAATGCACTCCAGTTGTCTTTCCTGCTGATGGAGTTCAGCTGCTGGCATGTTCAGTATTTATCTTGACTGTTGTGGGCAAGCTCCAAAATCACTCCTTTCCTTATCAGTAAGCAGAACATGGGGGCCCTGATCTTGCTGCAGTTTTATTTGTTTATAACTTTTCAACAGAGTTCATGTTTTCTGTAAGCTTAGTACAGAAACTAACAGATTTGAGTCAAGCCTTTCATAGCCACAGCAGCATGACTGGTATTTCTCCATGGCTAGAGTACTTCCTGTATCAAGCTCAGCTTTTACTTCCCCAGGCCGGTGCTAGTTGTTTTGAGTTCTCAGCTTCTCCTTACGCATTTGTTAAGAACTTCTGTACTTAAAAAAAAAAACAAACCAAACCCAAGCCAAATCCTGACCTATTTAATCTGTCTTTGGAGGAGCTAGATAATCACATGATGCTTGGAAACTATAGTAAGGATGAATGGATTTATTGCTTTGCTCTGAATATATATATAGCTATATAAGTAGTTTGGAGCATTCCATCCTCTTAGTTGTACTAACAAGGTATTTACTAATAAAAGTAAAGAGGATGTGGACAAAAAAAATTGATGGCCTGGAAGCTGTGTTGGGAACTCAGGTTTTGTATGTAGCATGTTTTCTCAGCACTTTGTAGTAGTATTGCAGCTCACTGCTTACCAGTGTTACATATGGACTTGGAACTTATGCACAGCCGTGCTGAGGGCTGCCAGGAGGGGTAGGAGCACATCAAGATAGGAGCTGGAGAGGTACAGTGGTAGGTTGGAATATTCATAAAGGTTTCTACTACCCAACTATTTTAGGCTAATAACTTCAATCTTAAATAATGAAGCACTTCTTCTGTTTAATAACAGCATGAAATAATTTTATGCTGGTACATTCTCCCAGGGTTTATTTTTAAAAGCTTTTATTTGCATGGGAAAGCGTATCCGCTGGCAATATCCCTACTCCTAAATGAGTTGTTCCAGATTGTAATGTAACTGTTAGGTATTGCATATGTACGTACAGCAAAAATGAAGATATGAGCAAATTCAGAAAGATAAAGTTAGGATGGGGTGGTTTTGTTTGTTTCCTTTGACACTGGCTTTAAAAGACACTGTGGCTGCTATGCCAGTTAAAATAATGGGTGGGATTTTCATGGTTAACATGTTAGTGATCACAAGTACTCCAGTTTCATTAAGAACTTCCTTGTAGATTTATTCCAGTGGGATATTCAGTTCCTTAATACTGAACTTCCTGGAAGCCTAGTTGGAATGAGGTAATTTTTTATGAAGTTGTGGTCATACTGTTTCTTAAACTTGGTGTGCATCAGTTAGAGACTTGAATATTTTTCCATAATAAACTGTCGAGATTGTCTTAGAGGTAGCATGACAGGGAGCATGGAAACTATCAATTTGCAGGTCTTTGTGATTTATTGATTTACTGATTTGTGTGTATGTGAAGGCTTTTTCCCTGCTGTTTGGTGGAAATTCCAGACAAGTAGAGAAAACTGCAGTACAAAAGAAGAAATTAAATGCATACAAATGCCAGTTAGATGCATGAAGAAATGTATGAAAACATGAAACTAAGTGGTAGGTAATTAAATGTGTGCTTTTGCCTCCAAATCTATACAAATCTCACAGTGTCTGTGTGCCAGTGTGAATTCATGCAGGTTTTACAAGCATTTCTCACTGGAGAAAAGGGTTATTGCCTGTAGGGATGTAATAGAAAATATTTGTGACTCTGCTGGATGTTTTTCTGTAACCTTTACATGAATCACTTGCTAAGGGTTAAATAAATAAATAAATATGCCTTAATCCTTTCCCCTGAAGAGGGTAGAGCTAGCCATGGTCCTGTGAGGCTCTTTGCTGCCTTCTGTGTATACAGGGGCTGTGTATCCAAGTGATGAGAAAGCAAAACCTGTTCTACTGTGTGTAGGTCTCCTCTTTCACTGTTGTTAACATTTGTCATAGTATATCATAGGTTTTGGGTGTTTTGGGGATATGGAGCTGAGCAAAGAAAGGCTCTGGAGAGTAGAAAGCTTAAATAATTGGAGGCTACATGGTGCATGTAAGGAGTTTGAAGTGACAATATCAAACAGTAGCATGCTTATGCAGTGTTGCTACATGCAACGTTTTCTACAAATACTGAACTTCTCAATCACACTAACATCTGTATTTTAAATCCTAAAAAAAAAAAAGGGAAAGGGGTGGAAGTGACTTGCGATGGAGGGAGATCAATTTGTAGCCTTACAAGGTAAGAGTATGGTCCAGGGAAGAGCTGCACTGAGCTACAAGTCTCCTGAGCCCTCACAAAGCTGTAACATCCTTGTAAGACCAAAAGCCATAAGCTGACAGAGGGGAAATTGAGATGAGATCTCAGGAAGAAGTTCTTCCCTGTGGGGGTGCTGAGGCACTGTCACAGGTTGCCCAGAGAAGCTGTGGATGCCCCATCCCTGGCAGTGTTCAAGGCCAGGTTGGACGGAGCTTGGGGCAACCTGGTCTAGTGGAAGGTGTCCCTGCTCTATAGCAGTGGGTTGGAATTGGATGAGCTTTAAGGTCCTTTCCAATCCAAACTATTACATCCTTTTATGAGGTGTAGCACGTGGGGAAAGCTGGTGGTGTTGGGGAACATCACCAAGGATTTGTTCTTGCAATAGCTGGGAATTTCTTAGGTGAAACTTCTAGTGGTTCCTAGCAAGCAGAGGGAGATTGTGTTCACTGTGCGTGCCCGACAGAATGGGAAATCCCTGCTGAACTGAAAGATGTCCTGGTGCGTAAAGTTTATAGTTTTTTTTTCTTAAAATCCAGTGATAGTGGCTGTGCTGTTTGGGCACTGCTGGCTCTGACAGCAGGAGGAGCAGGCAATAGCTTTTCTGTGGGAGGGGGGAGGTCCCAGTACCATGTGTACTTTGCTCAGGACTTTGGCAAGGTTGGGCTGTGAAGGGACATTCAACTGATTGCAAATGAGCACTGGGGAGAGCGGGCACGTAAGTAGGAAGCTGAAAATCCCGAGGGGTTCAGACCTTCCAGGGCCTCATCTGGCTTCACTTTCTGGGTTGGAAAACAGGGAATTAGTGGGCATGCTGAAACAAGTTTTCCTTGTCCTGCCTGTTCCTCTGCCAGGACACCTTCCTCCTCCCCAGGCCTGTCGGTGTCTGCAGGCTCCTGCCATGGAGATAAATGTGTTTCTGACCTAGGACTCACTATATCATCATCAGGAAAACAGCACAAAACCTGGGACCCAAGTCCAGGCTCAGCTGGATTGTCTCAGCAGGAGTTTTCATTTGAAGTGACAGTCATAATAGACATAAAGCTCAGTTCAAGCTTCTTTTACAATGTCCTCACTATGTCCTTTTCCCAAAAGGTGGTTGCTTTTCATGTGTGTCTGTATTTCTGTGTTTGGGGATTATTTTGGGGCTGGGTAGGAGGAAATTGAAGCAAATGCTGACTTTGCACAAATATAACAACTTTGGTGCTTTGGTCTTGCAAAAAAAATAATGCTTTTCTTGCTTCTCTTTTTAGGATGTGCTTTACAAAAACATTGCTTGTCTTAATGCAGAAAGAAACAAAGCTATAAAAGCTTTACTGAAGCTTACCTTAATTTGACTCTCAAACACCTTGCTGTATTGCTTTGTGCAGACTAAAACCCTTTTGACTTGCAAATCTCTTGCCACTATGAATTAAGTCTTGTATTATGCAAATCTCCCTTTCAGTTATCCTTTTTTTATACCTTGATTTTGAATCTTTCCTTTAGATCATGGCTTGCATGACATTTTCTTTCTTTTCCTTTCTTTTGGCTGTTTGCAAAGACTCTTGGGAGGATTTGACAGATGTGGTGGAGCAATTGCGTGATGATACTGAAGGTGCGTGCCACGCCAGCGTCTTTCAGCTATTATTTCCACTGATGATTGGCTTTTGCCTTATGATTTTGAGCCTGAGTGCAGTGTACAGTTTGCCAGTGACAGTGGCTGGAGCTTTCTGAACATGCTTGTCTGGTTGAACCAGGTTCCCAGCCAGAACATGCTGTACTAGTTGCACTCTGTGTGGATAGTTCGTTTCTGCTGTTAGAGTATTAAACAAAATGCCTTTGATTGCTCAAGGCTATGCATTGCTCTTGAAATTGTCTCAATTTACATTTAAAATGGATATTGTGAAGGCTTTTCTTATTTTTATCAGCCCTTTCATGGGTTCCATGTGATCAGTTTTGGCTGCTAAATTCTTACTGATCTCTCTTTTGAAAATATGTGCATGTAATATTGCTTAAAAATATGTTCAAAAATGTTGGGGTGTTGTGACTTCAAGTAGAGGCAGAAAAAGCGATTCAACAAGGGGCTAATTTACTTGTGTCGAATGCTTTCTAAGGCAGTGATTTTTCTGATCCTGATATAAACACAACTTAGAAGGTTGCAGCAATATATGGAAGCTAAATTGTAAAAAGATATCTCAGAAATCACCACAAAGCTTTAGATTTCCTGAAATGTTTTTGTTGATCAACTCCAGACTTTACAATAGTGACTTGAAAACTTGGCATTGCGAATTTTGATTAAAACTTATCAAGTACTCAGATTATTTTTTTGATAGTGCTTCTTGTTTCATAAAAATGGTGAAAACCCCCCTATTTCATGAAATAGCTGAATCTCCAATTCAGCATTCACTCAAGTAAATTTGTAATCTGATGACAAGATAAAACTGTTCATGCCTGGAATGGAAGTGTTTGCAGCACAAAAGGCTAATACACCTTTGAGAGGCAAAGGACTTCTTTTGTGGCTGGGAAGTTTAAGTGCTCATCACTAGGAAGAACATAGATGAGTGTGTAGAAGGATGGTTAGGGTATTTATACAGGCCAAATGATTTAAAATGGCAGTCTCAAATTAGAAGCTAAAGATAGTGTTGTTGATGTCTAGAAGATTTATGAGCAGAACTACTGTTAATCTCACACTAATAATCCTAAAGGAGTAAAGTCAGCCAGTGCATTTCAGCTCTTTTTCCCAGTTTGTGCATGGAGTGTTTTCAGAGGTGGTGTGGATTGCAGATCCCATGGAGTTACTCTTCTTACCAGTGTTTTACTCAGTTTGATGTAATTCTCACTGGTAGGATGATAACCAAAAGATGCATTTGTTTCTTTATAGCACAGATAAGCAGTTTAAACATGAGACATGGAAAAGCCAAATAGTGAAATGGAGTGGGTTTATGTTATAGATTCAGGGTTATAAACAGAGCATAAAGTATGAGCAACACCATGAAGGATGTATCTGTCTTAAAATATGTAGTTGTGATTACTGCTAGAATGTTAACTGATAGTTAAGGAAGGTAATGCAGCTAGGTTTAGGGCTTTCTTACGAAAAAAGCAAAATCAATCATGACAAAGCAAAATTTGTTTATATTTGGAAACTTGGATGGTTTAGATCATTTACAAGAGGGTGTGCTGTGCACAAAAATTAGTTTTGATGCATTAACTGCATCTTTGGCTGGTCATATTCTGTGGATGGTGCCTTTCTTAACCGTTGTGCTTAGTTAAATTCCTGGGCTTCTGCCTGGTGGCTTGGTAAACCCAGCAAACTTCTCAACAGAGCTACGACACATGGAGATGTTCTTTCCTGGCGTAACAGCTAATTCCCAGCACATCCAGCACAAGGCACCTCCAAGGCAGTCTTTATGGGGAAAAGAAAAAAAAAGGGTTGAGACTTTTTTCTGTTTTCCATGAGTCATTGTGCAGTTATTTTGTATTTATTTTGCTGTGCGTGGGGTGGGGGCATGGGGGAATGTATTTGAAATGTGTGTCTTGGCTGTTTGCACTTCTGTCTTTATTTTCCTTGACCATTCTGTTTTTTTTAAACCCCTACATGCTGGTGTGTGCGGGTAACTGTCCTCCTTGGTGACTGATCAGGGACTGGTAGATGCTTGATATAGGCTGGGATTTCCTCCTCAAAAGTCAATAGTAAGGACATAATAGCAAGGACAGATGAAGCAGTGGTGAGGTCCTGGCACAGGTTGCCCAGAGAAGTTGTGGCTGCCCCATCCCTGACAGTGTTCAAGGCCAGGTTGGATGGGGCTTGGAGAAACCTGCTGTAGTGGAAGGGTGTCCTTGCCCGTGGCAGGGCATTGGAACTGTATGAGCTTCAAGGTCCCTTCCAACCCAAACTGTTCTATGGTATGATTCTATGAAAATGCATCTTCTCTTAAGGAAATGAAATTTCAGTTTGGTAAGATGTTAGTCCCACTGCTTTCTTCTTTATTGACAGTCCCTCAGAGTAGACAGGTAGAATTTTGAATATAGAAGCAAAAAAAATTGTAAACTTAAACATACTTGTGTAGAAACAGACATGCTTCTGCTTTTCACTTGTGAATAGTCATGTCAGTTTTATTTTTATCACCCTTCAAGAGAATGTTTGCATGACCCACAGAACGTGCATCGCCCCATCCTTGAGGTGGTACTTGGGGGCTTGCATTGCTGGAAGGCAAATGAAGCGTTTGGATCTGAGGGGAACGTCAGGAAATAGAAGAAGCTTAAAAAATACGTAATGATGTTGAACTCCAGTTTAAATGATGACCATCCTTAATTTATCTAGGGATTTGCTTTCCACATTTATTTGAAATTGTACATGTGTTCATGATTTCATAGTCTGAGCAGCTGGAACTAATGTCTTTGCTGATGTGAATTGGCCTAACTGAAACTCAGTGCCCTGTAGATAGCAGTCTGGTTTGTTTTGAAAGCAAGTCTTTGCCCATTAACATATCTCAGTTAATCTGAAAACAGTATGAACAGCTTGCAGGATGTCATTTCTCTTTCACAGGCAGAAGCAGCCTTTCTAAATTTCAGATGGCTTTGTTCTTGGCTGAGGATGGATTCAGTACATGGAGCACCTTGCTCAAATACTAATTCACTGGCATTACTTTGAGCAGATTTGTTCACATCTGCAGTGTTTCATGACTTTTCAGCATTTGATCAAAGTTCTGGTTTTATTCTAGTTTTTTTTTATACTTTTTTAGAGTAATTTAATGACAAATTATTGTGAGTAGGTGAGAAGTACTTAGACCACAGTTGCAGCTGAACCCTTTGAGATCTGACTTGCATTGACTTTTTCCTTGAGTTTCAGGTTCCTAAGTATTTTAGAAACCCAAGACTTCAGTGTTTTAAGGAAATAGGTGAGCTGGCTGGTTTACCCTGTCATTTTGGTGAGATGCAAGTCCAGTTCAGTCATGATCACTTATATCCCATGTAGTTAGAAAAAAATTCTGTTCTGTAGAAGCTACAATATCTAAATAGCAAAGTGTCTTGAGAATTTAAGATTCTCAAAGCCAAACCACATTGACAGGCAAAGTTTAAGGGCCAAGGTTTTACTTTTTAATGTTTTACAAATATAGCATGTATAGTAAAACACAGGCAGAGGTTTTGCAGTTCAAGGCAGCAAGAGAGAGTTGGGGAAGATCCTGACACAGAGATTCTCAATTGCGCATCAGTGTCAGACTTGTCAAAGCAAAAAGTGTCTAGTTGAGTTAAAGCTCTTTGGGTAGTGTTACTGTGTAAAAGTCATCTTTGCTTACTGCTTTAAAGCTGTATATGTTGCAGTGCACATAACAATAGTATAAATTAGGATTTAATTTTTGGAATAAATCTTTGTGATTTTATCTTGTTTCATACTATATAACAGTTATTTGGTTTGCAAGATGACAATCTTGGATGAGCTGCCTACACAGAGCACCGCTGTTCACAACAGACTAATGAAGTAGAAATCTTTAATTAGTGAATGTAATGATTCTTTAGACTGTGATTGCACATTTTAGTCTTAGATGAAAGCATAGCCCTATGTTTTATGCAGCAGTCACAGACCTCTCAGACTCAGGGAAATTTATGTGCCTTACCCTTAAAAGCATGCCTTCGACCTCAGTGTGTAGGTTTGTGTGAGGCAGCAGCTCTCCATACTCTTAAGAAATGTGTATGGTTTCCTGTGAGTATGTAATGGAGTAGGACACTGATCCTGAGCAGTATCCTTGGACTCTGCCATAATTCAGATTAGCTAATAACTGAAGCCAAAGTAATATTTCTAAACAAGCAGAGCATTATTTTGTGACAGTATTTGTCTGCAGTAGAAACAAACGCCACAGTTATGTTCATGTACTCTGAAAGGGCAGCTGTGATAGATGCTGTTGGAGGTGTTCGTCATTAGTTTTATCCAGAAGAGTGTTTTAATTGCATGCACAATTAATAATAGTTAATAGTTTTTGCAAATACTACATCTGACTTGCTTTTCTTGAGTCTGTGTTCCTGGTAATGGTGACTGTTAGCCTTGCTGGAAATCATAATATGGATTGCAAATCATAGAACAGGTGATCTGCTTAATGTACGTGCCAGATCTGTTTGCTTAAAATAGTGGTAGCTCTGCAAAGGCAATAAAAATCACCTACTAAATGAAATCTTTCTGCAGTCTATTGCTTCTGTGAGAATTTCATTCTTAACTGAGTACTTTGAAGCTTCCTAAATGATGAAAATAAATTGGAATTGCCTAATCTCAGCCTTTTGATAAGATGCGAGCCGAGGCAATCAGTGCTTGAAGAGCGTAGTCCTAGTAGAACAAAACTCTCGAGGGGTTTTGATCACTTTATCCCTCAGCAATGGAAGATTGGATGGAGATAAAGGAGCAACTGGACTTATTTGCCAGTTCCCTGGACAAGGAGGTGTTTGTCCATGGCAGCAGGTTTGTCCTGGCACACAGCTAGACTTGGGGCTGTCAACTGGTGGCAATTCCAGCTGGCATTGCTTAGTGCCATATGTACTTTCCCCTTCTCCAACAAACATCTCTGCTTAGTGCACTTCTAGTGGAATTTAGAGCAGGAAACTTCAGGTCCTGCTTTATCCTGGAGAAGAATGGGGTCCATCTCACCTCTACACTATGGATTTCTTCACAGCCCTCAGCTTCAATAGTGTGTACACGGGTGTTAGTGCTGTTGCCACAGTGCTTGGTCTGAGTATTTTTCCACGTCATCATCAGCATCCCCAATAAAACAGTCTGTCCTCTGGCAGACAGGCCACCCAAAAACTAAGTGGCAATAATGAGACCTTGCCTGCTGTGGAGCTTTGGGTACCTGACCATGATTCAAAGGCAGATTCAGCACATCCCCTGTTGTTCCAAGGTTTCACAAATGCTGTCTTTCCATTCCCTTTCATAATTTCTCAGGTTCTTTGAGGATGTTTCCATTTCTGCTTCAGTAGTTGCTTCTTGTCTCCCAACCCTGAAGTGCCTTTTGGTGTCTCCTTCTGTCTGGCATAAGCAGAATCAGTCTGGTTGCTCTTCTTGCCTGTTTTGGATTCAGACATAGGTTACTGAAATCAAAATGTTACTCCTGTCAGCTACAGATTGCTGGGCCTACAGTGCTTTTCAACCTGCAGGAGATAGTGAAGGTTGGAGTTGGGAACAATGTGAATTTTCATGGTTCTATGAAGTGTTGCTCCTTGCTCTCCTTATGGCTGATGGGTGCTGCAGAGATTCCTCTCTGCAGTGGCACTAGGTTTGAGAGGACGAGAAGTTTGTGTTTCAGCAACTGGACTTAGTAGCAGCATCATGATGAAGTAGAATGATGACTTTCCATCATCAGGACAAGTCCTGTAGGAGTTTGCAGTAATCTCAGAATATACACCTTGGCCTCTTCTGCCTAGGTTGTTGCTTTTAAAATTGCAAGCTGTAGTTCTTCACAGTTGTATTGACAAGAGGATGAGAAATGTTAACAATCCACATGGCTCAAGTCTACCTACCTAGTAGAGATTTGATGTATACTCAGTGGCAGACCTGCTGAAAGCAACCCCAAACTTCTGCAAGACATCCCCTAGGGAATTGTATCTAGTTCTTAGGTCTCCAGTGTTTATTTGCTTTACTTGTTTGCTACATGCAAGCATACTTTGTCAGTACAGCAGATAAAATGTGTACCCTGTGCTTAGATACGTAGTCTTAGATGTCCTCTTGTCATGTTTTTGCTGGTAAGTGTGGTAAATTCACACTCATGAAGGTGGCAAGTTGGCTCAAGCAAGGGTCCATGGCTGTTTACAGAATAAATGTACCTTACAGGGATGAAGCTGCTTGCACTGAAGAATTTCAGTGCAAAAATTGGTTGTGCAATTATCAGGGAAAAGAAAGAAACAGAAAACTTAACCAACGCAACATCATTTTAGGAACCAGGGGTCAGCACTGTTGTAAATTAGTATCTTTCTTGAGGTGTTGGAAATGCACTGATGGTGTTTGGGAGGAGAGGATAGGTGTTGGTATGGGCATGCTGTACAAGTCCTGGAGCAGGAGGCCTGAAGGCCTGGAGTAGATTGGAAAATGGATGTCTGTATTTATTTCATGTGATGAAAAGCAACTAGCAAGTATGAAGTCCAAAATATTTGTAATGTGGTAAAGGAAGAATATAGTCTTAGAGGATCTGTCTTTGTTGGGATATAGAGTGAGCTGGCAGAGGAGCCATGAACATCAGCTCCTAATTGTCAGGGGTAAAACTCAGTAGTCTTGATAAAATGAAGAGAGGAGGGGATTTGCTCCATTTTACATCCAAGTTGGAAAAAAGAAATAATGAGAAGGAAAGATGCAACACTGGGTAAAGACACATTACTGGATTAAGTGTGAGTTGATTAATGGTTACCTTTAGGTGGAAGAACAAATACCGAGTTGCAAATTCTTATGAGTTTGTAGTTGTTCGACGTAGGGAACAACGTTGAACTCACTTGGCGTCGTCACGCCTATCACTTGTTCCAACTCATATCCCCGACGTTTGGGGATATGAGTTGGAACAAGTGATAGGCATAACATTCAGTAACATGTCATCAAGACTTAAAGCACAATGTTAACAGCAGCCTTCAAGCTTTTCTGTCTTGAAAATGTAAAGCTTTGGTAGTTATTTGAAGTATTGAGGCACCCTTAATGTGGTATATTACCTATTCCCGTGTCATTGTGGCTTTGGCCAAAAAATGCTAGTTAAATTTGATTTTTTTTCTACAAAAGGCCTGAAGAAAGTGCCTCATGTGAAACTCTCACTCCCCCTAAAAATGTCTTCAAAATTGAGGAACAGAAAGAGAGAGATGGGATATGTTATTGTATTAAAAATGGCTTTTGTTACTTGACAGTATTTTTCTTCCTTTTTTTTTTTTTTAATAGATCCTAACTATCTCATGGCGAATGAACGCATGAACCTGATGAACATGGCGAAACTGAGTATCAAGGGGTTGATTGAATCGGCGCTTAATCTGGGCAGGACACTGGACTCCGACTACGCACCTCTCCAGCAGTTTTTCGTTGTGATGGAACATTGCCTTAAACATGGCCTGAAAGGTAAGATGCTTGAGAGGGGTCCTCCAGGCTGTTTGTCAGAGTGTAGGAGTGAGAAGAGAAATCTTCTTCTAAAATCTAATTTTGGAATCTGCAGTAGGCTAAAGAGGGGTGGACCAGAGTCACCTCTGTGGTCACAGTTGACTTGTGAGGCCATAGGAAGGGAGAAAAATCTCACCCAAGGTATAACACTGCAGGTGAAAAGTTCACAGTTGTTGCTGGAGCTTGCCATTTTTAAACCAGCTTTACCTGTGATTTGAGTACAGCTAAGTTATCAGTGATAAAATTAGCTCCTCAGCAACCTCCTGACTCCCTTTTTGTCTGTGGAGAAGGAGCAGGTTCCAAGTGGTGGTGTGGTCCTCCTCCCTGTAAGGTGGTGGCCAGTGAGAGAAAATGACTGTGCACACATCAGGTGTAATGTAGAGAGAGTGACAGCATCTTAGTAGAAATTCTGACCTCTGGCAGTGAGGCTGAGTTGCTGGGTTTCACTGGATGTTGTTTTTTTCATGTTGGGATGTGTGGACTGTTTTCTGGCATCTGTCTCGAGCTCCTGTTGCCTTATTTGAATGACACCAGTAACTGTCACACTTAGGCAAAAGAAGTTATCTTCGGTACTTGCTGCCTACAGCAGCAGGCCTAGAAGAACCTTTCTGGCAGTCTTTGTCTACTATTTCTTTACTTCTGACCATGCCTAATGGGTTCTTTTTACATCATCTTCTCTTCTAGCCAAAAAGACTTTTCTTGGGCAAAACAAGTCATTTTGGGGACCTCTAGAACTAGTAGAAAAACTTGTTCCTGAGGCTGCAGAGATTACAGCAAGCGTTAAGGATCTCCCAGGGCTGAAGTAAGTACAGTCTTTTACTGCACAAGTACATAATATGTTTTTTTTATTGTATGTGGGATCCTGGAGAAGGAAGGGTAAAGATAACCTTCAGGAATAATCCTGCTACCTTGGGCTGATAAAAATAGATCGTTACTCTCTTTTTCTTAATCAAGGACTTGCAGAAGGAGAGCATAGGATATACTCCTTCAATGGGTTCTTATGGGCAGTAGTGCATTTATGGACAGTATTGCATTTATGGACATTTATTACAGTGCATTTATTACTAGCTCTAAACCAGTGACCATGAGTCTTAGGGCTTGGAACAGCCTTTACTGACTTTTTCTTAAGTCAGACTGAAGAGGAAGGGAATTAGGAGGAGGGTGATTACAGGTTAAATAGTTCTGAGGCTGATAGACAGAGGTGATTTTCCTTCTAAATAAATTCACGTAAACTTGTAAAGTTTGTGTGAAATGGAAGCTCAGCACGAAGTTGGACAAGATTCTAGCTTGTGTTAAAGAGGGGAGGAAAAAAATCACCTAAACCATATATTGCTTTTAAAAATTCCATAGTTATTTCAGACATCAGATTCAGGTTTGATTATTCCCATGCTAAAAAAGAAACTGTAAGAGGCTTTCAGCCTGGGAATAGAAAAAAGATGCAAGGAAGCTTTTGTATGAGCAGCAGGACTAAGGTTGAATCTTTTTTGCTGAAAGAGGAGATTAATAGATTTAGTAACAGCTTCTTTCAGGTTTGTATTTAGTGATGTGTGTATGGACAAGTGCTTTTACTGGAGATCTGTGCAAGACTCTTCCTGGCACAGCTAACAGGACCAGTGTACAGTGCCAGCAATGTTGTGGCAGAGCTCCTGTACCCTTTCCTATTGTAAAAGAATATTAAAATATGAAATAAATTGAAAGAAAGAGCAGTTTTAGAATTAAGTGTTGAAACCTTGGATTCATACTAACCCTTGGGAAATGTCATGTCATGTTTTAGTGAGGTCAAGAATGGGGAGTAGTGAAGATGGCTTTCATGGGCAGTTGCTGCTTATTCCAGTTAAGGCTAGAAAAAGAAGTGCCCCATGTGCTCTTTGTATAAGACAGTTGACTGACTGCTGGAGGTGGAGAAGAAATTTCCTTCTGATCAGTATCTTGCTCAATGTGGTGGGTTTACATCTTCCTTTGGAGCAACTGGTGCTGGCTTCTGGCCAGGGTAGATGAGCCAGAGCTGTGATGCAGCGTATCAGTTGTATCTTTAAAGCTGTGTGCTTCAGATTGCCGGAAGAAACAGAGGAAAGGACTGTGGCTGTAACCCATTGCATCCTATGAGCATGTTAATAAGCAAACTAGTTGAAGAGAACAATACTGAAGTTGTGTTTTCCATTGTCTTTGTGGATTCTCACTCAGCTGAATACCTCCCTGAAGGAGTGACACTTGGGCATCTGTGATGAACTCAAGTATACATGTTATTCTGACTTGCCTTGTGCAAAGCTGATTTTGAATTAAAACGTGATGTGTTGAAGCAGTTGATCTCTCTCTGTGTAGTAACATCCAGCAATGTTAAGTCAGGGAAATATTTTTAGTATAACAAAAAATGCAGAATTACTTATGAGAGAAACAGTGATTGCTTAAAGTATTTTGTAACTATTTGCACTTAAATACCTTGTATTTCCTGGTTTTCATGGACTCCCAGGCTATTTTGGTTGGAAGGGACCTTGAAGCTCATCCAGTTCCAAGCCCCTGCCATGGGCAGGGACACCTTTCAGTAGACCAGGTTGCTCAAAGCCCCATCCGTTCATCAGTGCCAACTCTCTTTGAGACGTGGATCCTTCAGATAGAAGGGGATTATTGGAGCTGTTTGTGAATGTACATTGAAGTATGTCTGTAACCGTTTTGTTTCTGGCGTTTGTAGGACACCTGTGGGTAGAGGAAGAGCTTGGCTTCGCTTGGCTCTAATGCAGAAGAAGCTTTCTGAATACATGAAAGCCTTGATTAACAGAAAGGATCTTCTCAGGTGAGTGCTGAGCTCATCCTCAGATTAGATTATGTTCGCCTCTGTCTTCTTGTAAGATCTTTATGAACTTCTACACCCAAGTGTTAAAGTATGTGTGTACTTTTTGTGAGAAATGTTAATGTTTGTGAAATGCAGACCATCTTCTGGGGGATTAAAAAAAGCTCGGTATTCTTTCTTAATTCAGAAGCTATTAATTCTCCACTTTGTCTCAAATATTCATTAGAATAAACACAAATTTTGGCTACAAAGAGATTATTTAGGTGAGGTACAGATACAGAAGAGATACAGTGTTCTCCATCTGCAGTCTTGGCCCTGGGAAAATTTATGACCTTGTCACTCCATTACTGTCTGTCTTGGAACAAATAATTTCACTTCCACATATCTCTGCTTCCTGCTCATAAACCAGCAATGATTTTGTAGTTTAATTGAAAACCCATGGATTTGAACTGCTATGTCTGTGTATAGCAGTAGGATTTAATAAACATGTTGGGTGCTCCTTGACTCAAACCAGTAGGTGTTTGTTGGCTGTCCATGTAAATCCATACCTGACTTGAGGTTAGAAAGGACAACTTGGTATTGTCTGCTGGAAAATGTGGCAGTGGCTTGTGTTAATCACAGTGGTAATAGAGGAATAGAAGGGTGCTACTTAAACTCTGATATTAAGCCCACTCTTAAATCTTCAGTGTGCTGTGCCATTACTCCACAGCTGTGCTTACTTTCCAGCACATTTCAGTGGTGAGTAACCAGGTCTTCAACTCCCTGGGTTTTTGCTTTGCCTAAAAACTTAATCTGCTGAGAGATATGTTCAGTCAGAGCAAAATTACATGGACAGTACACAGAAGTACATTTCTGTGTGGACAGCATGCCACAGCCTAGGGTTTTGTTGAGGCTGAGCTTGCTGTATGTCTGAAATAGAGGGGATCCATCCCATGCTAATTGACATATTTTTAGTTGACTTTTAAAGATTCAACACTTGTCTTCTCTTGCTGTACATCATGCAGTGAATTTTATGAGCCTAATGCACTGATGATGGAAGAAGAAGGTGCAATCATTGCTGGCCTCCTAGTAGGTTTGAATGTCATCGATGCCAACTTCTGCATGAAGGGTGAAGACCTGGACTCACAGGTATTTGGTATTCAGTTAATGTGGGGTTTTTCTGCTCATTTGAATTGAAAGAATTTTGCATTGTAGAGGACTTTAATCAACTGAGATGTAAGTTTGCTACTAAATGCAATGCAAGGCTAATATAAGCTTGTTACTGTGAGTGTGGTCTTTGGTTAGCTGGTGGCACTGAGATCAGAGACTCAAGGTTTTTGTTTGCTCATTGCTGTTACAGTTTGCTGTGGTCTGCACACAGGTCACTGTGGAGTGAAATGTAGTAAATGAAAAAGGAGGTGAAAATGGGCAAGGACTTGGCTAAAATAAGGGGAGAAATGGATAGAACTGTTAATTCACTCATGCTGTGTGATGAAGTCATTGTAGCTGTTAAAAGAAAATCAGCCTGTGTGCCCTTATGTTCAAGCTTGCATAAGCAGTGAACGTACAGGTAGGGTGATGGTAACAGCTTATTCTTACAGCCTATTACTTGCAGCTTATCCTAGGATAGTTTTGCTTGAAATAAGCCATATTTTCATTAATTTTGGATAGATAACTGGTATAATGAGTCTTTGTTGTAATACATCATGTATCGATGTCCTAACTGAATGACTTCAAACTTTCACAACTACAGACAGTGTTTAGTCTTAGAAAAAGTGTTTAATGTTAAATGCATTTTTTTTTACCTTTAGGTTGGGGTTATTGATTTCTCAATGTATTTGAAAGATGGGAACAGCACAAAAGGCAGCGAAGGGTAGGTACATACACAATTGTCCTGCTTCTTACCTCTTGGTAACTTGTATTCAAGTATTCCAGGTTGCCCTGCAAGCTGTTATGTTTTTAATTAAAAAGCTACTTAGGCTGAATTGCTGTTCTATGATAAACCATAACATTAATAAGATACTGGAAATGCTGAGAGGGGACAGAGGAAAAGTAAATTCTTGTAGGAATTCTGTGTTCTTCCTCAACTAGCAATTGAAGATAAAAATGTTCTAAGAGTGAGTTAGGACTGCCCTTCTTTAAAGCCTTTTTGGTAGGCAGCTTAGTAGCCTTTGCCCCTTGTATGGCTAGCAGGTAGGTGATTTTTGGTACCAGAATATCCTTAGAAAAAAAATAGTAATTCTCATAACTAATTCCCATAACTAATAATAATTCCCATAACTAATAATAGCCTAAAGTACTTGTGCCACCATATTCAAATGGGCTGTGCAACATTCAGAGCAAGTAGTTGGAAAATAAAGTGCAGGCACATTGACATATGCATCAGGTGTTGGGGTTTTCTGAGCTTCTTTAAGAGTACTTCTTCCTTCTAAGGAAGTCCTTAAATTCAGGTATGTATTTAATAATTATCCTTCAGGATCATGTGTTTTGTTTGCCTTTATTTTAGCTGTAGTTTTTAGAACATGTTTTTCTTTAGTCAAGATTTCCTGCTACAAGTGCATGCAAAATGTGTTTGTTGACAGTTGGATTTTGGTGGGATGACTCTTGGACTCCTGTCCAGTATCACAGTAGTTCAGAACCCTTTTTTTTGATCTTTTGAAATAATGCTGTGCTCTTTGAAATGCCGTCTGCTTTAATCATTCTGGTTGGTGTGTCACCTCAGTGTAGTCCAGGTGAGCGTAGCAGTTGCAGCTTCTGAGAAGTCAGGGAACAGTGACTGATGATAAAGGCATAGACTGTAACTTGACTTTTCTGTTTCGTATGCATCCTATAGTCCGTTGAGACCTAGGGTCTTGGTGCTATGCTGGAGAGATATATAGATGACAACATTTCCTCTTTGACCTTTAGTAGAGTCTCTTAGTTCCTTGAATCCAAATGATTGAGCTGAATGGTATTTCTTCTTTCCAGAGATGGTCAGATAACTGCTATTTTGGATCAGAAAAACTATGTAGAAGAACTCAATAGGCATTTAAGGTAAGATGTGGTTTATTTATTCTTTATTATCTAGTGTTACAAGATAGAAACCAGGATTTTTAAAAAGCAGGAATTACTGTAGGGCTTTTTTTTCTCTTCAACAGTGCTACAGTAAACAACCTGCAGGCCAAGGTGGATGCCTTAGAAAAGTCCAACACTAAACTGACTGAGGAGGTAAGTGTAATAGGAAATAATTTGATGTTTTAGCCTTTTGGAATTGGGTTTAAAAAGGTAATGGAGGAGTTATTTTTGGATGTCTGTTGTATGTAATGGTGAGTGTTTAATGATGAACCTGGAATAACTGACCTGCTGAAGAATTACACTGGCTGTTGCTACGAAGTGTGAGGTGGAAAATCAACTGAATGTTGGTGTTAAAAAACCCAAAAGCTGCTGAATGCACTTGATCATTCTGAAGTCTTTGCATGCTTTCTGATATTTGGAAAATATCTTAGAATAAGTTGTATGGTACTTGTAGTTTCAAATGCCCTACAGCTGATGCAGGTTATGGGAGGTCCGGCCATGACAAAGACATTTTTGATGGTGCAGAAATTCACTACAGTGTAAAGATAGCAATTGAAATGTTTCAATAACTTTCTCTAGCCTGTCACAATTTGCAAGAAATAAAGGAAAAATTACTATTATGGATGAAACATTTTTCAGTCTGAGTATGAGAAATGGTTGGTACATGAGTCAGAGGTCTAACCTGTATTTTTAAATTGGTCTTGCAGTTCATTAGTAATGGCATAAATGTAATAAAATCTTTTGGGGTCAGTTCCCTGACAAATGGGTGATAGGAGGTCTCATCCTAATGGTTGTACAGAGTATTTCTGTCCCCATGTCACTTAGCTGAATAGAATGACTTTGATTGGGATGTCTCAGTGCTCTTGCAGAACAAATAGGAAATAGAAATTCTTTTTTGCTTGTTCATCCTCATTAAGAGTGTGTCTGGTTATTGAACTATTACTCTAATGGATCTATTCCAGACAATGAGAAGCTTTAGTGATGGAAATTACCGTATCCACTCTTGCAATTAAGGAGCAAAAAATGCTTTTTACAATTAAAATGTTTTTTTAGTTCTAAATAAGTGGTCTGCATAGAGGCTGGCTTTCTCAGTGCTACTGATTTATCACCTGCAGAGTATGGGTGCTATGCCAGTTAAGGAGTGTACCCATGAGAGTAATTTCAGTGCTGACTGAAGTGGTTTTTGATTTTTAATGATTTACTTGTTTGCATCTCAGTGAAGTCTGCACGCTGTTCAAAGTAAGAATATGAGTGACACTGGAACGCACTGTGCCAGCCCGGGGTGTTTGCAGGATGTAGTTAATGAACTGTGTCACATGTGACATCAATTTGTGCATTTGGCTTGAGCTGTACCAAAGCTCAGGCTTCTATCAGGGTGATTTCTGTTTGGGTTTGTCACTTAATAAAATGGCTGATGTCTTGGAATGTCACTGAGTTTTTCTAGTGTGCAAGGCTTATGTAAGTTACGATTTACAAAGCCAGGAGGAGTTTTCTGAAGTTATTTTGGCCTTTGACACATGATGTGAGTCTGCAGTGACGTCTTCTTTGGGAACTCATTTGAGGGAGATGTGCTGTCTCCTAAGGGTGGCCTGTGCTGTTCATGCTCCATTTCCAGTCAAATCCTCCTCTGGTGAGATTCTCACTGTGCTTCTCCTGCCCAAATACTTGAGCATCTTACATCTCAGGCGCTCTGCCTAGCAGTGTACCCAAACCACTGAAGCTTTAGCAAACCCACACAAGCATTTCTTCTTGGTAGCAGATTTCAGTTGCTAGAAATAGCAAAATTTAGCTGCTGTGTGCTCACGTTTTTCCATCTTGTTATCTTTGGCAAGGGAAGGGAAGGGAGTGAGGATTTCGGTTGAGTTGCGCTAACCACATGTTACACCAAGTCTAGCAGGTAGAGTCCTCAACAAGTCAGTAATTTTACTGAAAGACAGGAACCAAAATAGGTTAGGAAGTCTCTGTTTTGGCTAATATTAAAAATCCATCACACTGGCACTAACTGATGCTTTTGGTTTTTCTAGTAGCCCTTCTCTGTTTTTAGAGGCCAAGTTGTCTTTAGCCACTCCAAATATGGAAGAAGATGGGTCTAAAGGGGGGGGGGGAAAAGGCCAAGTATGTTTGTGATGTTACTGTTGTTCTGTTTTGTTCACAGCTTGCAGTTGCAAACAACAGGATTATTACACTGCAAGAGGAGATGGAACGGGTTAAAGAAGAAAGCTCTTACATCTTAGAGTCCAGTCGTAAGGTTGGTGTATGTGTGAATGATTTACTGGCCCTTTGGGGCAGCTTCCACCTAGATTGAACTTGCAGTCCATGTTTGAAAGAGACTTTATTTCCTTATGTATCTCACACAAAAATGCAATAGGTAAGAGTGACTGCAGATGGATCCTCATGGAGGGTAACAGATGGATCCTGGCTACAGTAAATCCTGTCTGGCCATAGATGATGAAACCATGAGCATGTGCAGAGCTGAGAGCTCACACAACATGTTCATGGCTTGCATGGCAAGGTGTCAGAGGCGACAGGAGGAAGAATAATTTACTGAGAGGCTAGCAGAACAGTTTGGATGTAGGAGTTGTGCTTTTTTGGCCTGAAACACTACCCTCTTCAGAAATCAAGGGGCAGGATCTCTAGTAACTATGGCAAAATCAGGTTTTAATTTTAAAACCCCCAAGATCTTTTCCTGAGGATTTGTAACCATCCATAATATACTGTGAAAGTCCTGAAAACTGACACTGTCTGTATAATTCATACCCATTGAAGTGTATGGAGCACTTGGTGAGACAGGGAAGTAGAATAAATTCCCATGGAAGCTGCATGCTGAATGGAGCTCTGATTTTTGATAGTTGCAGAATTTGTTTTCCAAGTGGTGGGAAAAGCAAATAATCAGCAAATATGAGGGTTAGTAGTATATAATGACAAGCTAATTGGGTGTCTTGATTAATTTAGGTCACTAAAGACAGAACTGCTGATGGACATGCACTGACTGAGGCACGAAAACAGTTAAAGGAGGAGACTCAGCTGCGGCTGGTAAGGGCTGTGTGAGCTGGGAGCTCCTGGTAAATGGCTTTTTCACCTAATAACTCCATGTCAGACAATCACTTTTGACAGTGCTTGACCAGATTTTTTTTTTTTTTTTTTCATTCTCATCTTCCTGCTTCATTTTGTGGCTCTGTTGATCAGTTTCAGGACTGTTTCTCAAAATGAGCAGTGCAGTTGTGTTTCTGGGACTGATGCATCTGCCTTGCCCCATCCCTGGGAGTGTCCAAGGCCAGGTTGGACAGGGCTTTGAGCAACCTGGTCTAGTGGAAGGTGTCCCTGCCCATGGCAGGGGTTTGGAACTGGATGAGCTTTAAGGTCACTTCCAACCCAAACCATTCTGTGATTATAAGAATATTGCCATTATCTGAACTGTTACTCCATATCGTATGTTCAGCTAGTGGGGAGAAAAATGCCTGAGCAGGATGCTTTTAGGAGTTAACGTTTTCCAGCTTGATGCTGCCTGATCTGTGTGTTCCAGGATGTGGAGAAAGAGCTGGAGGCACAGATTGGGATGCGGCAGGAGATGGAGCTAGCCATGAAGATGCTGGAGAAAGATGTTTGCGAGAAGCAGGATGCGCTGGTCGCGCTCAGGCAGCAGCTGGATGATCTCAGGGCCCTAAAGCATGAACTGTCTTTCAAGCTGCAGGTAGGAAAATAATTCAGTCAAATTCTGGATAAAAGTGATGTCTTTTCTTCTTCTTTTTGCCCCTCTCTATTTAAAAGGTGCAGTGTGTGGGTTACAGGCTGGACAGCACACTTCTGTCTTGATGCAAGAAAGCTCTAGTATTTGAGGTGGAGGTTGAGGGAAGATAGAGTTTCTTCTGAAGAAAGACACATCGTTATCCAGAAATATGTGTGTGTCACTGGGAAAAGTACCTTCTGTGGTATAAAAACTGAGCCATGGTAGCTGCTGTTCCAGTACAATCTGGTGTTGAAGGTGTATGGTGTAGTTACATACATTACTGAGTAATGGAAAAGCAGCCTCTTAAGACAAAGAGCAACACAAAATGCTCAGAAAAAAATCCCAAAATAAACTTTAGAACAGGAAAGAGTTGCTTCTGCTTTCCTTGAGCCAGTCATTCTCTGCAAAGCAGTTGAATGATATTAGCTGGAACCACATTAATATTTGTTGTACAGGAAGCTTCACTGATGGTGGTATTGCCTTTTTGTAGGGCCCAGATGTGGCCTGCACCGGCATGGCAAGATATTTGTCCTTCCAGTATTGATCTGGCCTTTGCTTTTTGAGCACCTTTTCCTACCTCTTAGGCTTCTATTCCTTTGGTTTCATTGGCCACATGATTTATGGTGGCTTATTTTGGTTTTACTGCTACTTACAAAAGCTCCACAATGCTACTTTTTGCAGAGTTCAGACATGGGAGTGAAACAGAAGAGTGAATTAAACAGTCGTTTGGAAGAAAAAACAAATCAGATGGCTGCCACCATCAAACAGCTTGAACAAAGGTAAAAAATGAAGCTTTGACAATTACAAAAGCATGTGTATATTCTAATGGTAATGTCCTGCAGACCCTGAATGGAAGTGCTCTGCTCCGACACTGATGAGCAAAGCTACATGAGGAGAGCTCTGATTTTTGAGATGTTGTTCAGAGTGTCTTGCATGCTCTGGAGGGCTTGCAGGAGAAAAGAATATATGACTAAACCAGTAATGAACACAGCAGCTTTGTTTATCTACATCAGCTGCTCTTTTGTATGTTGTTCAGTCATTACAAGTCAATCACTGTCTCTGATAGCACTGATAAAAAATAGAAATAGGAACTTAGAGAAGTTCTTGACTGTTAATGACAATATTAGAGAGGGAGGAGGAAGGAGGAGCAGCAGAAGCCAGGCTTGGAGGTACCTTGGTTATTCCACATCTCTCTGGTGCTCTTCGGAAAAAATACCCCCAACAGAAGCATTCTCTTTATGAGAAATCAGATTGATTTGAGAAGAAGCAATGCTCCTTTTTCCTTTTTGTCCTGTTCTCAAAGCCAAGCTTTGCAGAGCTTTGGCCAGAGGTTCAGAACTTCAGTCTCTGGGAATTTTGTTGACTGTTGTGCTAGCTCCAAGAAAAGCATAGCTCTCAGGAGCATGTGGTGCCTGGGACTTAGTTAATGAGTATGTCGTTGCACTAAATTAATGTTCTCATTTTAAGGATTATATTTTGAGTGGTTGTTTATAAAAAAAGTCATTTTGTTTGTAGAAAATGTGTATTTTGAAATGTTTTATTATACCTACTCAGCTAATTTATCTACTCTCTTTCTCTTGCTGTTCTTATTTTCCTTTTTTTATCATCACCCTCCTTCTGACTTACTTAAACAGTGAAAAGGATTTGGTGAAACAGGCAAAAACCTTAAATAGTGCAGCAAACAAACTGATCCAGAAGCATCATTAGACATTTTTATGTCTGGTCACCTCACAGCTCTGACATCAGAACTCCTTTATGAGGGGAGAACTTGCAAATTGCTAAAAGCAACTGTTAAAATGTTAATTGTCACCTAAAGTTGGTTTGGAATTTGCTGAATTTTTAAAATCAGTGAGTTTTTTTTTCAGAGATTTAGAGTCAGGTATAAAAATCCCTAACTTTGCCCTTTAAACCATGTTAAAGTACCAATGAGTTGGCCAGTAAACACACCAGGAAAGCATAAGGAATGGGAGATCTGTGGCTCTGTACACCCTGGTGATGCACACCGTATACAGCAGCACAAGTCTTCAACCGTTACGGATTCTAGGCGCGTTGGTCAAGCCGCTGTCAGATTGGCCAGCTCTGGGAAATCAAATAGTTTTCTGTGTTCCCCTTTTTGTGCAGTAGATGAAAAAAATGCATCCCTGGAAGTTGTTGAAAGTAGTTGTGTGCGTAGCCCAAGCCGTTCCCTGTTCACTTCTGTTGTGTGGGTTCAGCCCCAAGTCCGAGATGCGATAGATCATCACCGTGAAGACCAGCCCTCTTGTAAACAAGACTGCTTGCAACAATTTTGCCTTAGTGACTTGGTGGGAGGGTGGGGACTTCTCCTTATTCCTTTAAACTCCATGTGTCCAGGATTAGTAGCTAGGTGTCTTAGAGTAACATGATAGAGTGGTAAGTTCAGTGGAAACCTCCTTATCTTTGCATTGCCTTGCCTTCTACCTCTGCCATGAATCCTGCTAGATGTGCATTGAGGTTCTTCCCAACTGAAGGAAGCTGAGGAGAGGTGTTTTGATAGGTCTTTCCTCTTCCTAGGAAGGGAAGTTACATTTTTAAAAACAAAAATCTGATCTTCTTACTCTAGAATTTAAAAGAAACAAAAGCATAAAATAAAAATAGAAGAAAGGAACAAAATGCGCAATGGTGGGGAGCGGAAATGGTAATTTGGTACTTGACCATTCCTTGTCTGAGTAGCTAGTGGTTAAAAAGGAAGAGTTACATTTTACTATCGCACTTCTTTCATTTGCTTGGGGAGATTTTCTTGCTCAATACAAATGGAATTTGCTAATGGAAAAACAGCTAAAGCTTGGGAATCAGCTCTTGATAGGAAAAATAATTGCCAATTTAACACCCCAGTGTAAAACTTTAAATAACTGTAGCTGGGACTATTAGAAACTAATAATTCTCATGCCTGGGGCCACAGAAGTTCACCATGCTGGCCTGCCACAGGCCTTATGCTATAAGTGCTCCTTGAGATTATTCTTTGCTTTCAAGAAGATCATATCTGGGTGGTTTCTGTATTGAATAAGGGTTTTTTGCTGTGGTGAGATGACTGTAAAAATTCTTTGATGCCAGTTCTCCCTTTTTTCTGTGGGATAGCGCTCTTTGGGGTACTAGGTGGCAGATGTAACTGAAACGCAACAGGAGAAAGAAGCCCTATTGATCCTCACTAGGTATGTTTAAAATCAGTGAGGCTCAGCCCAGTCCTACTGTACATAAATGTGTACCATCACTTGGCTTATTTAAGGGACACAAGCAGACTTGGAGACCCCATTTGAAATCTCTCTGTTATGCCCAAGTAGTGTGCTTGGAAATATAAAGTTAACCTTTAATAACCTTTAACTAGAAACTCATTTTAACTACCTGGAGGATAATAAAATAATAATTAAAAGGTGGAGGCTTTCATCAAGGTATCCAAGTTGCTGATTAGAACAGTTAACTCACCTGCTCTTCCTCAGATTTCTGTGGAATTAAGGGGTTGTGCTGGGTTTGTTGTCACAATAATGCTAAAATAAGGCAGAATTAAGGATCTGGCCTTTTCTGTTGTCAGGCCCAGAGTGGAAATGCTTTGGTATACTAATGCCTTGTGTCAGTCCATGGAAGAGACCAGGAAAATGCACTAATTCTCAATAGAGTAGCTAACCTATGTTGCAAGTTCCAGTTACACGTGTAGAGCTGAAATGTAACGTACATTAAAATCAAATTGGACTTAAAATTCTGTGTACTTGAGGTTTGCTTTGAATCTGGATAAAAGTGTTGTTTTATGTTTTTCATCTAATGGCTGTAAACTGTAGTAATAGAATAAAAACTATTGAAAATCAGAGCTTCTGCCTGATTCACCTACGTTTTACTTTTCTTTAAAATATTTTCCTCCTTCCCATTGATTTTATCATTCCTTTTTTTTTTTTCTTTTTTTTTTTGGCTTTACCTTTTCACTGGGTGTTTTATTTGTTGGTTAAACTCAGTCTTCCTCCCCACCATGGCTTTTGTTTTTTATCACAAGTTCATGTGGCTCAAATCCAGATTGCGACAGTCAGAGAAGGACCGTCAGTTGGCCGAGCAAGACAACCGCCTCTTCAAGCAGGAGTTTGGGGACAAAATCAACAGCCTCCAGCTCGAAGTGGAAGAGCTCTCCAGGCAGCGGTGAAGAGACCATTTTCCAACCTCTTTTTTGGGCTGTCCTTAGTAGAAAGCAGGCAGAGTGATGGCAAAGAGAGGGGGTTGAGGTGGAGAAAGACACATGGTGTGTTAGATGCCAAGCAGGTGTTAACTATGAGGAGGTGAAATGCTTTAAACTGACAGAGGGGAAATTGAGATCTCAGGAAGAAGTTTTTCCCTGTGGGGGTGCTGAGGCACTGTCACAGGTTGCCCAGAGAAGCTGTGGCTGCCCCATCCTTGGCAGTGCTCAAGGCCAGGCTTGACAGGGCTTGGAGCAACCTGGTCTAGTGGAAGGTGTCCCTGCCCATGGCAGGGAATTGGAACTGGATGAGCTTTAGGGTCCTATTTTCCCCTGCAGTGTCATCCATTTACGAGTATTGGGAAAACAGCTAAATCCTCTTATCTATCTTAAAATAGAAGAGTGTCTCCTTCTGCAGCCATGACACATCTTTAGTTTGTTGCAAGGTTACTGGGATGAATTGTGGAAAAGCATTGCTGTGTGCTTTCATTTTATTTTCATCCCCTGCTCCCCTCCTGGCACAGCTTTTTGTTTCCTTGTTCAAAAAGATACAGAGGCTCCCCAGAAAACCAGCAAATGGCTTTTATCACAGATTTGTGTGAGGTCCTGGGTGTGTGTGGGTGAGCTTAGCAGTGTTCTTGGTTATAAAGGGGGAAGGCATCTTCTCTGCATATGCAAACTGGTCTATTTTTACATCAGCTGGACTTTTTCTCAAGCTAAGTGGCAAAGAAAGTATGAAAATGATTGAGCCTCCTTTACCAGGAGGCTGTACTGCTTTATTTAGCTGAGGTTCTACAGCAGGGAGTTGCTGGAGGGTGCTGCAGTGGGATGTGGGCAGTCTTGCTTGAATTACATTCCTTTAAGAGGAGATGGGGCTTTTTGTGGTAGTGTTGGTTGTAAATCCAGTTATAAACAAGAACTTCCTCAGTTGGTTTAAGCATCAACATAGGCAAGTGTTCGTTGCTGGGTCTAAGTCTCCACCAGCTTAACTCAGTTCAGTTGGGCTATGGAATTAATGCAGCTGTAGTCATAACGAGTTATTTCAGCAACTGTCGGAGTGGTATGGAGATGAACAAGGGTAATAATGGATAATGCTGGTTTAAATATCAAAGAGGATTCTGAACGTTTTGTAGTACAAGTCTTGCTGCTACTTTTACCAGCAGATACTCAGTTTCTAGGATCTGATTTCAGAGCAGGGATCATTCCCTATGGCAGCTACTGTGTTTCACTTGGAATGATTTCAGAAAACAGAGTTTCTAGTGCTTTGGTCCCTTACGGTCTATGTGCACAGAGAGCTTTGTTGGTGTTCCACGCAGGCAGTCATGGAGGTTCTGAGCTTTCTGGTGGCCCAGAGTGAAGGCTCCTCCTTGATCTGGCAGTGTTCAAGGGAAGGTTGGACAGGGCTTGGAGCAACCTGGTCTTGTGGAAGCTGTCCCTGTCCATGGCAGGAAGTTGGAACTAGATGAGCTTTAAGGTCCCTTCTAACCCAAACCAAACTGTGATTCTATGATCCACAGATAGATTTAGAGTTGTGCTCTTCTTGAGCCTCCTTCAGACTGCGTCAGGGACCTCAGATGTTCTTGACCACTGATGAGTTGTTTTCCCAAATATGAATGTGCTGCACTCAGACACATTTTTCTTCCCTCTGGCTTGATGCACCACTGCACATGGTGCATGGGACTGACACCAAAGCCTAGGCTGCTTGGCAGTCTTGAAGCAGCACGTGTCATCCCTTAGTACAGGTTAGGCTAGACCAGAGGCTGCAGAGCACTTCTGGTGAGGAGCCTACAGTTGTTCCGTGAGGACTAAGCTCCATTTTCAGGTGAGGTGTCAGAAGAATTGCCACAGCTCTTAGGGGGTAACAGTCCATCAATCCCATGTGGATAGCTTTGGGAAATGGTTAAAGATGTTGGCTTTCATCCTGTAGCAGCTGATGTGCTGAAGAACGTCTTTTTGAAAAAAGGTGCATATTGACAGCTCTGTAACAGATGAAGAAGTAAGTATTGTTTCAGGACTTCCAGACGTAGTCAAGAGGTTTATTTCCCTCAAAACTGGAATTAGATGACGAACGTCTAGATTATCCATCCTGACATATTATGGCTTAACACACTTAACACACAGACAAGTTGTTATTCAGAGGCAGTTTTCAGCTCCTGAGTTGGGGTTCAGTTTCTTTAATGTGAAGAGAGGGTTAAATAGTTCATTATGTTTCAATGTCAAGCGTTAGAAAACCATAGCCTTTGTTCACAATTCCACCTCGATATTCTAGGAGCCACCTAGAACTAGAACTGAAGCGGGAAAGGGACAGATGGTCACACAGTCACCAAAGCAGCCAAGAAAACAAAAAAGGCACAAAGTCTTGGCTCAGGCAGGTAAGATAACTTGTATTTTTGGCTTGTGTTTGGAGTTCCATTTTGCTCGTTTGCTGTTCCTGAGCTTTGTTGGGCAATAAGTACGTAATATTAATATAGTACAACAAAGGGAGCTTTGGAACATTTGTTTACACACACTAAATAGGCTGTTCCTGAGTTGAGCCTCACCAAAAAAATTGCAAGAACACTGGTTTCCTCTTCCAGGCTGGGTACCTGGCAAGGTTTTGGTAGTAATTGCGGTTTGTCTTCACTAGATGAATAAAACCAAGGGTAATACAGCAGGAGAGATGCTGTACACCTTACATCTGATGAAAAGCAAGTTTCCATGCTTCTATTTTTTGTTTTAGAAGGGAAATTCTCCCAAAAGAAATGGATAGTAAAATTTAGAAGGCAAAATTCTCTCAAGGGCATCACAGATTACTTTTCACTGTTCTTTTAGTGCTGCCCATTAGTGAATTTGGTGGTTTTAAAACAAAGGGCAGTGTTCATCTCGAGAGCAGACCTCATAGTTCCCAAGTGAAACTCCCTTTTTAGTAGGAAGTTTGCCTTTGAAAGCTAAAATCCGCTCTGGAGCTTTTTCTGCAGAGCAAATCAGGCTTTTCTGCTGGGGACTGGCAGTAAAACAGTTGTTCTGGAGAACAAAACTTGTAACTGTGAGAACTGTGAAGTAATAACAGAGGCTGTATCAGCAATTCCCATGTGTGCTGCTGCCCTTGAGAGTTGCCTTCACTGGGCTCCCCTGGGCTGCTTCAGTGAGCCAAGGTACAAAAAAAGTGATTGCAGAATGGATGCCCCTGTTGCCACAAAACTTGTAGGCGGTGCTTGATGCAGTGGAAGTGTCTTTAAAAAGCCTGTTCAGCCCATCTGCCTCTTCTGCCTCTGCTGTTAACATAAGCAATAGTGACTGTGAAGTTTCTTGTACCTTCTAGCAAAAGGAGGTCATTGGACCTGTTGAAGAGTCCATCTCTAAAATATGAAGTCAGCTTTTTGATCACAGCAAAAGAAAGTAAACTATGTAGGGTGGATGGGTGTGTATGTGCCTTCTCATAGTGTCCAAAGACACTTCTGTGCCAAGGAGGGGCGGATCGGTATTCCCAAAATAGCAAGGTAAAGTCTCCCTTTGCAGTATGGCAGGGGTGAAACTGGAATCATCACACAGTTCAACTGATGGGTAAATGTTTCCTTTTGGCAGGATGGGAAGCTCAAAATCCAGGAAGAAAATGCTAAACTGAAACAGTCGCTAAGAGGGAACAGTGTCCTGACACACAAGTATGAAAGAAAGGAAATCTCCTTTTTGCCTTCTCCTTTTTTAAGTCCTGCTTCCCCTTCGCTGATTTCTGTGCTAATGGGAAGTTTGTAATAGTGCGGCTCCCCTTTCTTAAAAAGATTTTCAACCTCATGCCCTTTGTTGAGGTCTCTGCTGCTTTTTCATAACACTCAAAGGGAAGGAGGAGGTTCTACTGCTTGCCCTCAGCCCTTCTGGATCTGAAAAGCTCGGTCTCTCTCCCAGTTCTATTTCAATTTGTGTCTATAAACCTGCTCTTGATCAATTGTTCTTACTCAATGAGCGTTTTGTAAGCCTTTCTGTTGGTGAGGGAAAGGAGAAGGGTTGGTGGGTCAGTGGTGTTTGTAGGTAATAAGCTGTGGCTTCTGGAACAGAAGAGAAGCTGCTGGAGAAAGAGAATCAAAATAATTTTCAAGAAGATGGTTGTATGAAGATCAAGTTCAGATAGCATGATTCTTAGCTGTACCTGGATCTAAATCCATTACCACTGCCTGTTTGCAGCAGCTAGAGAGGCTCAAACATTTTGCAGCAACAAGTTTAAAACTAGGTTTAAACTGTGTTTATACCATCGAAACAGTCTTTTCTATAAACTTCTCCCTTTCTGAAGGTATTTTACTAGTTTTTCTACAGCTCTTCCCATTTAGCCAGGTGTGCTGGATGTCTAAACAGCACCAGTCACATCCTGCCGCTCTGCCTTGCTGTTTGACAAAGCTTATAAAGGCCTCATCTCTTGTTCAAGCAGCCATGGCAGTGTGGTTTTGAAGAGACAAACCCAAAGTTCTGTGTGGGTAGGATGTAAAAAAAAAAGGATGAGGAATTCTCTGATGGTCCAGATGTTTTTCTGAAATGATGCAATGAGTGAAGTACCAGCTCCAGGTGATGATGTTCTTCTCTTGCAGGTTACTGAGCAGCATGCAGGAAGAGCAGGTTGGTGATTCTTTTTCTTGCACTGAAATACTTGAAGGGACAAGGGTGCTGAGGGAGCTCCTGGGTCACTGCAGCATCTTCCCTCCCCAAATACCCCGAAGTTTGCCCTTGGGTTTTGCCTTGATGAGAATTTGGCTTTAGAGTCCATAGAAGCTATTGTTCCCTAGTAGAAAAAACATTGCTGTGCGTGTCAGCTCTTGTTCACAATGAAAAAGGTGTTGATTTCCCACCTTGATGCTGGGCCAGCAGCCTGACACTGGCCTGAAAACAGAGCTGCATGGTCCTTGGTTCCCACAGCCGTGCTGTGATTCCCTGTCTGCCGTGTGGTGTAGCCAGTGTGACTGTAGATGATCCTGCCAATGCATGATGTGCTGTGAATAGAGGGGGTTAAACACATGAGTACGTGAAACCTTCCTCCCTGTTCTACGATGTGGATCAGCTGCAGAGCTTTAACACAGGTGCTGTGTAAAGTAGCACATAAAGCAGAATGTCTTGGTTTTTACTTGGGGTTTAGGAGCAGCTCTCAGGACCTGGAAATGCTGAGATTTGCCAGCTCTGCCAGGAGGAAAGCAGCCGGAGTAAAAGAAAGGTAACTTCAAGGACTCGTGGTCCCTGTCGTATGGTGACACTGTTTCCTCCGATTTTCATTTCAGTAGTGCAGTTTTCCTGCTGGTGACCTGGGACAAGGAAATGAGCCCTGTTGTGAGCTCCACTTTACACTTAAAGTTGTTGAACAGTGCTTGATTGAGGGCTCCTCAGTCTGCTTGGTGTTCAGTGGTTTGTTTTTCCTTCTTCCCTTTTCAGCTAAGTGGGGTCCTCGGGGACCAATGGGAAGTGAGAATAGGCAGTGGTACAGTTCTAATTTCTCCACTTGCCACCTTGCCTTATTCTTATTTTTAGTCTCTTTTTTTGTGGCTAAGCCCCTCTTGCTTTCCTCACTGCTTTAGTGCGAATCTAGAGGGATTACAGGAGTTACCAAAAAGGGTGTTCAGTGGGAGTGCTCCACTCCACGGTGGAGCTGTGAAGCGTTTCTCTAACCCAGCAGAAGATTTGGGTTGACTGAATATTCATGAGAGGAAATGTAAGGTTTTTTTTTGTTGGTCATGTCTTGAGCATCTCTATTCCTCTATTCTCTTCCTGCCTTCCAGAACATCTGCAAGAACTGTGGTGGCATCTTCTGTGAAGCCTGCTCAGTGAATGAGCTGCCCCTCCCATCTAGTATCAACCCCGAGCATGTCTGCAATCCCTGCCATGAGCAGCTCATGCAACAGTACTCAACAAGTCCCTTGTAGGGGATGGGCTGCAGAGAGAGGTGACAAGAAATGGTTGTAGCTGATGATGGTTTCTGGGGTTGTTTGGGGGAATGTGAAGAGAAGACTCTTGCCTGTGTTCTTTGGACGTCAAAGGGGAAGCAGCTTCATGGTGTTTAGTCTCTTGTGACAAAAAAAAACAAAACATTCTGAGCCTTCCCTGTACAAAAATCTGCCTGCTCTGAGGCCTGAGCTTGTGCGGGAGAACTGCTTTGTGAATGTCATGGGAAGTAGCCCAGGATGTGCCTGAGTAGCCTCAGGACACAGTGAGAACAGACCCCAAAAAAAGAGCTGTGTGTGTGCAATTTGAGAATGTTCTCATCATGAAGCATGTGGTGTGAAAGCATGCTGCTGTGAAGCAGAGGCTCACTGAAAGCAGAACAGGAGCTTTTTAATCCTCATGTCTGGTTGCACTTGAAATCCCATTTCTCCTTTCCCAGTTGCCTTTGACAATCTGGCTCTACCTGCTACATCAGTGCCAGGCGTCAGGAGGTGGGTGAGATGCCAGTAATCCCTTCCTAGCTTCATTTCTTTGGCTCAGCCCTCTGGCCATGGGCTTAGTATTCATATCTCTACCAAAACCAATCAAAGCTGTGAAAATTCCCCTTCTGTATTGTAAGGGGTGAGGGTGTTGGTGGTTTTGATGGATGCACAGTATGAGAACTGATGGCCTGCACTGATCTGGCATGTAAGTGCCTTATGGCATCTCCGACCTCCCTCTCAGAGACCCTCACTGACTTTGTGACTACGCAAGGGTGTAAATTGTACCTCCTACCTCGGTGTGGTAACAGAGGAATTGGAGTCCCAAGTATTTAGACACAGAAAGTGGTTTAGGGCCACCTCACCTTGTCCCCTTGCACACCTGAGAGTCACCATGGAAAACCTGGTGTTTCACTTTCTGCTAGATCACAATGAAGGCAAGATGAAATCGGAATGCTTTGCACCTACTAGAAGTGGTAGTTTGAAACACAGTTTAAAGAGGTTTCACAGTTTATGCTGAATCATTCTTTGTTGCTGTCATCTCATGGAATTTCTTGTTACTCCAAAAAGCGGTGGTGGCCTCCTCACAAACACACAGCAGGTCAGAGTTGTATTGGAAGCTTATGTCAGTCTTGAAGACCACAGAATGTTTTGTAGTCCATAGAAAACTTGATGTATTCATGTAACAAAAAATGCATTTGGGTTTGTACAAATACTATTAGTGGGTAGTGGTTTAATTCCTCAGAGGGGATTTTCTGTTCTGGATTTTCTGGGACTGCATTAAAAAGTGTTTCAGAGCTGAGATTTTCTGGCTGGCGCTAGTTTGGATCATGAATTACTCTTCTAGATCCCTCTAGGCCTTGGTGTGTTGAGCCACGCAAGTTCTCCAACTTCTCTTATTGCCCTTCACGGGGGGGGGGGGGGGGGAACTTAATGTAGTTTTTCTACTCTTTTTCTCCCCTTGTGGCAGTTACCAGATCCATTTCCTTGCTGCTGTCCCTTACAGTAGATTAGTAGTTGTAAACAATGTTAAATACGAAAAGCCTAGAATTTGAGTGTGGGTACCCTCCTTCAGGGGGGTGAGACACCAGAGATGGATGGGGAAGACACCGAGTGCAGTGTTATAGTTTTGTGTATGTGCTGTACATGTTGAAAAGATGTCAAATCCCTGCACCCAAACCCAGTGTGACTCACCCCCACGGAGAAAGTGAGACCCACACAATTTCCACGTGAGAGGGTTAAACTAGAACCTGGGCCCTCCCTGTCAATCACTTTAATGCTGGTATGACCAGCACACTGCAGCTCCCAAGGGTTGTGTGCCCTGTGCCCAGTTTTTGACCATTCCAGCTGGAGCGGCTGCCACTATGCTTGCTCAAGGTGAAGGCTGTGACTATTGGTGTGAAAAATAGGACAGCTTGTGAGCAGGTCCCCTGAAGTCACACAAGATCCCTACACACAAGCAGGGAGTAGATGGCAACTAGCATGGAAACAGGCATTTTGGAAGGTTAGAGCGAGTGGGTGCTCTGTGTCAGCACTTGCCTCTTCCCTTGTGTATCAGCCTCAGTGAAGGTCTCTGCTGGGACATACTGGATGCTGCAGATGTTCAGGGTGTGTTTGCTCAGGTACAGCTTGTAATGCTGGAGTGTGTGTGGGCTGACACTGGCCGTCAAGCCTGGGGGTGCAGAGGGCAGTTTTTCTGATGTTCATTTTGTTCCACACAATAGTAAAAACTTGATCATCTATATCCCATGTCCTGAGTGGTCTTTCCATACCCTTCTGCCATGATTACACATAGGAGGGGTGAGGTGTTGGCTGTCCTGCTCCACACCCACTGACCTGTGTGTGAAGATCTGAAATTGCACTGGTTTGTTAACTGTGGATACTGGTGGTTTATTAACCTTTGTACTCTATAATGCAGCTGGAGACTAGAAGGGCTCCATCCTGCAGCACCTGCCATCCCTCCAGTGCAGCTGCTTCTGCTTTTCAGCACACAATCTGTCCACAGTATGGCAATACAATTTATTACATGCTTTTACACCACGCTAACCTAGATTTTATACATTTTATCGTAGTTAGTGTGCAGTGACACTTGTCCTCCATCTTTATGCTCGTATCTCCGGAATGTTCGCTTGGCCTAAAAGGAGAAGAAAAGTCACTGCCTTGCTGTGGCTTATTGCTTTCCTTTTTTCAAATGCCCCACTGCATTTTATTCTGAATTACTCCCTCCGATAACAGAATAGTAGACTTTGGCATTACACAAACACCTCTAACAGGGAGATGTTTCCATGGGGGTGGCAGTCCACACACATAGGTTTGGAAGTGTTAAATTCCACTGCTGCTGGATCCCAGCTCAGGGTCAGAAATGGTTCTGGCTGTGCTGGTGCCACTGGGGTGGAGGGAACAGCCAGGTGTGTGCCTTGAATCCCCGGCAAGAGCTGCTCCCTGGTGCAACAGCAATCCAGAGTTGCAGGGGTGGTGGGGCACTGGGGGGTGCCAGGCCTCCCTGCTGCAGTGGGCAGCAGCAACCGGCACCCCACCTTTCCCAGGGGAACTGAAAGAAGCATTACAAGTAAGCCAGGGCCTTACTTAAGGACACAGGAAAGCTGCTTTCCTGGAACAAACACTCAGTCTCACAGCAGTGGAGCTGGGAAACCCTTCTGCCGCAGGGAGGGCTGGTGTGTTTTGAGGAAGGAGCATGACCTGATGATGTTCTGGCAGCAAGAACTGCCAGGCCACACTGCGACCTCCTCCACGGAAGGGCCACGTCCCTCATGCACCCAACACAGCTTGCAAGTTTTCTTTTGTAAATGGCAAGAGACACTGTTCCTGTGCAACAAAGCAAGCAAGAACTGTTCTGCTACAGGATACTACCCCCACCAGCCTGTGGTTAACATTATGAAAAGCACTGCACGCCCTTTGCACTGAGAACAGGCTGGCTACCACAAGCAAGGGTGCTTGTCAGAGTGGGTGGATTAAAACATTAAGAAATAACCTGAAAAATGTTACTGTGTCAGATTCCACTGTAATTGTAAGCAACATCCCCCCAGCCTAAAGGCCAACTGCTGTTAAATCCATGGGAAAGGTTTAGCCACATTTCCTCTTCCACATCAGGGAATACAACCCCATCAGAACCTTACATCAATCATGCTAGCAGACTTTTAAAGGGAGGAGGGAAACAAAGCTCTCCCACTCCCTGCAGCAGGCCTCAGCTGCAAGGGGGAAGCTGCTGTTGGAGCCAAACCGTGCCTGGGCACCACAGCAACCACTGCCAGCTCTGGCTGTAACCCCAGAAGGAGCTGCTGCCCTGTCACCTCAAGACTGCTATACTGTGGAAGCAGCCTCACTGGGTGGAGGGTGTAGGCTCAATGCCTGACCTCAGGTAAGCCCCTTCAGTTACTCTAAATTTTAGCCTTTAAGCTGGTTGAAATCCCATCAACAGAAGTGTCAAAACCAGTAAATGTGAGGCACACGTTGGTAAGAATGGAACAGAGAGGACTGAGAGAGAAGGATGCACTTACCAATCTCAGACTGTGCCACTGTCACTAGCAGTTTTCTTTTGCCGTCGGATGTTTATTCAGGAACAATTCAATGGCACTGCACTCTGGAGAACAAAGAGAGAGGCAGGCTGGGTTTGGGTTCAGTGACTTGACGAGTTTAGTGTTTCTCCTGTTTCTCTTTTTTTCATTTTCGCACAAATCCAATGTCTGGTTACAGGGTAATTTTGAAATCTACATTTAAGATGATCCCTTTACAAGGGCAGTTAACAGCAGCTTGACAAGTTGTGCCCATATGCCAAATTACCCAAGGTCTGTAACATCCCTTGTCTTCACTTACGCAGCTGGGACCCCTCCTTGGCCATTGCAGCCACTGCGTCCTCATGGCTCTCAAAATGCACGTCCGCTTCTCCTGTGGCATCTCCATGGGAGTTGTATTCTATCAGGATCCTTGTGGGCTTCAGAGGAGCAAAAAACTGAAAAGGAGTTTTGTAAGGAAGAAAGAGAACAAGAACATGCCCCATTACAAAAAAAAGTGCTGTTTCTACTTATAAAGCCTGTCTGGCTGTGGGGCAGCCTGAGCTCTCGAGTAGCAGAAGGCCCCCCCCTTCTCCATCCAGGTGAAGCTGGGGCAAACCCAAGTCACCTGTCCCACCCTCTGTAAGCTCCTGGCAGAGTAATGCTTGACAGAAACAAAACTCCTCACACAGCACACATGTTCTGTAGACACAATGTCATAAAGTGAAGGTACATTCACTCTGAGACACTGCTTTGCTATTAAAATCTATAAAACCGAGAAAAAATAATTCTGAAATTCATTTTTGTACAATCAGCTACTCTGAAACATAGATAAGATGATAAATGGCTACTCGAGCCAAAGTGACAGACATTAGGACAGCCCCACAAGCTTTAATCCACTGGTATTTAGAGAGACGGCTACACTGGAGTCTGTAACCTACAGTGAAGTCCAGTTCTCAAACACATTCAGCCTGAAGCCACGCAGCACTGAGGACTAAGAACAACATGGATAAATTGAACATTTTATACCACTTATAGGATCATAGGAATCACAGGATAGTTTGGGCCGGAAGGGACCTTAAAGCTCATTTAGTTCCAACCCCCTGCCAGGGGCATGGCCATCTGTGACAATTAATCAAGGGTTTCCATTGGTAATGACTACCAAATGTCATTCATAGCTTTGCTGTTACTTACACTTATAATGTCTTGGGCACTAGCTTGGTTAGGGAAACCCTTCATATGAACAAAGTGCAGTGGTGATGAGACACTCCCAGATTGTACAACATGCCTAGAGCTTTCCATTCCTTCCCTGCACAATTCTGTGGAATGGAGGAAAAAAACCCATCATAAATGCTGGCAATGATGACCAACCTCACGTGAAAGCTGTAAACATGTGGGGTCATGCTCACAGCAGACAAACAGGGTAAGAAATGGGCCTCAGAGAACACACACAACAGTGGGGGGACTCACTATTTCCTCTTTCAGCATCGGAGCCGCCCATGTCACTCGATTCCCTTTCTTCAGAAATGTATTCATGTTCTCTTTTCACTCTGTGGTAGGTCACTGGCTGCCTGTCATAAGGCAAATGCTTTTGCATTTGATGCTTCCTACTCACATACACTTCTATGTATCTGGAATGCAAAGGAAAAGATTACATGGCACATCTTGCACCTCCGCAGAGAACCCAAGGTTTTGAGAAAGCACCTTCAGGATGTTATCCCATCCCAACTCTGCTCACGTATGAGGTGTGAAAGCCATAGTATGGCAAGCAATGGGTTTGAGGAATTTGTGTTTATGAAAGCCCTTTTCAACTTGCAGTGACAGTCACAGGCTTACTTCCTCTGAAAGGTATTTTCTTTCAGTAGTATGCATCCTTTTATGTGAGCCTATTTTCCCCTCACTGCACATCTGCAAACTGCACTTTCCAATTTCTACAAACCCCTAATTAAAACCCCACCCAACTCCAAACGAGGCAACAGGTAGGCACAGAAGATGCACAGGGTCATATTAAATGCTTCAGTGGAACTCTTAAGATTTTACAGATCGCTCTGAAATTGATGGGATAAAATCTAATGTACGTGAAAGTCCTGGGTATAATACACCAATGTGTAATGCAACATTAAGGGACCCACTTACACCACAGAAAGGAAAACAGATTAAAAAAACAGCCAACCAACTCTTATTCATAGGTTTCGTCAAAGTATAAAATTAGTTATCTATGTTTCCAGCTACCTATCCCAGAACCCCTGAACTTGGAGCTGCCTGTGCTCATCTTTCAGAGCTGGTGGCAGTACCAGCCAGACTGTACAAAATATTTAACTGCTATTCTGAAGTGATTTCTACAACATTGAAGGAATAACGTGATGCAGAGGAGAATATGGGCATCCAGGTGAGGAGGCTTCCCTCCCTGCCTTGAGTAAGGAAAGTAACCCCACGTGCAGGCTGACAGAGGCCCCAGCTCAGCACTGTGTGCAGCTGAAGGCCATTTCTGGATAAAATTGTTAGCTCAGGAAGAATGAGTAAGTTCAAGTTGACAGCAGTTTTGGCAACCACTCAATTTCTTGGCTAATCCCCTAGCACCAGAGATGTATAAGCTCGGGTGGGTGAGTAACATCAGCTCATTTGAGCGTGACAAAAAAAAATGGCAGACTGAGAATTCATTAATTTCTAGTGGAGAGCAGGGAAGTACTGTAGTTAATTCAATTACTGAGCACACCTACAGAGCAGCTGTTCTCTTTTAATATGGAGGGGAGGCACAAACACACAGAAGTGCAGCCTGGAACAGGAAGCAGGGAAACAGAAGAAAGGAAATAAGTGTTGTGTTGAAGTGAGAAAGTTGAGAGGTTTTTTGTTAAGAGACAGAACTTAGTGGCTTAAGGAAGATTCAGCAGGGTAAAAACAATCTTGTTGAGGTTTTATTTTTTTTCCTCTGAGTGCAGCTGTGGAGGTACTTAAAGGAAGTAAAAATGTGGTGCTCAAGAACACAATTTACTGGTGGACTTGGCAGTGTTTAGGTTAACAGCTAGAGCCAATGTTCTTTAAAGTCTTCTCCAACCTAAATGATTGTTGTTCTGGGGAAAAGTGATATACAGTTCTCCTTGAGAAAAGAGGGGCTCTTGGGAGGTGTTTGGCACAGGGCTCAGTGCTCTGGAAGAAAATTATTAAATACGGATTCTTGAGGAAGAACAGCCTAGGTGAATGTGGTCACCATAGAGGCCAACGACTGTATGGTGTTAGGCAGCAGTCAAGGTTGGGAATGGATTCAAGCTAGGTAAGTGGTAAACTGTGCTTCATACAACATACTCTCCAAATGGAGACACTGACTGTGCTTGGTACTAGAGACAAGGGTTGCCAAAAGTGCTGAAAGCTAGGGAATCTGGTGGAAATCTGGTGAGAGCAAATGTCTGTAGAAGGGGCAGGATCCCCGTGCACTTGTGACTGGGCAGGTGGGTTAGTGTTCGCAGCTCTGAGTGCTGTCAAACCATTGTTGGGATGAGGCTGCCTTCAGGAATACTTGAACAAATGTTTTCTCAGAGGCCCCAAATTCCCCCAAGCTACAAGTGCTGAAGGGACATCTGCAGCACACAGAGGCCTGCAAAAGGCTCTTTTCTTCAATTTTCCCACAGTTCTAAAGAACACATGACCACTTGGGTTATCCGAAGGTAAATACTGAGTATTTTGAATACTTGAGTATTTCAGAGGTCCTAAAACATTTCTTTTTAAATAAGGCACAAAGTAACAGTCTGACACAACTATGACAAAGGTTTAGTTATGATTTCTATTGAAAGATGAACCTAAAGTTGAGTTCATTTTAAGAGTAATAAAGGCAGAAGCTTTCTTAATAAATATGAGGTAGCTGAAGATTACCTGTTGCACCTGGTAACAAACAAGCTGTAAGTCATACAGCATGCTTCATACCATGCTCTTGTACCCTCACAAACCCCAGTGAGGTACCTACCTATTTCCCATATATTCCCTGTGTCGTAGCAGGGCTTTAGCTGCCATATCAGGAGCTGCAAACTGCACAAAAGCTTCTCCTGTTCTTCTTTCTCCCCGGTAAACGAAAACTATGTCAGTTATTTTCAAACCTATAGAAGGATGGGGAGAAAAAGGCATTTACCTTGTTAGGAACTTGTGCTCATGGAGGCATCTTTTTTCCTTACTCTTCTACAAGTTTTTGAGAAGCTAATAAGGCAGTTACATAGGTGTGAAAAGAATGCTCATGCTGGCCTACATAGTTTTTTTTAAACTTCTAGTTACTGAAGTTTATTTGCTTGGTTTGCTAGTTATCACATAAGCTTGATTGCCAATAGTGAACTGACTTCAGGCTTCAAATAGCAATGAAAATACCAAGTGAATCCAATTTCTAGACAACAGAGACATCCACAGCGCAAAAGTTCCTGGAATAGCTTCGTATGGTGTTTTTTTCCCCCATGTCTTCAAAACTGAGCTCAAATTCACTGAACTTCAACTTCTGTGCTTTTGTAAAACGTCTTGGGAAGCCTGTAATCCAGTAGGTAACTGTATCTGACATGATACAGAGCACACGCTGGGCTAGGCTATTACACTTATTTTCTTCAGGAATGCTTTTGTGTACCTCACTGCAGCTTGTTCTTTTCTCAAAGGGTCTCTCCAAGATCCTGAAGAAATGGAAATACCTGCTTCACAATGCTGCCCTCGTCATTGTGATCACTCTGCTACTATATGCCTCCAAACATATTGAACTACCTGTTATCAGCTGACAAATTTTCTATCGGTGGCCTCTGCATTTGGTATGATCATGGTTACTATGAACCTTAGTGCTACATGACTCTATGTGCATGCCTACTTGGAGTAGGAAGTGGTCAGGGAAGAACTGGCTTTGGTTTAGTCTACAACTTAGAAGTTTACCTAAAGAAATGTCCATCTATTTTGCAAAATCTAGAAAGGATACTTGCTAGATGAATGCAGGCAGCAACCACCTGGATTGCTCACACACCAAGTGTGGTACATGACCATGTGTAGACATGCTGTGCGACACTTGCTCAGTTGACAACTGGTGCAGTCACCTTCCACAATCGCCATCAAGCCACTAATACTAAAAACTCAAAACACTGCTGTTAACATGGCATATGTGACCTAGCTGTCATGATTATACAGCTGTGAATACTCCATGTTGTATTCACTTGTACTATAATGATAATACAGGCATTTTTTGCTGCTCTTGATGTTGCTAAATTATCTGCTGGCATAAATACAATTGCAGACAATAGGATCTAGGTTCCTCTCTTTCCTTCCCCTGGATTCAGAAGAGTGCTGCAAGTACTGATCTTAGGTTAGCCACAAGCTGTTCAGAAAGATTTAGTTACTTCTAGCTGCGGGAGGACAGCAACTCCTCATAGTGTTTAAGCTGTTGAAGCTTGTGTGTGCTTTTGCTTTTCTCACTTAGAGGAACAACAGCATCAATTTAGAGAAGTAAACACCTCACAACAAATTATCACAGAGTAGGCTGCATTACCTGAGAAAAAATACACGATATCATCCTCAGTGGAGTTGAAGGGAAGGCCTCTGAGTAGTACAACTCCATCATTAATGGCTTGTGACTCATCCCGCAGATTCTGTAGTAAGCTCTCTACATCACTATCGTGTACTTCAAAAACTACAAGGAACACAGGCACAAAACATGTTTTCCCTCACAGTACTCAGGTGGCATTCTGCAAAACTTCCTGTTTCTTCCTCCACCCCATATCCTATGGTCCTAAAATGGTGCCACTTTGTTTTTCCCATCCAGCCCAGGAATTTAGGTATAAATGGTGCCATGCTGGCTAATTTGCTGCTCTGTTTCACATCCTGCATCTCTCCACACTCACCCCAGCCCACTTTATTATTCAAGCAGTTCTTAGTCACTTTATCATGAGTTTACAATGTAACTTGTGCTGTTGCAAACCCACCTTTCACATAGCGGGGGCCCATGTACCTCAGGTGCTTTTGCAAGGCTCTCTGGACATCTGCTTTTGACTCCAGCTCGATCAAGGCATCCCCTCTGCGTCTCCCATCCCTGTTTAAGAGGAAGTGTATGCCGTTCTCACCATTTCGAATTCTACAGCCTAGAAATCAAGGAACACATGATACAGGAACATATACAACTGCATCAAACACGGAGCCTTTTGATCACAGATGAAAACTGAATATTCTGCATAAGGCTATCCCCCCTCAGCAGTGCAAAACACTGTCTTGAAACAAAGATTAGAACACTCTTAATCTTAACTCTAATGCACCATGCTTATCATGGATAAGAAAGTGATATCTATTAGCTTCTACAGCTGTATACAGCTATGCTCTGCCTGCTCTATGTTCCTATCCCCAAGACCTTAAATGGACCTAATTTAGTTAGGCAGATTATGAAACCATTGGAAAAACTTGCATCTGCTCTCCGGAAGGATGCATCACAAAATAGTATGGACGGATCAGTCCTGCAAGGGTATGCACAAGCCTATTAATTAGAACTGGAAAGCAACACTGAAGTTTAAACTAGTATGTAAAACCCACTCCAGCTTGTTTACAAGAGGAAAGTTGAGGGGTGAAGCCAACTACACCTGCCTTTAAAGGAACCACATCAAACTGGATTGCCTTTACTGTGGAGACATCGATTAAGAAGGAAAGACTTGCCAATTAAATATAAAATGCCACAAGGATGAGTTTTGAAGTTGATTGTTTTATATACGTAATCATGAATAATTTGGCAGCAATAATAAAACCTCCTCTTTCTCTGGATAATGATCTTCAAATTTTTTTTCAGTCAACTTAATTAACCACTGAGTGCACTACAGTGAACAGTTACAAGGAGAATTAAGTCCCATACTATCAAAAAAGGTGAGCACGTCTTCCTCGGTGCAAGAGAACGGGAATCCTTGTGCCCTGATGAGAAAGACATTGTCGTTTTCTGCCTTGGGTGACTCTTGTTCTTCCTCTGAAAGGTGACCTTGGTGGGACGGTGCATCTGTAACCTGTCACCAAAAAGAAACAAATCCCAAATTAAGAAGGAGGAACGGGCAGCTGTCAGCAGCGGTACCCGGCTCCGCTCCCGTTTAGCTGGTGTACGGCAATGGGGCAATGAGGTGGGAGGGAAGGGGCAGGAAGGCGAAAGGATAAGCCCGCGACGCACATGGCGCACGCAGCCACCGCCTCCCGTTTAAGAGGAATCAGTGCGCCAGCGCTCTCGCTCCTGTCCACGGCCTCACTGCCGGGCCGCGGACATGCCAGAGCGGCGGGGGCTACCCCAGGTTCGGCGGGGCCACTCCGACTGCCGCGAACGCCGCAGTCCCCCCAGCTTCGTCCCGCGCTCCGTCCCGGCGGGGCTCCCGCCGGCCGCCGCCATTTTAGTCCCGATCCTCGCGGGCTGTACCTGACTGCAAGTGCGGACGGCAGCACGGAGCGCAGCGGGAGCCCGCGGCGCGCCCAGTCCCAGGGCAAGAGCGGCAGCGCCGCTGGGGAGTCTGCGGGGGGGCGACGAGAGCAGGCAGGGCAGCAGCGGCGGGCAGCGGCCCAGCACCAGGGCGGCCAGGCCGCGGCGGGCTGCGGCGGCGGCCATGGCCGACGAGCGGGGGCTCGGGGGCTCCGCCTCCCCTTCCCAGGAGGCGCCGGTGGTGCCGGGCGGAGCAGGGGGCCTTGTGGTGGGGGGTGGCCTGCCTTCTCGCCTCGTTTCGCTTCCCAGCAGCTTGAGGGGGAGAGTGTCCTGCCGCTGCCCGTGGCTCGCGTCCTTCGTGCCGGCGGCCGCCACTCACCTGTCTGGGCAGGCCGCGGCGGCTGTTGTTGCTCGACTCGGAGAGCTTCAGGCGTGAAAGGAGGGAGCGAAACCGTGCCCCCAGCGCGGGGGGAGGCGATGGGGTAGTCTTCTGCCTTGTGGCGTGCGGCGGCGGGCGTTCAGTGGGATGCTCCTTCTCTGACACGGGTGAATAGAGAAACGTGGTTCAGGGATTCACAAATTACTACTGGCTTATGCTCAGGTAGAGTCTCTGTCACCACTGACATTGTTTGATATAAATGTATCTTTGTGAAACCAAACACGAAGGGGGAAAAAAAAAAATCCTCGCTAATTGTGCAATGTAAAGTTTCAAGTCAGACTTAACTACGATAAACCTTTTGCACCTCTTCCCTGTAGACTTTAATATAATTGATTTTCTACCCCTTGCTCCCATCCTAGCTTAGCAGTCTGTGAGGCAGTACTGGCTAAACCTGTTTGTGAGAAACGCATGCCTTCCATATGATCTGGAAAACAGAGTCCTGTTGTACTGCTGCACTGAAGAGGGATGAAGAGGGAAGAGCCAACGCCAGCTTACCAGGGAAGGTACGCCATGTTGAACCCGGAAGAATATTTAGGATGAAGCAAAATGAGCAGGAAGAGAAAAGACAGCCATCCCCCATAAGACCCACGCCAAAACAACACTGGAGGAAACCAAGGGAGAATATGGAGGCTCAGATCCGAGGTGACAGGCAGGTGACAGTCACGACAGGGGCGATTTTCCTCTTCTGTCGTTCTTATCTTGGGATCACCAAGAGAGAGTTACCATCTTAAACCACTGCAGATTATCACTCAAAATATGGTCTTGGGTTTTTGAGCAGAAGTCTTTCAGCCTGTAGTAGTGCTAGTCCATTAGTTTATCAGAAACCTGGAATGTTTCTTTCTTATCAGTGTTTTGAAAATGTTAACAAGCTATTTTGTCACCTTGTTGCTGGCTTTAGCTTTTATAAACTATTGCTTGTAACAAAGTTCCATATGACAGATTATTGCCTTGAAAACAGCACAGTCTCTTGAGAATAGCAGTCTGAACTCATGAATTTTCAAGGTAAATCAGTTTTTACACACATTTTCAAAGGAATGTTGACCTCAGTGCTCAAGCAGTTCACATTCCAGTTTTTCATAGTCTACATGTCAGATTTCTCTTCAAAACCTCTTTAAATAAGCCAGAAAATTTTGTAGAGCAAAAACTGAGATAACTATAGGAATTCACCTTGAGCACTTTATCTAGGTTGGCTTTCACACTGTAAGTTTAATAAACAGATCCCTGAATCTTACGGACTGAGGGAATGTTAATGTGCGTTCAGCTCGTAAACAAAGCAGGGTGCAAGGAAGAGATGCTTTCTTCCACCCATTTTTCATTCAATATATTTGCTTCCCAAGTACAGTAAAATATATCCCACTGCTGTTTGTCTTGCGCCTTGTCAGTGTGTGTGAATTTACCTTTAGAGAGCAGCATTTTGTTGGGCATCTGCACTGAAGTTTTCCAGTAATCTCAGCGCTTCCTTGGCAAATATGAGGGATCAAAGTCTCTACACCTATGATCAGGGGAAAAAAGAAATTAAAAAAATCATCCAGGGACAATAGAATTTGCATTTATTTTCTCAACAGAACTGGTATTAAATTAAGTCTACTTATGAGAGGAAATTTGTTAATATAAGTAGAAATAAAAAACCTCAGGAGATGTCCCTCCATTCTGCTGCTGACCAGGAAGCTGGATTTATCTGCCTTGGGAGATGCCTTCACTATCTAACGTTAAACTGGTTATTGTTAAAAATAATACTGTCTGTGCTTTAGTTTGATCAGAGGAAAAAGAAAAAGCATCTGAGTTGATACTAAAGCAATTACTGATCTTATATTGGGAAACATTACTTATCACTTTGTTTAATCTGTCATCAAGAAAAATTGACTTAATATTTTTTGTTGTAGTATTTCTAAAATTGCTCATTTAGCTTTAAGCCACTTGAGCAATGAGCCTTCCATAATTTTCTATGAAAGATGAGCTTGTTACACAACTGCTCATCTGCTGCTAGCTCAGCATTCAGCAGGAAATAGCATGCTTAGCTTGAGTGAGCCCACAAACTCTGGGAAACAGAAAGGAGAGCAGAATTTGTCTGCACTATAAACACTGCAGAGATTTGTGGAGCAGGTCCTACACCAATAATATATTTCTGAGACATTATCCCTAATGTGTATGAAAATTGTAGCAGGAATGATAACATCTGAGCACCGTAACAGCTGTGAAGGTAACAGAGGACAAATTTATTACTCTTTGTACAGTCCAGCAATCACAGGGCTGCTGAGTTGCTCCATCCCTGCTCCAGAACTGAAATGACTCAGGACCACTGTATAATAACCTCATAGTTCCTGTAATTTCTTCATGCTCTGCACTTTTTGTAGAGAATAATTACAAGTACATACCACAATTTTGACATCATATTAATACTTAAATGTTTCACTTGGTCATAAATCCTTAATGCAAAAACAAGAATTAAGATATTGATGGATGCTATCAGTTTAATCTAGAATGTGGAGAGAATATTTAGAGAGCTTAATAATTAGATACTGTATTATTTACATTTTGTAAACATTTTTGTTTGTTTTTTTTTGTTGTTGGGTTTTTTTTTGTTTTTTTTTACTCTTGGTAACATATGTATTAAGTTTTGTGACCTTAATTTTTGAACTTTTTTTCAGCTGGAATGTTCTGTGCTTACCGAGCTGTGCTGCAAAAGCTGGAAACTTCAAGACCAAAGCACTTTGTCAGCTGGAGGGCCCTTTCAGTGTAATTCTGTTTAGCTCTAGTGTAATGGATAAACCAAAGTGGCAGACGTGAGGCCACGGGTGCATTCACAGTGCCTTCACTGGAGCAACCAAATGGTTTTACGTAAGTCGGCAGCATGCTGCTTGTCCCTTCTATGAGCAGTGTCCGAAGCAAGCGCTCTGTGTGACCCTGATCCATCCCGAAGAGACCAATATTAATGTCAGACATAAAATGTCCACATTATTTAACCCTTCCTTCTGACAGTTGCCCAGACCAAGTATTTCCTACTGACTGATGCAGCAACAGACATTTAATTTTAACTTGCCACTAAAATAAAACATTCTGTGGGTAGAAGGAAGTGTATGGGTGGGAACAGAGAACGGAGGTTATTCATGTTCCAACATGAATGTGCCAGAGAAATCAGCAATTTTGTTTTTTTTTTTTGAATTAGATTTACGTGGCCAACTTAGTCTGACAGCCTCTGTTAAAAAGTATGCCAAGACATATTTCATGCCTGCTTTTACTAATATAGCCAAAAGGAAAATTGCAAACGTCATGAAATGCTTTTTAATTACACCTTCGCTGCCTAGTTGAAACACTTGATTTTAAAAGTGTCCTAAAACCAGTCATATAATTTTAATTTGCTTAGAAATGCAGTGACCTGGCATTCTGACTTGGTCTGAAGGACAGAGCCAGAAAAGTAGCAAATGCAGTTTCAGCATTTAAAAACATGAGACAAGAAGATGACTGTCATTTGCCACATAAGGCATTACAGCTGAAACCCCTTAGGAGCCACGCAGAAACTTAATGCTGTGCGTGGGATTTTGCGTGTTTTCCTCTGGCCTACCTGCAGCTTTGTGGGGTTGCTGGGCCTCACAGAATCCCCTTGGGGCACGAGGGAATCTCTGCGGGTTGTCCTGCCTGTTCTGTCCCTTATCCAAAATCCAGCTGGCTTTTTATTGACCTAAACAGAGGCAGATCTTTATGTGAAATTACACCCTGGGATTGTAATTTTTGCCATAAAGACAAAGCACTTGGATATGGCTAAGGCTACAGTGGAATGTGTGGTCCTCATTTGATACAAATACATTGTATTTTGAAGCATTCCAGGTGCTGCTGCCTGTCTTTTCCCTGGAATGTATAAACTGAGCAAGACAAACCTCAAAATTAAGAGCTTTGTGCCTGGTTTGGGAATGGGAGGTGGGGATTCCCAGAGGACAATCCCGAAACCCCCAAAACATAACAGGTATCTGTCATCTAGTGTCAGGTGGGCTGCCAGACATCTTTTGTGAGGCACTGCACACCCTCTGTTTGTGCTTCAGTGGGAGGACATGGAATTTTTAACCATGCTCACGCAAGGTGAGGTGGTTCAGGGTGAAGGACTGGCCAGTGTTTGTAAGAAAAATTGGTTTTATTTTTCTTTTTAACCTCAGTAGTTTGCCCATATCCTCACTTTGGGGGTGGGTCCTTAGCTGACTGCTTGCCCTAGCCAGCTGCGTTAAAAGTTGCTCACAAACCAAACATTTGTGTTGAAATATCAGAAGCCATTTTGACATGTTGCTTATAAAAATGGTCAGGCTATTGAGTGAGGAGGGCAGAAACACTCGTTAAAATATTTGTTAATGACCGTGGTGGTTATCTCTGGGTTGGGTACCTTAACCCCTTTGCCATGTACCTGAAGAAAGTGGATAGAGAGCCTGAAGAAGCCTGGATGGCATAAATAATGAAATTGTAATGTGTTTTGAGTCCCTGGCTTGACGTGTTGAAGCAAACTGCCCTGTTCTTGTACACCCCAGGCTTGCTCCACAGGAAGCAGTTTGAGATAGAAGAGGGGTGAATAATGGCAAGCTGCACTATTGTTCAGGCACTTTTTGTGGTTCCCCTGCAGCATTTGGTAGGCAACCACGGGGATTTTAGCGCCACGTCTACCTAAAAGCTGTCAGAGGCATGTTACACCAGTGCCCAAAAAGTATTGCCCAGTGATACTGGGACACTGCGACCTGGAGCAGTGTAGAGGTTTACCTAAGGAAAGTGGCCTTTGGGTCACCCAGGGCTGGGGGAAATGTTTCCAGGGAGCCCTGTGCTGCCCCAGGGCGCAGAAGAGAGTGAGGGTAGAAGGGCGACGCCTGACGAGAAGGGTCTATTTGAAGGGAGGGCAGGGTGCCTGCAACGGTAAGACGAGGGTGTCTGAGTGATCTGCGGCGGGGGGACGACGACGCGGGCATTCCCGCGGAGACGCCTCAGCAGGAGACCTCTGCCTGAGGCCTGGCGTGAAGGTAGATCGGCGGAGGGGCGGTGCGGGTCGCGGAGCCTGCTGGGGGCGATGGCTGCCGGGCTGGCCGCGGGTGGCGGCAGCGAGAGGCGGCGGGGCTGTGTCCCCGCCCCGCAGCGTTCTCTCCGCACACGCCTGCCGTCTGCTGCCGCTGCCATTGGGAGCCGAATCGCACCGAGTCCAGCCCAGGCAGTCGCCGGTCCCGCTCCGCCGCCATCGCCATGAGCTTCTTGTTGTGAGTAATTGTGGAGGGGGGTCACGGCGGCGCATGGGGAAGGGGCTGCCTGAGAAGGAGAAAAGGTTCCCTTCCTCCTTTGCTGCTCTGTCCCGCCCGGCAGGGCAGCCCGGCCGCCGAGGGGACGCGGCCGCCGCCCGCCAGCCCTCCCTGCCGCCCTGAGGGAGCGGGTGGTCGCCCCCGCCGGCATGGCGTCCCTTTCCGCACCTCTCCTCCTCTCTCCGTCCCGTTCCGGCGGCGGAGCAGCGCCCTGCCCGCTCTCTCCGTTTGTGTCCCAGTCCCCCGGAGGAACCCGGCCGCGCTAACTGCTGTAACGGCCACGTCCCTTCAGCCGCGGGGGCTGTGAGTTAACGGCCGCTCGGGGCCAGCCGGCGCCGCTCGGGCGTTTGGAGGGCGGTGGTTGGCGGTGGAGCGGGGCCGCGACTTTCCTCACGGGCCGGGCGCCTCCGACAGCGGGGACGTGAATTTATGAAGCTTTTAGCTGAAGGCCGGAGGGACCCTCCCGGTGAGCGCTGTGCTGCAAGCCGAAAGGGATGTCATGGGGAAGGCGAGAGCAGCCTTCAGGGGAGAGCACCCGTCTGCAGGGGTCTCCCTTTTTATTTAAAAAAAAAAAAAATATTTTCGCTCATATCAAGGCCGGTGTGGGCAGAAGGTGCTGCCCGTAGTGTTACCTGCGGTAGATAAGTTAAAACTGGATTGCATTAATGCAGCTCTGGTGAGGAGCAGCGTTGAAAAGTTAATTCCAGGTTCAGGTAATGGTCGTGCTGATGAGTGATGGGGATCTGGCAGGGACAAGGGGGTAATTCTGGTAGGGACAAGGGATGAATTCTGGTAGGGACGGGGGAGTCTGCAGCGGACAGGGTGAGATGTGGTACAGACAGAGCAATCTGTTACGGACATAAAGGATCTGGTGTGGACAGAGCGATCTATTATGGCCATAGGGGGTCTGTAACAAACAGGGGGATCTGGTATGAACACAATGATCTGGTACAAACCCAGCGAGCGAGGAGTCGCTGGTAGGGTGTGTGTTGCTAATAAGGCAATTGTTTACTGCGGCATAAAGAAAGCTCCCTTAGGAGTTGGTGGTGATTTAGGTGTGCGAAGAGCCTTACATTTTGCAGTTTTGCTTCGTGGACAGTAACTGAATGAACTTTGGTCCCGCCCCTTGGGAACAAAGACGTGGTACTTGCGACAATTAACATAAACCGGTTCAGTGACCTATTAATTAAACTGAAGATATGCTCTAGGGAAAGAAGGGAAATCCAACCAGCTGAAAAAGGCACCCTCGCAGAACTGAGCTCCATTAAGGCCTTCGCCCTGCTGAGAGTTCTTGCACAGTTGGAGTTACGTGCGAGCAGTTCGTGGGACCGTTGCCATAATATCTGACAGTTGTTAAAGGCTTATACTGATAACCAACAGATGTATATGTAGCTTGCTTTTGGAGAAGATACTTTATCTTGGGAACCGGAGTGTTCTGGTAAGTTGTGTTCTTATGGAGACAAATAACACTGACGCTGGCTTCCTTCTGAATCTCTCCACTGCGTGTATCTTTTAACTCTGCTGTACCAAACCAGCTCGCCTGTTGTGTTACCCCAAGAAGGGTTTTGAAAGACACCGATCAACTGCAGGGTGGAAGCTGCAAATGGGAGGTGGTTACAAATGACTGTCCATGAATTCAGTCTGTGAATTCTCCTAATGAGAACCCCAGCTGTCCCTCTCCTTCATAATTCTCAGCTGTTTCAACGGAGAAGGTGGGGGGGGGGGAACAACACACAGGATTTCAAGTACAGTGGTGTCCTGGGAGTCTGGTTTACAAATCAGAGAGCCTCAATCTCTGTGGCATTTGTCTAACTGGTAACAGAAGAGCAAGAAACGCTCCACCCTCTGTCACAGGCAGTAATGAGATGCTTGTTTCTTTTTCCAGACCCTTCTGAAACCCAGGAAAGCAAACCTTGCCCCCCACTTTCATTGTTTGAAGTGGCCCTGCTGGATAAAATACAGGAATGGAAACTGAAGTTACTGCATGGCAAAACTAGAAATGCTAGCCAGGCTGCCTCAGCTGTTGGTAGGGTGTTTTAGATGGCACCTAATTTGCTCATCTGCAGTCTAGAAATGGATTTTTAAAGTTTAATTTTAAAATACGCCTGGTAGGCCTCAGGGAGATCAGGGCAACTTTCTGTTACTGGGAAGTAGTGTTTGTTGTTGGTATGCTTTTTGGCTTTTTTTTTTTTTTTTTTTGGTGTTTGTTATTGTTGTTTTGTTTTTTAATGTATCCACAAAGTTAGCATCACCTTTTGACAAACTTGAATTTCGTGTTAACTTGGTAGAGTTATTCAAAGATAGTGATTCAATATCTTAACAGTTTACAGATTTAGTAGCGAAAGCTTGTATTTTGAGCTGCAAATCCCCTACATTTTCACAGTACCTTTTACATCCTTTTTCATAGTACTTTTTTCACCTCTTTTTTCACCAAGAGCTTCCTTGGTATGGAGGTGGTAGAGTTGATTGTCCATGCTGTTTTCTCTGTGTTGGTGGTGCTGTTGTCTTTTTGTGAACTGACTCCCAATTTCGAGCAAAAAATAAAGATGTGGCAGAATAAGACTGTCCTTCTGCACTTCAGACCAGAAACGTTTTCTGAACTGCAGTGAACCTGTCACACAGGTTTATTATCATCAGTAGCTGGGCTGTAGTTTGTCAGTTTGACACTCAAATATGATATCCAAAGCCCTGCTCTGCTTGGAGGTTTGCTTGTTGTCAAATAACAGGGTGATTGTCCTTGGATAACACAAGGTGCTTGGGGCCCCCCTTGCAGCCCACTGACTGCACAGTCCTTGTCCACTGACAAACCCATTGCTATTCTTTGCTGTTGCTAGGGACAGGGACATATAAAGCTACAAGGGCGGGGGGGGTGTGTGTGGAATAAAATCAAGGCAAACCATTGTCTTCTCTTGTTATGGATAACATTACAGAAAGACTGTCTTTTCAGACAAGTCACTGAATTAATACCACTCGTTTTTGACAGCAGTTATTTTCAGCATTGTTATATTCTCTTTCTGTTTATTCCTTTCTGAAAAGACTTTATAAACCTCTTTAATGGTTGAATAGGTTATCCTAAATCTTTTGTAGTCCAATTTCTTTCTTTTTTTTTTCCTTAAAGTAAAAACAATTTGACTAGAAACTACTTTCAGTTCCCCCTAAACCCCCAGTTTGATAAGTTCTCTCTAAAAGGAAATTAGAGCATAGTTGCAGGTACTTGGGCTTCCATCTCCAAGGAAGAAATTAAAGATAGTTCTAGTAGGTGTGCCATATGGTTGCATGCTTGTGTTATCCTACACTGGCAAAACTTACATAAAAAAGAAGTTGTATGAAAAGCTTTTATTTTTAAAAGGAAACGATTAACTTTTATTATCGAAGTTGTGAAACTCTCCTTAAAAAAAACCCACAAACAAACCCCAAACCATTTATGTATTAGTAAATCCCTCTCAGAAAATTCTAGTGTATAGTATTCTTAAAATGAGATTCCTTTGAGTAGGAAGTTATATATACTTTGGGAAGACTAGGAGCTAATGGAGACAGCAAATAGGGGTTAGGATAAGTAGCTGTTCAGGGTGCATGTGTTGATGAATCAATGCAAAGTTAACTTGTACCCCAAACTGGGGGAAAGATGTCCTGCTCTTCCTTCTCTGTCTCATCATATAGCATGTCAGAGCCTAGCAGCTTTTTCTGATGATGCATGTGTGCCTTCGGTTCAGCAGTAGCAGTCATTTTTCTCCTTCTTAGTAGCTGGTGCAGCATTGTGTTTTGACTTTCAGCCCGGGAACAGCGCTGATAACACTAATGTTTTTAGTTGGTGCTAAGTAATGTTTACTCTGACCAAGGACTTTGTGAGTCTCATGCTCTGCCAGGGAGGAGGGGAAGCTGAAAGGAAGCAGAGACAGGATACCTGACCCAAACTAGCCAAAGAGGTATTCCAGACCACACCACGTCATGCCCAGTATATAAACTAGGGGGAGTTACCCGGAAGGGCTAGATCACTGCTCCGGTTGGGCTGGGTATCAGTTGGCGGGTGGTGAGCGGTTGTATTCTTTTCCCTTGTTATTTCCTTTATCATTATTATTATTGGTGGCAGCAGTAGTGGTTTTGTGTTATACCTTAGTTACTGGACTGTTCTTATCTCAACCCATGGGAGTTGCATTCTTTCAGTTCTCCTCCCCATCCCTCCGGGAGTGGGTGGAGGAAGGAATGGAGTGAGCGAGGAAGAGACAGAGTGAACAAGTGGCTGCGTGGTTCTCATTGCCTGCTGGACTTAAACCATGACAATGTGGGTTATTTTTTCATAAATTTAATTAATATCACGCTTTGTGTGTGTATATATATATATGTGTGCAGAAGGTACAATGGGATGTCGTTTTTTTTCCTTGCATCTCTTACAGAGTAATACCAAAGTCAGAGCTGATGTGTTTGTTTTCAGATTGAGAAGCATTGTGGCCTTCCTAATTTCCCAGTCTCCTCCTGCTCTTGAAGAACATCATGGATATTTGTTGTTTCCCCTTCCTCAGCTTGGCTTGATTCTACTGCTTAACAAATGAAAGCCATTTCTAAAGTAGGCACTGTTTTTGATCTTACTCTAGCTGGAGAGCAACCAAATGCTTCATGAGTGCGCCTTCTTCTGATTAAAGCTGGAGATGTGGTATTTATCTCCTCTTTATCAAGGCCTCCCACAGAAGACTGTTAGGCACTTCTAAACTGGAATTTTGGTCATTGAAAATCAATGTGTAGGCACTTAGAGACTGTTAGAAATGGGAAATTTATGCTTGCTGAACATTCAGATGTCTTTCTCCCTGTATTTTCATGTACTGTTTTTCTTCAGATTTGGCTTCATGAATGTAATCCTACTGTGCAGGCTGTGTTCCTAGAGTAGAGATCAGGGTAGAGGCTCCTGACACATGACTCTGTTACCTTACTGTAAAATCTGTTGTTTAACCAGTAGCATTAGTGATACTTCTAGTTTCTTTTTTTGAAGAGCATTGAGAGTCAGAAGTCTCTTGAGTTTGCCTATGAGTAAATTGCAGAGATAATTGCAGAGTTATTGCCAACTTTTTAAAGATTTTTTTCTTTTTTCTGTAAGTCTTGGTTACAGTAGCTTTGAGGGAAGCAAAAGGATTCCTTAAGAGAGTAGAGTTCCTGTGGAATCAGCTCTGACAGTGAACTTCACAGAAAGCAGAAATTATTTTTTTTCTCTTTTTATTTTTTATTTTGGTAGCTGTCTCTAGCTTTCATTGGTAGTACTAGCCTTACAGTTGGGCTCAGTGATCTTAAGGGTCTTTTCCAATCTAAGTGATTCTAGGATTCATTGAATTAGTGACTGTCAAAAAACATGCTCTTACCTGAAAATTGTGTTTCATGTTATTGAAGCCCATCACTTCACTTGCTGTGTGAACTCTGTGTTTCATTCCTGTTTTGAAATACCGGCTGTCAAAAGATTTGTCCCTTGGCTGGCAGCTGGGTTTGCTTTTAAGAAAGAGAGCATCAAGAAAGTTTTCCGAAAACCATGGCGATGAAAAGGTTCCACAGTGTTTGCGTTGCCCCTTGTACTGCCTGTACTCAATCATCTGTCACTCTGCTTCCCTTCTTTATCTTCCCCAAAGCTCCCAAACCAGTTTGTTAGGGTGCAGCTTGCTGATAGGGTTAAACTTACTGAGGCACTTCTTATCCTTCTAATGAGCTTGTTGAAGAAGGTAAAGCAGCAGAGAACTATTAATTCCTTTTTGGTGTGATTAGTGTTTTGCTGATTACTTAGCTGTGTCGCCAACCCTGTTCTTCCAACTCCAACTTGTGTGTGCCTTACTACCCGTTTAGGTAGTTGAGTTCTTGCCATTCCTTTATCAATTACTTTGTTCTTGATGAGTTGGATGAAATGTCTGCTTGTAAGCTAAACTTTTTCAAAAAGTACGTGATCAAATTTGTGTATGATGAAGTAGAAATTAATTGTGTCCAGCAGTGTGTGAGTGCTGCTGCCTTGTCAGGGTGGTGGGAATTAGCTATGAAGCTGTTTTCACCCTGTGCATGGCTCTTGGAGTAACAGGGCTGTGCACAAGTAATTCAGGCTGAAAGGTATCTGAGCTTGGAATTGTATTGGAAAAAAAAGCCCCACTTTTGTTGCTAATACTTTGGTTTGGGCAACATGTAATTGAAGAACTGAGCGACTGACACTTTTAAGTGTTCTTGGATGCTTCCTCCTTAGTATAGAAGCGTTAGTTTGGAATGAAAAAAAACCCAACCCAACATAGGAAGAAAGGCATTGTTCAGTGTGAAAGTTGTGTTTACGACATCACAGTGATGCCCTGTCTTAATTGCTTCCTAATTGTTTGCTTTTATGCAACAATTGTTTTCTCTTGTTTGTCCTTCTCTCCTTGTGTTTGCAGTGTAAGTGAACCTATGCAATTAGCTGTTTACATTCCTCAGGCAAGAACACCGGTGGAACTAGGATCACTTTCAGGGAAGGGTTGGTGCACATGGACAGTGGCTTGTTTTTTTTCCCCCTGAAAAGCAGGTGATACTTTTCTGGCAAGTCTTTGGATTTAGGACCTCGACATGGCAACAGCCAGCCACGGTGAAGACAGGGGGTCCTCAAGTGGTCAAGTTGCGTCTTACCCTGTTTGTGTCCTGAGAGTTATGTAGTCTTTCTTGTCTTGCTCGAAAAAGCCACCGAGGGGTGGCTTATGAGTTGCAGAAGGCTGACAGAATGAAGCTGCTTGTTTTTCTTAGAGAAGCAAATCACTGCATTTAATTAGGCCACTTGAAGTCTTCCATAGTAAGCAATCAGAAGGATATTGCTGCCAAAGCTATCAATAAGCCTTTGACCCACAAATCAACCTAAACCACAGGATAAGCTTTGTTATGCTTTTAGGAGTTGTAAACTAAGCCACTTCCCTCTAGAGCTAAGCTACAATGAACTTGCTGTTTGTTTTTTGTCCCTTTTTTTTTCTTTTCAATTTCTTTTTAAAGCACACAGGGAGATTGTGGGTTGTGTATTCAAACACTGTAGAATGTTTTCAGCTATAAGTGAATAGAACTTCATTGCTTTGCACAGACTTCTTGAACTCTTTCTAGCCTGTAGATTCCATCATGTGGGATTATTAGGATCCAGTGCTTTGCTTTGTCGTCTCTGCATGTGTTGCTTTTTTAAACATGGCATTTCTTTTCCTTTCACTTCAGAGCACTTCTGTGGCTCTAGTGTCATGTTGGCTGTCGGTGTTGTACCTTCCCCTGCTGTATCATATGTGAATGTTACTGAGGAGAGTGATGGATGTGTTTATACTGGTGTGAAGGACTATGTTGTGAGGAAGTGTGGTCTGGATGATCAGGTAGTGAGGTGGACTGTGAACTGGCTGAAGGAGAGAAGCCAGAGAGTTGTAGTCTATGGGGTGGAGTCTAGTTGGAGGCCTCTGCCCTGGTGAGACCCCATCTGGAATATTGTGTCCAGTTCTGGGCCCCTCAGTTCAAGAAGGACAGGGAGCTGCTGGAGAGAGTCCAGCACAGGGCAACGAAGATGATTAAGGGAGTGGAGCATCTCCCTTATGAGGAAAGACTGAGGGAGCTGGGTCTCTATAGTTTGGAGGAGGAGACTGAGGGGTGACCTTATTAGTGTATATAAATACATAAAGGGGGAGTGTCACGAGGATGGAGCCAGGCTCTACTCAGTGGCAAACAATGATAGGACAAGGGGTAATGGGTACAAACTGGAACACAAGAAGTTCCACTTAAACTTGAGAAGAAACTTCTTCTCAGTGAGGGTGACGGAACACTGGAACAGGCTGCCCAGGGAGGTTGTGGAGTCTCCTTCCCTGGAGACATTCAAAACCCGCCTGGACACATTCCTGTGTAACCTTATCTAGGTGTTCCTGCTCCGGCAGGGGGATTGGAATAGATGATCTTTGGAGGTCCCTTCCAATCTCTAGCATACTGTGTGTGTACTGTGTGTGTGATGTAGGGAGGTCACCATAGGTGAATGATGTTGAAAGCATTCGGGAGATAAAACTTGAAAAGTCTTGTTTGGAGTCTCTATGAGACAACTCGATGCAAGAAAATGACTTTTCTTTAAATTTTCAGGGGGCTCTCTTCCAGTGGAAGACATCTGTTTAACTCTTATAGAAGGAAATACACTGAATTTTATAATGGACCAGGGTGCTATAAATTTCCTTTCAGAGTTATGGTATGTCCAGAAACAAAGAGGCACAAAAGTACAAAATGTAATCAGTTCTAAGTAATGTTAAGTTTTATGGCTTTGTAATGGAAAATAACTGCGGTTCTTGAAGGTAGTTGACATAGTTTCAGACCCTCAGGACCTCAGTACAAAAGGTGTGAAAAAAGCAGAATAGAAGGACAGGAGCTGGGGAGTATCTGGGACTAGCAGATGTCCAGGGTGGGCACAGATAAACTAACTGATAAGTAAAAGGACAGGATGATTGCTATGCTTGGGGTGTTAATAAACCGATTAATCTGGTGTAAGCATCTACTAGGGAGTATCCCGGACTAGCAGATGTCCAGGATGAGAGCAGTTAAACTAACTGAGAAGTAGAAGGCCAGGATGATTGCAATGTCTGTAATATTAATTAAGCTTGTTGGGAAAAGTAAACGACCCTTAAACGACCACATTTTTGTACGCATGCCGGAAACTTTTTGGAAAATGATGTAATGTGCTCAGTGACCATATAAGGATGACCTGTATAGCAATTCGGGGACACACGTTAGGAACTATCCCCCGTGTCTCCCGGCGCCGCAATAAAGAATACCTGCTTGTCAACTTGAAACTCTGCTGGCAGGTTTGTTCCTGGAGTTTTCTCCTAATCAGTCCTGACTAGGTTATCTAAAACCACATGTGTGCAGCTTGTCTGGATCACTTTAAAGCACATCATAAAGAGGTACCCACAAAGTTAATTTTACAATTTCTCTCTGAGCCAGCAAGGCGGTTAGTCTGCTTGTGGATATGTCAGATGCTTTCCTAGGGCACTGCTGCTTGGGTCAGTATTTTGAGAAGGGGATTGAAAGGTGGTTAATGGGAGCTGGACTGGCACATATCCATGCAGCTTAAATTGTTTTCTTTGTTTGTAAGTCTGAAATAACTTCTGTTTCTTAGTAAGCTCAGTAAGTGTATGCCTTCCAGGACCTAATACGCAGTTTTGTTCAATGTAGTACCATGTACTATATATCTCAGATGTGTTCTGTTTAATTCAAGTCTCTGCTGCTGGTTTCAGATCTGTAGCCTGACTCAGCAGACAGAGAATTCATGTTTATGAGATGGTAATTTTGTGTTAATAAAAAGGGAGCCCCCCCCCCCCCCCCCCCCCCCATGAATTCATTAAGGTAACAGTGTGGGTTTTTTGGTTGTGGTGGTTTTGTGGTTTTTTTTTTTTTTTTTTTCCCTATGTAAATGTATTTTGAGACTTTTAAAAGGAGTACTTGAATTCATTTGCTCTTTTCTTGTGTTTTCTGTTTTTTTTTTTTTTGTTCAGGGGAAGGCTAAGGATTAGGTGCAGCTTTTGTCTGTTTAGGCATTGCCCTTCACAACATTGACTTCTGTTGCTCTGATATAACTTGCAAATGTAAATGATCTTTCTTCCTTTGTTCCCGTTCATTTTGAACTCCAACTGTGACGTCAGCTTCTTGTCCCAACCTCCCTTCTGTGGGGATTTTTTTTTTCTTTTCTTTTTTTTTTGTGAAGACAAGTTTCTATCTTGCTCACTCTCTCCTCTCTTCCCTTTCCAGTTCACAGCTGTTCCTTGGCAGGAATCTACTCCTTTTGTTAGTCTTACATACCTTCTGTGATCCTACCCATATTTCATTTGAGGTTTAGTTAAAGTTTGCCTCTTTTCCACATACTTGAGGGTTGTTTTTTTTGTTGTTGTAGCCTTGCACTTATCTTTAAAGGTAGCTTACCTCCAGAGTTGACTGCTTGTGTCCTAGAGATGTGGGCACTCTTGACATATGGAATCTTAATCCCTTCCTCAGATCCAGGAATCAAATGGTATTACTGTGTCTTGTCATACATAGTGGCACCAAAATACTGCTTTTTCTAATGCTGACGTGTAACTTTTAGAAAAAATCAAGTGTCTTTTTAATGTCCTATTATTACCTTCTTTGTTTGACAGCTCTTAAAATTTCTTGTTGCAGTGTTAGTGGAAATGAGGAAAAATCTTTATATTTAAACTCAATATAGAACAGTTAAACTGACTGTGCACTCAACTGTCAAATGCGCAAGCTTAAATGATGTCAAAAGAAAAGTTCTCCTGTGTATGTAGGAGCTATTGTTCCCTTTCAGATGCTTTGCGCAGGTGGATTTTCCTGATGTGATACTTTGCAAGGTGTAAGCAAATGTTACTGAAGATAGTTCCACACAGCTTACACAAGATCGTATTAAAAATGGGGGTAGTGTAGGAAATACTTAGAGATGAGATAATTCAGTGTATTTTTGGAAAGCTGTTAGATTATTCATTACTGCCTTCTGTCCGTTTCTTCTTCCTGTTCTCTGTGTTATTTCTTGCCTCTAATGATTGTTCTGTTAGTTTCTGAATTCAGACCCACGTTTTACCTATTAATCAACATGTAAGTGTAATCTTATGTATGTGCTTTGAGGTTTTCTTTGGGGAAGTTGTAGAGTATTTCTCATTTGCTGTGTTGGTATCATCAGCCTGTTTTGTGTTGAGGTTAAAACACTTAACTTTGGTAAAGTGCTGAAGTGACTCCTCCCCCACTAAAATTTAATTAAGTGTCTCCTTTCTTTGTCTTTTTCCTAAAAGCATTGACAGTCCTTTTTTTTTTGTGTGTTTAAAAGGATTGAAGACTTCCTTAAGATGTTCAGTTTTACATTTTTTTTTTCCAGTTCCCTGCTGTGATTTCTTAGGTTGTATTGACTAGATTTGCTTTAGTCATTCATAAAGCACTGGTTTTTAAAACCACTGATCAGCATTTTGGGAAACCGTCCATGTTCCGAAGCATGTTCTCCAAGCACTATATTTGGTATATAAGTGAAGATCTAATTTGATACTAGAGCCAAGCTTTTACTGCTGCAGTTTATCATCCTCAGTGGCTTGCAGATTGCTTTCTGGAAAGCTGTGCTTCCTACTTGCTTAAATGTATTTAAAGGGTGTGAATGTTACCAGCAGATCTGGTTTAGAATGCAGAGAGCATTAGTAATGTAAAGACAGAAAGAGAACTTAGCTGAATCTAAGGAAATCTCTGTGTCAGGAGGAACAATTTGCTATGGAAAGTGGTGTATACGTTTTGTATGGATGTTTCTGTTTTATCAAACTGAAAAAGTACTATAGTAAAGAAATCACAGGTAGGCAAATACTGTTAATCACCTGCTTTATTTAGCTGACCTGCTGCCCCTTTCCTCCTGCCCTTGGTAGATGGTACTGTATGGGATTGGCAGTAGGCAAGGTGGCCCAAGGCAAGATGGATCTCTCCAAGCCACTTCATGGTATTCTACTTCATGATATATGAAGGTCTTCAACTCCCTCATGTCTTCCTAAATGGCTAAGTAAAGCTTTGTTAAAGTTTCCAGTATCTTTAAACACAATCAGATGTGTTATTGAAAGAAATAACCTAGACTCGTAGCTTTATGTATTTCCTAATATTTCTTTTATAATTTGTTTAGTTGTGTCCATGATGGTACTTTTGTAGTTTCGATTTCTGATCATCTGTGGGTACTCATATTCTGTGTTTGATAGGTTTCCTTCTCTTGTTGGTATTTGACTGCCTGGACAGGACTTGAGTGTTACTGCTTCTCTCTTAAAAAAAGACCAAACCCAGCCCTAAAATTGTTCCATTCCCTTATGTTCTGCGTGATGTTTGAGTTGTTGAATACTGCTTTTCATGTTTCTATGTATCTGCATAACATGTGCTATGTCATCCTCACTCCCACATGTGTTACCAAGCGTTTTCCGTCTGTGTAGTTGTTTTCCTTTAGAACACAGAATTTCCTTGGAAGCATGAGTGACAGGGTTTAAGAATTTCTCAAAAATAAATTTTGTTTTTTCTTTCTGTATTTGCCTTGAGAAGCTGTGGCTGCCCCATTCCTGGCAGTGTTCAAGGTCAGGTTGGATGAAGCTTGGAGCAGCCTGGTGTGGTGGAAGGTGTCCCTGCAGGGGAATTAAAACTAGATGAGCTTGGTCCCTTCCAAATCAAACCACTTGTGATTCTATGATCACAAGTTAGAGGGAGAACATCTGAAATAGTTTGGACTGCAGGCAGCACAGGGTTGAGTTTTTCTGCAGGTTTCAGTGGGTATGAAGCACATCATCTTCCGTCACAGGCATTTGACTTTGTTTCTGGATTTGCTTGCCACAGGGCAGAACTGCATTCTCTCTGGGATAGACTTAGTTCTCCTACAGCAGCCCTTGCTGCAGGGTACATACTGCATTGTTTTCAGCAACCTTTCTGCTGCTTTGTGTAGCCTTGCTGTTTACAGCTTGATTGAGTCCTCTTTTTCCAGAGGAAAGTGCACCCTACGCTCATGCACAGCATAAAACAGTGTTCAGATGATGTTTTAGTGCCAATTTTTATTTGTAGGAAAAGGTAACTTTTATAAAAGAAGTGTGGTTATGTCTACTGGATGATTTGGTAGGCACATTTGTGCAGTAAAGTGAGGTTTGAACATTTGTGGAAACTAAACTTTGAAGCATAAGTGGATGAAGTTCTGAATTTTGTTTGAATTCATGCTGTGCTATCCCTTTTAAGTGAGCTAATGCTAATTGACAGAAAAAAGGTTTTCCTGAGAAAAGAGGGGAACATTAATGAGAAAATAGCACTCGAGTTTGCTGAGAGCTTAATTAGTGACTGAAATGATAAAGATACTGAACTCTGTCTCAGGGGTCTGCAGGAAAAACAAAGCCACTGGAGAGAAAGGAATACTTTGGGGTTCTGCAAAGCTGCTAGTAGCCTGCTCTTGTAAAGTGCAGTACACAAATACTAGGATATTAGAATCTGCAGAAATAAATCTGGTTTTGATTATGCCGGTTCCATGATGTCTGTATGTACACAGTAAATGTTAGTATTGAAACAGTCAAGGAATCTGGATCTGATGGAAAGAACCTAACAAAACAGCCAAGACTAGTCCTCAGCTTTCTTAGAAATGTCATTCTGTTTGTAATCGGACAGAAGTTTTGTGAGTGAAGACAGCACTGTGTTTGCCTTGAGGTGGTCAGTGGCTACCTGGGAGCATCCAGCAAAACCTTCTGGATAATTGTGGTTCTTCTCACTTGATAGAATTTCACATGGGTATCAGAGGAGAATATGTGGGGTTCCTTGTGTCTCTGCTAAAAACCTCCTCCTTGTGAACTGGTATGAAAACTTGTTTCAAGTGGTGGTTGTTGATCTTAAAGCTCTTGGAAAAAATCCATGGTGGAAGTTGGGAGCAGCAGAACAGAGACATGGATAAAACATGCAGAGTAAGCCATGTTTTATATCACAGACACGTTCCTGTTCTCTGCTGTCTGCCTGCTTGTCTCTGCAAGTGACTAGGGCATCCCTGGCTGAGTATGTACTTCTTCCTTTTTTCACCCAAGTTTTTCTCTGCTGGCTACTCTTGCATGCTGCTTTTGTGACTATGGCCTGCCCTATCCTTGCAGTGCCCAGCAGGGCTGTGTCCAAGGCTTGAGAAGTTGAGTCACTTCCACAGCCATTGGCTGCTCTGGGAATTAGTTGAATTGTGTTTCTGAGAGCACAGGCACAGCTCTGGTAGTATCCTGGGAGGTCAGCTGTGACTTGCTTTGTTCATTTTGATGATTTTCCAGGAGATGAAAATGTATTAACATGTTGCAAATGAAACAAGGGAATTTATTTTGTGTGTGAGCATAGCAAACTGATGATGATTTCCTGGTTACAGGATGGTGTTCTGGATGCTTGCTCGCTCCTTGCATTAGAAATTGTGATTACTTGGGAGAACAGTTGCATCCAACTGGGTGAACAGCAGGAACACCATTGCCACCTACATGGGTGGGGTTGTAGTAGACTGGAGGGTTGTAGCATAACACCTCCCCCTTGTTTACAGACACATTCTGAGCTTGCAGACAGAAAAACGGAGGTGGAGAGACGTGGAGAAGTGTAGGTACCTGGCTGGAAAAGAGACTGTGGCCATCTGACATCTCTGTGGATTTGGCACAGTGTCCTGCTGCAGGGCAGATGAGGCCATGTATCAGAGGGAAGAGGTAAATGGCCGGCTCCCAAGGGCCAGTTTCCTGTCCCTGAGTCACAGCTAAGCCAGCAAGAGCTGGTCTTCATCTGTGTGCTGAAGTGGTGACTTCTGGTCGAATCCCACGTTCGCTTGATTTGACTGACTCTGTATATATAGAAGAAAAAAAATTGTACTTTAAGAATGTGGATGTGTTAGGACAGCTTTCAACACTGGGTGGTGATGTGATGGTTGGGACAACCAAAAGCAAAACTGTTCCATAAGGCTACCTTAAATAACTTTCTCCTCACTGTATGTGAATCATCTGATAAACGTCTGCTGTTTTAACATGTGGAGTCTTGTGTATAAAGATATTTGTATTTTTTACGAGCTATTGATGAAATGATGGCTTTTTCATCTGTTCCCTCTCAAACCATCCTATGTAGAACTTCAGTGTATGAAAACAGCTGTTTTCCAAGAAGGGGAAGCCAGATTTTTATTCCCATCTCAATGGCTAGAGAATCAAAAAGTTTGTAACAATACCTGCTTCACTGTCAGTACTCTGGTAGAAGAAGGCACTATTTCAAATCGGTTACAGTGATAACAGTCACTGTACACCTTGAGAAACACAACTTGAAAAGCCTACAGAAAATTGAATTTACTCCATGGTGTAGAAAAAAAAAAAATGGGTGGGATGAGAAAGGCTGGATAACGGTGTTTCACTGAAAAGAAAAAAAGCGGGATCTGGAGTTTTGTCTGGGTTTGTATTTATTCCATTTCCAGACATCTGACGAAGATCTTCTTTTAGGAATAATCTGTGCTGTATTGCCATCATTGTCAAGTCCATGTGCTGAAAGATAAAGACGCTGTTTTAAATTCCCCTGGTCTGTCAAGAAGTAACTTGGCTCTGAGCCCTTGGGTTATAAAGCGTGGTAGTGGTATGGTCTGTTGTAGCCGTGGCAACTGGCTTTGGCTTGGGCAGGCAGTAGGTAAGTGAATCGAACAAAGACATTCCTTATAAAGTGGAGGCCCTGTGTTACCAGGGGCAGTGCTAGCTTTGGGAAGAGCTGTTTCTGAACAACTCTTAGTTTTCACCATTCATAACTATCATGTTTCTAATATCAGTGACTTCCTCTAGGTGTAGTAAACAATTTATATAGTTGTTCTCTGTCATCCTAGCTACTCTGGGAAACTTCAGTTGTGTGCCATTGATCTGAGTATTTTTGGTTACTGTTTTCTACAGTAGAGTGTATAAGCAATCAACAACATGTATTCTGTTTCTCTAGGAATGACCATGTGTCTATGGAAATTTTTCAAGTCCAACTAATTATTTCTTAAAAAAAGCCTCCAAAGAAACAAAGCAACACAAAACCCTTGGGCCTGGAATTGCTTTCTAACCAATGCCTTACCTTTTGGGAGAGTAGCTATGTTGTGTAAGGAGTTGGCAGCTCCTGATTTTTTCCCTGCACAGGCTACTTTGATTTGCTTATTTAACTTGGCAGAGTTTGTGTTTCCTTCCATGTGAAGGGAATTACACTTTTTACAGCTTGATGTTTGTGAGTTATTTTTGTCAGATGGGAGTGCTCTTTAGAAGCGTGTTGCTTTCATTAGTATTCAGGATAATACAGTGACTGTATCTGAAGAATTTAGACAGGGACATTTTTTCAGGGTGAGCCCTTATGCATTTAGAATCTTCACTTACCAGTATGGATGCTCACTTTTAACTCAACAGTGTTGAACAGTCTTCAGATACCTCTTAATGCTGAGTTGAATCCCAGTATTGTACTGTCCTGGAGCACTTCAGGCTTCTCAGTTCTCTTTGGCAGGATTGACAGCATCATGTCTCATTTCAAACCGTTAACCTTCTCTGTGCAGGGGGTCTCAGATTCTCCTTCATGAGAAGCAACATCAGGGAATAGAACAGCAATTGCAGAACTGTCTGTAGCCCTTGAGTAGCTCGCCTCTGGGGTTTCTCATTCTTTGCTATCTTTCACTGTCCTAAGGTGGTGGTCACTTCATTTGACTTCAGACCTGCTGCATAGTGGTATGTCAAAGGAACGCAGGGCTGTGGAATGCTCACTTCCTGTAGTCTTATATTGGGTTTGTTACTTCCAAATTAAAGTGAACCGACTGAGGGCTGAGACAGGCATATTAATGAGTGGGAATTTGTCTGGAAAACAGTTGACAACTTGGTATTGTATGAGGCAAAGAAAACAATGCTCAGCTCACACACTGTCTTTCTTCAGAACAGAAATGTTGTGACTACTCAGTTTAGAAATGCTCAAATCTTGTCAGTGCATTTCTTGAATGTGTACCACTTTATTTTACCTGCTTTATTTATCCTTCTGGTGCTGTGATTGTCACAGGGAAAATGCATTTAAATGCTGTCACTAGGGTCTCAATTACCAAAAAGTAGCTTGCGTTTTCATTTTAATTTCTATGTTGATGTGTTGGCTCTTGGAAACTAACATGGTCATACTCTTGTGTGTCTATTCTTAGCAGGCTGTTATCATTTGAAGCTCCATATTATTGTTTGAAGGCTTGAAGTGTTTGCTTTTCTGGAATTTGGTTCTGGCCTTCCAGCGTTCCTATGTATCAGGGTTTAAAAAGAGAAGCGGCAGGAGAAAAACGAGGTACAGAACTAAAACATAGGACTTCTCTGATAAATCTACTCCTTGGCCTTTGGCAATGAGTCGCTGCCTTGGTTTCCCTATGGCTAGCAGGTTCCTAATGATGCCGACTTCAAAGATACGTTGTGAGGATTAATTAATGCTTGCAAAGGCCTTTGAAGATGAAAAAGCAGGGGTAGAAAGGTGAAAAAGTTTCCATGCCCCAAGTGAATGTTCTGCATGCTGTCTTGAGTTCATCTTTTTGAGAATCTCTTGAGCACTTCCAAATATTTCACTTGGAGTGTGGTGGTGCAAGAAAGATGATATCCCATAGCTTCAGCGTTATATGCCAGTTAGGAGAATATAGGTGTCAGGTATATCCTGAAAATGGTGCCACTGCAGCATTTTCTATTTATTTTTCCCCAGTGCAAATTTCTATCCTTTCCAGTGTTTGATAAAACTATCCAGCCCTGTAAGAAATGATTGAGAAATGATTGAGAAATGTAAGAAATGATGAGCCCTGTAAGAAATGATTGATGGAATTTGCAGCAGTGTCTTCTTGAGCCTACAGGCAGCCTGAAACAGGTTGGAGGAGCAGTGTTCTCTATACCTGCCATGGAAGTTGAGTGCTTATGGTACTATAAAATAATATCTTTAAATTTCTTGTAAAACATGTCAGTTTGGTGTGTGATGTGCAACTCTGTGTGCAGGGAAAAAAAAAAAAGGCTTTCAGATGCTCCTGTCTTCTCCAGGGTGGCGTCTCTTCTACTTCTTCCATTTTGCCAATGGCATAGTAATCACATACTGTCTAAGTACTGCATTAATTTAAGGTGTTGTAATGAATTGTTACTGAATTATGGGATAACTTGGTCTGGTTTTGTTCCCTCAAAAGAAATTTGAGGAAGACCTTGGAGCACTTTGGGTATTTCGGTTGTTTAGGCTGTGGTGCTACTGCAGAAGAAATAGATTGGCAGCCTGGGTGGAGGCAGGATTTGGGCTTTGATCTGCATCCGTATGGTTGATTGTGAAGCATGCTTGGTTTATTTGCTTGTCAGCTTGAGCAGTGTTAGACACAACAGTAAGAGCTTGAGGTTAGTTCTGTGGTAAGAACAAGCTGTAAAGCCTTAAGTGCTAGGCATAAGGAGCCTAAACTTTCTAGTTTTAATTCAGGCTTCCCTGGGTATGCAGCAGACTTCACAGAAATACCTAAAAGCTCCATTAAGAGACTTGAGTGCACAAATAGTTGGGGATGAGGTGGTCTAAGCCAGGCTGGCCGAGATGCTTCTCCTAGGAACATGAAAGTTTAAGTAGCTCCTTTCCTGCAATTAACAAGCCTACAATTATCAAGAATTTAAGCTGGATATTTAATGGCTTTGATTGTAAAAGATTTGCCAGGGCTGTGTTTGAAACTGAAGTGGACTGCTGAGGCAGCCCAGGAAGTGAAGTGTCAGCAGGATGCCTGAAAATTTGTCTTTCTTCTGGAAACAGCATCTTGCTAACCTAAGAGCAGCCTGCAGAATGCGCATTAATAACCCTCCTTGTCAGCAGATGACTAGATAATATTACAGCTTTGGAGGAAGTGTTATGTTCTTGCTTACAAGCAAGTTGTGACGTCTGTGTGAAGCCAAGCAGTGTGTGGGCTTCTTGTGGCTCGGAGGTGTGGCTTCTGAGCCAGCTTCAGTGGTTGTCCTGACACAGGGAGTCAGTCACTTCAAACTTGTTTCCTGATTTAGTGTTAGGTCAAGCTGCATCTCGCTCTGCTGTAGCTGCACTTACCTATAAAAATAGAAGGGCATAATTTGCTAGAAATGGTGGATGTGGGAGTGAAGGGAGCAAAATGTCCTTGGAGTTGCAAGAATCTTTTGAGAAGCCAGTTGTCCTTGGCAGGCCAGAAACTGGTAGTGACAAATAGCGGAGGTGATGCATCATGTTCCCCATTTTATGACCTTTTTATGCCCAAGGAAAATAGGATCTTCAGTGTGGTATTTCTGAGGATTTCTTTGTCCCCTTTTGCTTCTGCATTAATGTGATGTTTCAGAACTGAGGGAGGATTCAAATAACTATCTGGGAAAGAAAGGCAGCAGGTGCTGCACGCAAGCTTGGAGCATTTCAGTCTTGAGAGAAAAAGCACACAGATACAGCTAATTCTGTTATGGAATGTAGGTGAAAATTAAGTGTCACACTTAATCAAGACATCTCTTTAAAGTTAACTTTTTCATTGAATGCTCAAGGAGTTGAGGAAATAGACCTGGAACAAAAAGACTTTGAAATCTGTCACATGTAACAGATTTGCATAATAGGAAAAAAAAAAAGAAGAAAGGCATTATTTATTTTGGTTTTAAGATACCTTAAGCTCAGCACTGGGAATCCTACTGTAGGACAGCAGGAATAAGATGCTGCTGTGGGCAGGGTTTCGGGAGGAAGCAGGACTACTCAGTAAAATAACCATTTGAAAGGTTAGTTAACTGATGGTGCTAAGTTGTTAATAAATGACGATGGATTTTGGTTAAATAATAGAGTTTATGAACTAGTAAGGTGGTTGAAATAATATTTGCAGCAACATTTACAAGTAGACCTCCCAGGAGCAAATGTTTCCTGTAAGGGTTTTGTCTTAGAGAAGCTGTATTAGGTTGTTGAGTTTTTGTTTGTATCAAGGTACAGCAGTGCATGCTGTTAACCAGCTTCACATATGGTGAACTGCGTAAATGCATGGAATTCTTGTAAGTTATTGCCAAAATTGCTGGTATTTCCATAGCACGTGATGATAAATGCAGTCTGCGTTTATCCTAATTGCTTTTCCTTTTGGATGCCTGCCTGCCTTTTGTGTGAAACCATTTCCTGCTGTCTTAGCATTGCCATGCTGAATTTGAGACGTAGTGATCAGAGAAGTAGTGTAGGCAGATATGAAATGACTTATTTAAAATGGTTGATGGGAGCAAATCATTGTGTATTCTGTTGTTACAGCTTTTGCCAGGTCATGGGAAGAAACCAGTGATTCTGGAAAGGGGGTAGCAGGGATTAAGTGGTAAGTGTTCCCCGTATCTGGGTAGAGCTTTCTTCATCAGCTTGGGGAGCTGCACATGCCCAGTAGTAGTTTGTATGATGAACTTGCAGACTTTTCATGGGGCAGCTTCACCAGACCAGTTACAGCGGTGAAGTTTTTCATTCTTGATCATTGTATGAAAAAGGTAGTGTTGCAGAAGAGAGGCTGATGTATGTTAAGTTTTGAAACATGGTGAAAGGAGGACTTAAGTTTTAGGAACTAGGGGTTCTGTGTAAGCAGCAAGGAAGGATCTCTTTCTTATTTCTGATAAATGAATGTCTTGAGAGCCTTGGAGTGGGGGTAAGTCTGTATTAACCTTCAGTTTACTTTTTATGAAAGTATTAGGAGCTGGTTTCCCCATTGTCTAGTTAGCAAGGTAGGAAGTGCTGTGCTTTTGCTTAGCATGTGCTGGTTTTCTTCTGCCTACACTGATACATGTGGAAAGATAACAATACCAGTTTCTCTAGCTCTTCAGTTGCTGTATTACCTTGTGTCAGTCCTGTCTGTGCAATCATACACTAAGGCAGTTGTCAGATGTTTAGATTTGTATTAGATACATACTGGCATGGTGGCTGTGAACTGGATATGTTCCTAAAGATAAAAATTTGTATCTCTTAAGTTATTAGTTGAAAGATCTGGAGGTTTTTTTTGCTTGGTGGAGTTTCTTTTTTGTTTGCTTTCTCTTCAGAGCTGGTTTGAGCCTGGCCTGGCAGCAAATGCAGGTGGCTGGAGGGGTGAGAAGTGAAGGGAACTCCCTGAGCCGTAGAAGCTTCATACTCCCACTGGGAGGCAATTATTTTATTTAAGATTTGGATCTGGTATCTTCGCGTAGGGTGAAATGCAAATGACTGGGTGCATGTTAGCAAGGTCCTTTAACAGAATATATATGGGAGCCATATGTTTCCTCTTCTGACTTTGGGCTCAGTTGTATTTAGTATCTGACTGCATTAGTATTGTTTTGGGGTTTGTGTGAATGTATGTGGCCTGTTGTACTGTATCATTCCAAGATCCCTATTAGTCCAGCCAAGTGCTTCCTTATCAGGTTAGAAAACAGGAAGAAACTCTGGAGGCTGGAAGGGGGAGGATGCTGCTGCAGTCAGGGTAGCACCAGGACCGTGTAAATCTTCAACCAAATGGATTTGTAGAATCTCTTCAATTCCCAAAGATGCACCTGCAAAGATGCTGTTACCTGGCAAAAAGGTGTTGTTACCTGGGCAAAGCTCATTATTCTATCTCCAGTTTCAGTATGTTTTCTTCCTCATTGCTCTTGTTAAGGTCTAAACTGAACTTGATGAGCTGTTGGACAGTTTTGTCAATATGCTTGGCAAATGAGATGTTTGCAATCACCTGTCACGTATTTTTGAAAGAACAATTTTTGTTGTGTTCTTTGTTACACATTGTGTCTCTGCTAGAGCTGTTTGTGTCCAGGATTCTAGAAACGAGATCCTCATTAATTTTCTGTTGATGGCTGTAGTGTGGCGTGGTGGGGGGAATGACATGCAGAATTAAGTTTTAAAGTGCTTCTGTGTGACAGCATAGCTATGCTGGCATTGCCCAAGGAGAAGGTACAACCATTGTATGTTCAGCATGTGGTTTAAGTATTTAGTGAGCTGGAGAGAGAACATGATGCCTCACTAATAAAAATTTCTGTTTAGTCCTGTAGAGAGATGGTGAAAAATCATCCAAGTCTTTTATAGAAAGAAATGAGAACTGGATAATACTTGCTGTGAAAACTCTGCGGTCTGGGTTTCATAGCTTTCCACTTTCTTCCATTGGAATTTGGAGCTCAGTTTTCCTTTTCTGACTGAAATCTTCTCAGCTCATACACTAAACCACTCAAAAATACTGGCTGATTTGACACTTTTTTTGCAAATATGTAATTTTACACAACGTGTTTCTGTCACGTTAGGGATAATGTACATCCAGGCTCGCTGCCACCATTTAAAATTCAAATGTCTGAGTTTTTTTTCTAAGTCAGTCCATGTTTTCCAAACAAAATTACAGGCAAGAAAATTATTTATATGAAAGTTTTAAAAGTTGTCATCCTTAGTTCTTTACTAACCGGGGGACTGAAAGGTCTGTATGCTATGACAGCAGGGGAAAATGGCAGGGATAGTTCAGGGGAAATGTGGAAATGTATCAGCAACAGCTAAAGCGTTAATGTATTTTTGAGCAACTGTGTTTTCAAAGCCAAGTTCGTAAACAATACCTGATAGTGGAAAAGTTACTTTACGTTGGTAGGTAAGATAATATTCTGGATCGGCTAGGCCTGCAGAAAGTATGCTTTCCTAAATACTAGCAGCTTGGTTTTGAGGGGTTAATAGTAATTACTTATACCTCATTTGGAAAGTCAGAGCTCTGAACAGGCCCGTACCTCCTTACAACACTTTAGTAGGTGTGATGACATTTCATGTCTGAAGGTGGATATTAGAACATGGAATTTTCTGTTAAATAGTATGTTTGATTTACCAGGGTAAGCTTCCTCAGTGTTCAGAGTAAAGAAGGCTTCTGTTTGGCTTGGGTGCTATCCTTGATAAGCAGCTGTCCGAATTCTGGGGAAGGAAGTATTTCTGGTCTCACCTTCCCTGTGATCCAGTTTGCCCAGAGAGGGAAGGGAGCCTGAGCATTCCCACTTGTCTGACTGGCTTAACAGCAGAGTGAGCAGGTGGGAGGACAGGGCAGTGGAGAATCATTTAACTGTTTAAACAAGTCAAAGCATCTGTACTTTTGCATCCCAGTCTGTGTCAAATATCCTTTTCCCACATGAAAATACGGGATTGGGAAAGTGTTTAGTATTAATCCTGTGCTTATGCGTGCCTTGTTTGCTTCTTTCTTTTTCCTTTCCATGAGTTCTCTAAACATCTCCTCTTCTAACACAGTGGTAGTCGCTCTTCCAAAACGTTCAAACCAAAGAAGAATATTCCAGAGGGCTCTCACCAGTACGAGCTGCTAAAGCATGCGGAAGCTACGTTGGGAAGTGGTAATCTCCGGATGGCCGTTATGCTTCCAGAGGGTGAAGACTTAAATGAATGGGTTGCAGTGAACAGTAAGTGGGCTTTTTTTTTTTTTTTTTTTAATTAAATGTGTGTGTGTGGGGGAATTGTTGAATATGGGTAGACACTTGTGGGAGGACAACTCTGTACTCCTTTCTAGTAGCGTGTCTTCTTCTATCCTGTGTGCACCACTTGCTGTGATTGGGAGAGGTGAATGTAGTACTGTGTAGAGCTGACAGATGCAGTGTGTCTTTCAGAGACAAAAACTCTTAAATCTCCTTGTGTAAAAAAAATATGTTCCCGTTAACAAAACAGTTCTTCCTCTTGGTGCTTAAACTCTGAGCACTTGATCACAAACAAGTGCTGAAGTAGAAGTTTCACTGCTGTTTTTAGAAAGTAGCCTGTCAGTGCCATCTTAATATGTTTAATCTAGCTCTTCTCCAGCTGGGGTTCTTACCCAATAGTATAGTCAACCCTCTCTGAGCTAAGCATAAACCCTTAATTTAGTTAAGCGCGAAGACCTTGAATGATGCTAAAGACTACGGTCGTGTGTATGGCCTGGCTTTTCTTTTGCCTATAACAAACCCAGAGATCCATCTTTACAGTGTTTCTAATGTTAGTTCCTTCCTTTTTTTTTCTACCAAGTTGTGAGCCTTTGCCCTGGTAAGTGTCTGATGTCATTATTTTTGCTTCCTCTAAAGCTGTTTGTCCTAACCCTGCGCTTCATGCTAGGTCAGGCCAAACAATGAGGCCCAAATTAGTGTTTTCTGATTGCCTGACCATGTTTCCTCCTTCCTCTCCCTGCTGCGTGAATTTGCTGCCTGCCTTCCACTCTTAAAGAGCGGATTAACCCAAGTTCTGTCATGCTCAGTAGCCTATGTGGAGTTCTGGCTGCTAGACTCTGTGCCCTCTCTGGTTATTTCGTTATCTTTCAGGTCTTTGGCTTGGCCTTTTTCTGTGATTGCATAGTATTGATTGTGCATTGCAATGCAGTATAAATTATGCTCAAGAGAAATGTCTTCTAATTGTGGTTCTGTTTCCTCTTGCTCTTTGACATGTTCAGGAAGTGAAACTGTCGTACTGGTTTCAACCTTCAGTTCTGAATGAGCCACACAGTGTGCTGGTATGTGACCTGCCACTGTTTCCAGGGAACGATGAAATTGCTGACACCATTCTTTAGGAGAGTCTATTTGTATGGTATTGCAAAGCTATCTAGAAAAAAAAAAAGCCATCCCATTTTTCTGAGTAAGCATTACTAAAGAGGCTTCTGATATTGCTGGCATTCTTCCCGTTTGGTGCTTTCTTCACTCCCCACCTGCCTCTTCTTCTCTGTCTGTGGCAGTGGCATTTTTCCCTTCCCAAATGCTAAATGAGCTGGATGACAGAAAGAGTGGGAGCTGCCTTTGGGTAACAGCTGCATTCTGTAATGAAATGGTCCTTGGTCGTGCCTTCTTGCAGCCGAGTTCTAACGTTGTTGGTGTGGGTTTTTTTTTTGTTTGCTTTTATTTGTTTACAAGTGGTTAACTGATTACATTCTCCCTTCATTTACAGCATCTCTCTACCACACCTAGTACCAGCTAATGGTAGCAGTGAACCCCCTTCTGTTGATTGAGATATCTAATAAGGAAATGTGGGACTTAATGTCCTTGGGTTTGACCTTTGCAATAGTGAAAGCACAGGAAAGCATGGCTCTGCTCTTCTGCTTCGTGCTCAGCTCTTAGCCTTACTCATGTTTTCTGGCAGTGAGTTGGTGTACAAGTAGATTTTTGAAATAAGTTTAAAAAATATAAAGGTAAAAAGTCCTATAATCAGTTTGGTTTGAATTTAATTTGAAATCTCCTTGATTTGAAAATACCAAAAATTAATTCCGTAATAACATCCTGCTCATACCTTTATAATAGAGCGCCAGGCAGCGTGCACTTTTTCCAATAGAAAAGCACTTGGAAAAAATAGTCTAAGCCCTCAAAACTTCAGAGCAATGGGTAAAAAGAGGAAATGAAAATAGGCAGAGACACTGTACAGCTTTACACATGCTGGAAAGGAGGTTCTTGGTTTTTCTTGGTTGTTGCAAACTGCTGGCTGTTGGTGGTGAATGGGTGGTGTGTCTCCTGGCCTTTTGAGACTTGGCGTATGGGATTTGCAACAATCAGTCATCTTGTGGATGTCTGTGTGGGTTTTGCGAACATGCTTGCCTGAAGCAAACCCTGGTCTGTGGTTTCCACTGGGATCAGGGAATGGAAAATTAATTAACAGTTCTTGTGTACACTTAAGGAACAAGAGCTGTCTATAACCGCTTCTTCCTGTGTTAACTGCCTCCTCCCTCTGCCCAAACAAGCTGTAGGAGTCCTCCTGGGCCTCTGTAACTGCTGTCTACCTTTCCCAATGTTGTTTTGCTGTTTTCTGCCTTAGCTGTGCTGGGGGGAGAAAACCCACCCAAATTTTGTTGCTAGAGATGAGCTGTGCTAGGAGCACGGCGTACCAGTTTTTATTTGCTTCCCTTTTTTAATACCTGGGAAGTTGCATGACACAGTTGTAGCTCGTATCTTGCATCTGCTGTAACTTGCTACCATGATGTTCATGTAATCTTTGAAGTTTAAGGAGCTGCAGTATTTAACACTTGCTTTCCGTCAGCTGTTAGTTCCTTTCACAGTACCTGGTATCTGCTAGTGCTTACATTTGGGATGCCAGTTTCCACCTCACAGCAAACCTGTATGTTTCTGTAACAGAGTTAAGCAAGGAACGCACATTTGGGTAGGCAGGCACAATACTTTTAGCAGCAGAAGCAATGTAGCCTGGACTGGGCACTGGGGCATTAAATCTTTATCTGTGTTATACATGGTTCCTTTCAGGGTAAACCTATGTCAGTTGAATTTGCAAAGCGCTGTGGTTAAACAGGAGTGGAGCTCCACCACACTTGGTTTGCGTTTTCATATGATTGCTGAGTGTCATCCATGCATCAGAAAGGATGCATAAGGACACCAAAGGACACCAGAACTAGTCCCACAAGTCTTGGGTTCCTGTAGGCTTGTATTACATGGGTTCATCCTAAAGCAGAATTTACAATTTCCATTGTCTGAAAGACATTTTGGAAAAACAAACTTATATATTGATGCTGTGGTAACATGCTGTGCTCCCCAAGAGATGCAAGGGCAGAGGACATTAATTGAGGAGAGATAAAGTGCATTTTATAAGTGATTACAATGTCTGCAGTTCTGAAAAGCAGGACCTGCTGTTAGGTTACTGAAGAAGAGCCTTGATTTCAAAGAGTACCAAGTAATCAAGCACCTCTTTAAAGTAGTAAGAACTATGGGAATATTTAGATACAGTAAGTTTTAGTCTTTTGGGAATTCAACTGTAGACCCTTTAAAAACAAAGTTTTGGCTAAGAGAACTGCTTTCTCAAACATGTAACAAAACTGAAGCAATAACCAACCACCCCCCAGAAGACCTCCCATACCTGCAGTGTTTGACCATACCATAACTAAGAGAGGGTGGATTTATATTAGACATGAGGAAGAAGTTCTTCCCTGTGAGGGTGGTGAGGCACTGGCACAGGGCGTCCAGAGAAGCTGTGGCTGCCCCATCCCTGGCAGTGTTCAAGGCCACGTTGGACAGGGCTTGGAGCAACCTGGTCTCATGGAAGGTGTTGCCGCCTGTGGTGCAGGGGTTTGGAACTGGATGAGCTCTAAGGTCCCTTCCACCCCAAACAAGTCTGTGATTCTATGAAATGTTCTTTGAAAAGACAGTGTCTTGAAATGCAAAGCCTGAGGGAAGTCAGTGTCACCTAATGAGTAACAGCTCTCTTTTGCTGGAAACTTTACACTGAAAGTCTCGGTTTTATTCCAGACTAGCCAGTAGAATTTGGGATGGTAATAAACTGCACCAAACTTTCAGAAAAGGAAATAACTCTGCTTTCTCTTTCCCTTCTTTTAAAGGAAGATTTTGCAGCAGTGAACAATTAAATAGTCATTGCTGGAGGGTGGTGTAGGACATTGGTGGTTGCATTCTGCATCTCCTTTATGATACATTTTAAAAAGCGGTAACAGTGAAGTTTTTTCACAGAAAGCATTCCAGGACCCTCTGAGCAATGTGTGCTGTTAAGGTTGCAGAAAGCTGGTGTTGCTGTTACAGTGCAGATTGTTAACTGATGGTTTAAATGCTTTTACAGCTGTTGACTTCTTCAACCAGATCAATATGCTGTACGGAACCATTACAGACTTCTGCACGGAGGAGAGCTGTCCAGTGATGTCTGCTGGCCCAAAGTAAGGTCTTCTTTCATGTGTTATTGAGAAAATGCAAATTTTTAGACGATTTTTGCATTTGAGAACTTGATACTGCCTCAGCCAAGTGCCAGAGATAAAGTAACTTTTGTGGGTGGAAAGGGTGTCCTCTTGGAGTACTGTATACAGTTCTGGTGTCCCCAGTGTAAGAAGGATGTGGAACTGTTGGAGCAAGTCCAGAGGAGGGCCACGAGGATGATCAAGGGGGCTGAAGCACCTCATGTATGAAGACAGGCTGAGAAAGTTTGCCTGGAGAAGAGAAGGCTATGTGGAGACCTCAGAGCAGCCTTCCAGTATCTGAAAGGGGGCCTACAAAGATGCTGGGGACAGACTCTTCATTAGGGACTGTAGTGACAGGACAAGGGGTAATGGGTTAAAACTTAAACAGGAGTTCAAGTTATATGTAGGAAAGAAGTTCTTTATTGTGAGGGTGGTGAGGAAATGGAACAGATTGCCCCATCCCTGGCAGTGTTCAAGGCCAGGTTGGACATGGCTTTGAGCAACCTGGTCTAGTGGAAGGTGTCCCTCCCCATGGCAGGGGTTGGAACTGGATGATCTTAAGGTCCTTTCCAACCTAAACCAGTCTGTGATTCTGTGGTTCCTGTTACCCATGAAGGGATGAGAAATTGGAAGATTTTAAGGGAATTGGGAATGAAAAGGTGGGGTTTTCTTAGGGTAAGGGTTTTTTGTTTATATTTCTTAGTCCTGGAAAGTAAACTCATTATCAAACTATTTTTTTTCCTTTTATTTTTTACTGAAATGTTAATGAGGGCTTTTAAATTTAAGATCTGAAGTTTTTATTGGCAAGCACTCACTTGGGGATTACCAAAATATTTCCTTTAGGTGTTTGAGTAGGTATTGTAGAAATAAATCGGCTACAGATTTTAGTAGTCTGAATAAGAATCCCCTACCCTGTTCCTCAGTGAGGTTTCACTTCTTTAATTCTTGCTTATGCTTTTTTGTACAGACATCCAACATGTCTGTTTTTTCTTGGTCTCCAGCTGCCTCTTTCAGAGGAAAATACCTGCCTTTCTCAGTAAGTGGCAAGGGAGGGCTCTGCTTCCTTTTAAATAAACAAAAGTGAAACCAAGTCCTCTCCTCCACTTCCTCCTGTTAGTGTGTGAAGCCAGGAATTTCTGGTGGAGAGCTGAGGATGGACCAAGGCTGCTGCTGGGAAGGCAAGATGGAGAGGGCAGGAGCTCTTCTAGTTGGAAATAGCTTGAAGGACCAGAAAAGGCCTTGGCACTACAATCCTGAACTAAAACCAGAAGATGCCAGATGCCAAACCAGACCCGCTGCTGCAGCATGGGAAGGGGTGAAGTATGAAAGGGAGAGCAAGTTCACCAGTATACAAAAGAACTTGTGCAGTACCATAGCCTATTGTCTGCTTTGTGCTTCGGCATGCAGAGTGGACTCTTCAATTGTTAGATAAGAGCATGAAAATATTTCTTTGCTTTATTGTTTGCCTGCTGTGAAGTAGTTATTTGGGGGTGGAGGTTAATTATTAAAGGTTTAGCTGTCTGGTTGCCAAGCTAAAGAGTTTCTCTCCAAAGAGGCTGATAACCATTGCCAGAAATGTATAACCTACTCAAGTAGTTATGAAGCAGGGTAGAAAAGAGATGCTTGATGCTTGAAGATGCATTCTGACAAGATTTTTATTAGGTGATCTTGTTCTTTAGTTGGAGTGAGTGTGGCTTGCTTTTGCTTAAAACATTGTTTTCAGGGAAGTACTGCTGGAGAACCTGTCAGCATGAAAACACTGAGATGTATGGTTTTTTTCTTCTGGTTCTTACACCTCTGTCCTGTTCTCTTCTGGCTCAATCTGTGTTAATTGAAAAGGCATTGAGCCTTAGGTACTCATTAGTGCTTCTAGGCTGAAGGTTGCTGTCTGCTCACATCCATGGCTCCGTTTTCACCTCTTTCAGAGAAAGGGTATGAGTTAGCTGAAACAGCTTAAATGGGGTTGTTTGAATCAGGTTAGGTGGCCATAGCATGAGTAGCTGGGGAGAACAAAAACAGCAAGCATTCTGTGGCTTTAAAGTCTGATTTTTGTGTTCCATTGGAGAAATATTTATGGCTGATGTCTTGAGAAAGGGTTGTAAGGTGTTGGTGCATTCAGAGGTAACTGTTCAAAGTTATGGCTCAATCACAGTTTTCAAGGTACAACTGACAAACTCGTAGCAGTCTATGGAGAAGTTAAACCAGATGTTTGAAGTGAGAGGGTAGCAGAGTGGAAGTGTAACGTTCCTGTATCCATTGCCAGGTGCTGGTGTTTTGCCTTCAAAACCCCTTGAAGAGGGACTTGACTGTTGTAAGGAGTGCTCACTTAACTTTTATCTTCGAAACCCCTTTAAGAGGGGTTTGCCTTCGAAACCCCTTTAAGAGGGACTTGACTGTTGTAAGGAGTGCTCACTTAGCTTTTATCAGGGGGCAGGACATTGAGTTAGTTCAGGATTGACATAAAGATCAAGAACATCTCTCCCTCTCCTGCTGTACAGCGCCTTGTCTAACAGTTTGAATAAAGTAATGGTTTAATTTGTCCCAAAACATGATTATTCAGGGTAATGGTCCATTCTTTTCACTTCAGTAAAGAACAACCATTTCTTACCCAATCAAACCTAGTTGGTTTTTGGAACCTTTTTGGTTTGTGCTATTCTTATGTCAGTTGCAGGATCACCATCGGTGCAGCAGGCATGATGATAAGTTAAGAACATGCATAGAAGTATTTTGCTTATTAACCAGCATAGGGTGATGGTGATTTTCTTTATTTTCCTCCTTAGTTACAAGTGTTCAGTGAGAGCCCAAAGGAGGGACGTGGCTACTGCATTTTGCAAAGCTGGATGTCAAAACTGGGGCTGTGTGGTGGAGGTGCTGGTCCTGTGCTGGTTTATACATAGGGATATTTTCTAGTTTGAGAAGCACAGTTGGGTTTTCTATTTATAGATGGCAAATAACTTGTTAGCATGAGAGAATTCCACCAGTCACTGTGAATTCTTAGCTTTTCCCTTGCACTTGCTGGAGTGAACTGTGTATTTTTTTTTCTCTATCCTCGACACAGTGTTTTCATTGTCCTTAAGAACCTCTTACTGAGCTGTTAGAGGTTTCTAAAAATGTATTTTCTGTAGGGAAGCTGCCTATCACGATAAAGTTTATTAGTTTCTATCACCAGAACTGTAGTCGTCTTACCACAAGCTTGAGCTAGAAACGTGATTTTTACCCGTCATTTCCTGTAGCAGTTCAGATGGTTCTAACCCGGGGGGAATATTTCTCTTTGTGGGTGTCGTGGTTTAAACCCAGTCAGGTAACTCGTTCGCTCACTTCCCCCCCTTTCTTGCCCTCCCCCTGCTCTCGGAGGGATGGAGAGGAGAATTGAAAAGAATGCAACTCCCACGGGTTGAGATAAGAACAGTTTAGTAACTAAGGTATAACACAAATCGCTACTGCTACCACCAATGATAATAATGATAAAGGAAATAACAAGGGAAGAGAATATAACACCTCAGCACCAGCTGGCCAATAACTCGGCCCCCAAGCCCGACCAAGCTCCGACCGATACCTCCTCCAACCCTGCAGTCTCCCAGCCCTTCCGGCTAACTCCCAGTTACATCCTGGGCATGACGTGCTGTGGTATGGAATACCTCTTTGGTCAGTTTGGGTCAGGTGTCCTGTCTCTGCTTCCTCCTGGCTTCCCCTCCTCCCTGGCAGAGCATGAGGCTCACAAAGTCCTTGGCCAAACCAAAACATCATTGTTATCAGCTCTGTTCCCGAGCTGAAAGTCAAAACACTGCACTGCACCAGCTACCAAGAAGGAGAAAAAATGACTGCTTGACTGCTACTGCTGAACCCAGGGTGTTTTTTTTTTTTTTTTTTTTTACTTTAGAGCTTCTCAAAGGGTCCTTCCCTGGCATTTCTTCCTCTAAAATATACACAGTTAAGCCATAGTATTGGGGGGTGGGGAGAGAAGGAGGCTTCTTAGGGATATATGTTATTTGGATGAGATTTTTAGTGTCCAATTTCATTTGTTGTCTTTGTCTCCAGGCCGAAACTGGCACCTCAGCTGAGTGTTGATACCTGTCCTATGTTAATACCACTTAAACCTCAGTGGTAGGTAGTGCTGGGTAGTGAGAAATACTCATTTTTCAGAAATCCAGACATGTTGTGGTCTGCTTAGTGTCTATGGAAATTCTGCATGTGTTTGAGATGCAATGTGAAAACGTTTCCAGAGCTTCGTGATTTGTTGCTGTTAGAAAAATGGGAACTTTTTATACCATTGTGAGTAGTGTGCTCGTGATCACTTGTAAAATTGTTTATTGTGACAATGTTCTCCCAGGTACTGTTCTGACAAAACTGAATTTATTAAACAAAACCAAGAGCCAGATTTATCAGATAGGGTGAGGCTTTGCATAAAATGAGGTGTGTGATCTTTAAAATAGAACACCTTCTGCACTGTCCACACAGTATTAACTGGAAATAGCAAGGGAAGGTGGTTGCAGCCCAGACATTGTGGTGTGCTACTGCTGTCCTAAGAAATAACAATCAAATAGAGCATGAGATGTGAACATTACTAGCTCTGTGGATGGAAAAGGGTAAAGAGAGCACATGTTTGACTGTTCCAGAGTCATGTCAGTGGTGTGTAAAGGGGTGATATCAGCTTATCTGCAGATGGAAGAGTTAATTTACAAGTCAGTTACTGGCCTGCAACCATCAAGTGGGCCAGTGGTGTAACTTGAAACTGAGATTCCAGTTACTGAGATTCTTCTGAAGCTTGGTTTGCTGCAAGAAGAATCTGCAAAAGATCTTCAGATATGAACCTTTCCTAAGGAGGGCTGGTTAGACTAGAAGCTTTTTTCTAACTGTTAGCTGAAAGGCATTTTATACCAGCTTCCAGTTGTGCAAGAGTACTCCTAGATATTAACCTACCTCTGAATCTCTTCCCTGTCTCTAATACAAACATAATTTGAGATCTCTGCAAGAACTGATGTAGCTTGGACTTTAGTTATGAAAAAAATCTGTAAGAATATTTTGAAATATAAAGAAATTAGGTAAATTTTAGGAGTGTATTATGGTTGGGCATTGCCACTCACTTTGCAGTTCCTCTCTGCCAGGGGAGGTAAAGAGCTCAGTGCTAGGGAGCGGGTGAAGTTTCACATTAGAAATCAGTCAGGTGCCTTGACCAATCTGAGCCCTGGAGAGTGAGAATCTCATGTAACTAGTGGATGTTTCACTTCAACAGGCTGTAATGTTTTTTTCTTAGAGTCATAGAATCAAGTAGGTTGGAAAAGACCTTGAAGATCATCAAATCCGACCGTTCCCTCAGGACTGCCAAGACCACCACTAAACCATGTCACTGAGGGCGTCATCTACACAGGTGTTGAACACTTGCAGGGACGGTGATTCCACCACTTCCCTGGGCAGCCTGTTCTGATACCTGATTTATCCTCTCTGTGAAGAAATTTTTCCTATTATTCAGTCTAAACTTCCCTTGGTGCAGCTTGAGGCTGTTACCTATAGCTTGCTACCTGGGAGAAGAGACTGACCCCCAAACTACAACCTCCTTTGAGGTGGTAAGGTCCACCCTGAGCTTCCTCTTCTCTAGACCCTCAGAGGAGGGGAAGCGTTAAAAAAGACTAAGTAGCTATTGGCCATTCAGGACTTGGAAACCTACTCATACAGCACCTTTTGGCATACAGGAATGCAAGTTTGACCTCAGGCTGTCATGTGCATATTGGCAGGAGATTTGCACCCAAGGTGAATGAATTGTGCTGTAAAGGACAAAGTTTTTGAAGGCCTTCACAGACTGCGAAGAGGACCTGGCTAAGGCAGGATTACAGTGGGGAAGGTGGGGCACAGAGCAGCTGCAGATGACTCGGAGCACCTGGACTGTAGTTTCAAGGAAGGGCTGTGGGAGGGTGCTGGGTAATGAGGACCAGGGAGGGCAGCCTTCCAGGCTTCATGTGCATGATTCACATGTGTTAAGAAATACCTTCTTGTTGTTGACCCAACCCAGATATGAGTACCACTGGGCAGATGGGACCAACATAAAGAAACCAATTAAGTGCTCTGCACCAAAGTACATTGATTACCTGATGACTTGGGTCCAGGATCAGCTGGATGATGAAACGCTATTTCCTTCTAAAATAGGTAAGGTAAATAAGTAAAATTGAACAATGTGTTTGGATTACAGTTGTACAGGATTATTCAAGTCTTAGAGCATTGAAAGATCTTCTGAATGACTGACAAATAGAGCAAGTTTAAAAATTTACATTACATATTATGAAAGCACTTGTATCACTAAAGGTAAAATTGATGTTGTAGTACATGAACTCTGAACCATGTGTTAATACTTGCATACATAACATGTTATTAACTATCTGTAACAGTTCTCAATGTGGGAAGTACTGTTTCCATTTAATAACCCTGTTAATCAAATCTGTTGATTTTACATTTTGAACGGTAGGTTTTTACCTTAGAAATAACTACATAAGCAGTAATTGGTACAAACTGGCAGCTTTCTGATGCAGGGAAGATGTTTGGTCCTCAGGAAGAACTTCTCCTAGGCTTTACCTCCAAAGAAGCTGAATGGCTTCTTTGATCTTAACAATATATTTTCAAGTGAAAATGAAAGATGTACATTTTTGAGGGGTTTCTTTCAGAAAAGCAGGAGGGAAATAATGATCTGCCACCAGTTTGGAAACAGTAACAAGAATGAAACCCTGCTTCTAGAGGCGTGAAGGACTGTTCTAAAGCTCCTAACTGGCAGGTTTCCAGTCCACCATTACTCTTAGGCTTATGATCATTGTGAAAAAAGGAACAGAGATCTCTTAATTGCTTTTATTTTGTGGAGAGTTTCTGAAGCATTTGACACACTGTCAGTAAGCCTCTTCAGAAAAACGGGGTCACCTGTCATGATCAAGGGGCAATTGTTTTTACCTGTAGTTAAGCAGATAAGCAGAGAAGGCTTTAAGAAGATGCCTTTCTGCACGGTCACAATTCAGAAAGAGACTTAAAGGCCAGCAGTGGGTAACCAACTAAGTATGAACTTCCCAAGTGATGCAGCAGCGGGTGAAGGAAGTGTAATGTCCATGTAAGCAGAGTAAGCTTAAATAGGAGTATGAAAATTTTACTGCTAGGGTTTTAAAGTGTTGGTAGGATAATGATTGGCATAGAGCACCAGCTTGGACCTCTGGCCTTCAGACAGGACTTCAGCAGTTGGAAAGACTGCAGAAGAACTGAGCTGACTGGGGAAACTGTTCCCTGATGAGAAGCTAGACAGGTTTAATCTTTTTAGATGGTTGCTACATACCGTTTTTAGCCTGTGGATGTGTCAACTAAAGAGATCATTGCTCCCAGGAGCTGGTTGCTGTTTCCTAACCAATTTTAATAAAACTTGTGCACTGACAAAGATCTGCTGTTAGGTCCTTTCATAGAGATGACTGAAAAAAGCATGTTTCAGAGTACTTAGGCAGTTACGAAAGCATTCAGTAGCCTCTGGCTAAGGGATGGTGGTTAGCAGGGTGGAAACAGGACTCTTTTGCTGGGCACAAGACAGGTGGAAGAGAACCTATTTCTGATTCCAATTCAGCCAAGAGAAGCGTTAAAACTCAGTGGCTGATACCAAAGGTGATTTCAGTTACCAGCTCGAAGATATCTGGTGTCCCTTGGAGTGGTATCCTGGACACATGCACAGGGCCACTGATGAGGCTGAGAGCCTGCAGGAGGCTTCCCTTTTTCAGCACTGGCACTCAGAGGCCAGGTAGATACTTGGAGAGCACCTACAAGCACATTAGATACCTTTGTTCTGGTATCTGAATCCTGCCAGAATGGGAGGAAGATCCTCTCTCAGAGGAGGCTCTTCAGGGAACTCAACTGAGGCATAACAAGGTTTAGTAGCTGGAAGCTGAAGCGAGAAGGCTTCAGTGTAGAAACATAGTCAGATTTGTCTTGGTAAAAGTTCAGGAGCTACTGGTCTGCTGAAGGGAGGGAAACCTCCCCTGTGGTCTTTCAGTGAGCTTGTGGCTGTGCTTCAGCCCAAGTACATGGTGTAATTTCCAAATTAATTGCTGAGTGAAACGGAACAGCCCTTCTTGTGCAAGACATGCGGTTGGGTTAGAGTGGCTTTCAAAAGACATGACCATGGTATGGGAGTTGAAAAATAAGCCATCTGTTTTCTTACTTCTAGGTGTACCATTCCCAAAGAATTTCATGTCAGTGGCAAAGACAATTTTAAAGCGGCTCTTCAGAGTTTATGCTCACATTTATCACCAGCACTTTGATCCAGTGATCCAACTACAAGAAGAGGCACACCTCAACACTTCTTTCAAGCACTTTATATTTTTTGTTCAGGTACGTGTGGCAGGAGCATTATGGTTACAGGAATATTGTGGAAGAAGTGAAGTTCCAAAGTAATGCCCCTTCAGTTTTGTAACAGCTGGTATGTTCATAGGAGACTTGATACCTCCAGGACCCTAAGCTAGTATCTTATCCCATGTTTATGTATATTTACTGGTAGAAGCTTTCAAGGAGCGTAAAAGTTCTGTTTCCTATAAAATTGAATACTGAAAAGTGTTCCCTATCAAATGATACAATAGAACAGGAATTCGTAACAAAAGAAAGAGGGAGGATGGCATCAGAAGCCAGACTGAAAAGCTACAAAGCTTCAAAGCTACATTTTTCTCTCTCTTTTTTCCCCTCTCCCCTTTCCCCCTCTCCCTTTAAAAGAAAAAGAGCATCTTCTTAAATTTCCTTCCTTTAAGTGGAAAAAAAACACTTCAGGCAGTTGAGCACTGCTATTCAGGTAATGGCAGGCAGGCAGAAAATACTGTAGTGGCGAAGCCTGGGCTCTAAAAGCCTCCTATCAAATAATTTCTGTCTGAATAAAACTTCTCACCAGAGCTGTACATATAAAACCCTGTCTTTCTCCTCATGCTTGTTGCAGGAATTCAACCTTATTGATAGAAGAGAACTTGCACCTCTTCAAGAACTGATTGAAAAACTCACCTCTAAGGACAGATAAAAGGAAAAGGATTTCTTGAACTCACTTGTTTCTTTAAGCAACCGTGTGGTATTTGGTTTTTGTTCATTTGTTTTTTAAAAAAAAAAACAAAACAACCCCCTGAGCTGTTACTTCAAACAGCCAAATCCACTTTCTGTGCTTTTATTCGGGAAATATTTTCTCTGTTAGTGACACGTGGTAAATAGCTTTTTTTAAAAAATCTTATTTTTCATCATTATTATTCATTGTGGAATTTTAGCAGGTGCTGAGTGTTTGTAAAGGAAATGTGCTTGGTTAGGGGATTGACTCTGCTGGTGGATGGGTTCTGTATTGTGTCAGTGGTAGCCCATTCTTATGAAGTCCCTGAAAGACTTGCTTACATTCTCTAAGTGCCTTGGCAGACTCACTTCTGAGGTGCAAAGCACATACAATACTGAACATTGCTGGAAACAGAAAATACAAACTAACACCCAGGACACTTACTTGTTTTAGGAAAAAAATATATATGCTTACACTAAAAAAAAGCCATAACTTGCTGAAATCAGTGATCTCCAGCTTTTAATACAAATACCTGTCTTATTTTTGTAGAGATTAATATAAAATTTTTCAAAAGTAGATATTTCTTATAAAGAAGAGCAATGGTGGAGTTCTCGTTGCTAAAGCAGAGTGATGAAGGTGTGTCAAAATGACAACTTGTGCTTAGCAAGTAGTTGCATGTCTGTTGCCATTGCTTTGGGCTTTTCATAGTTGCTTTTATTTTTTTAACAGGGAAGCATCCACTGGGGTCTGTCACTTTGGTGAAGTTTCCTCGCATTTGCCAAAGGAACAGTTAGTTTGCACAAATATGGTTAGGAAAAATAGTTAATATTAAACAAAAAGTGCACTGGGGTAATAGTAAGAAAGATACAGCTTGAAAAATAATTAGTGAAATAATGTTTTTAAGTTAAGAATAAAAAGCTTGGTTAAGATAAAAACCTGTAAGTTAAGAATATAAAGCTCCATGGAGGAGCTCTGGTGGCCAGTGTTTTCTGTGGTAGGAGATGTGTCTTGGAGGAAATACAATTCCGTGGACCACTTTGGATTTACATTGGCATAATGGTGTTCTCCTCCACTTAAAATTGCAGCCTGTCTCCAAGGAAGAACAGCAGTTGGGAAAAGTAATAGGAATGTACTGGTGAATTGTCAGTGCTTTGTCATTTAGTAAGTGCATCTTCTGGTTCTGAGAAAACCAAATCAAAATGTGGCCTTCCCCCACTTGGTTCATGTCTTTGCCTCTCCAGCCTTATGTTTTCTCAAACCAGATACGGGAACGGCCTGGGAGAAGTTGACTTCCGGAATGATCCGCAGTCAGTGACTTGGGGATTTCTGCTGGAGGTCTGTCATCAGTCAGGTTTCCCATTGCCGAAGCCTGTATGAGTAGCTCTTGTTCATTTATGTATCGTCTAAGCCATTGTGTTTTGGATTCAAAGAAATCTGTGCTAGGTTCTTCAGTGTGCTCTCCAGTAGTACCGGTGGTTGCCAGAGTACGTGAGGTTGTGGTTAATGGTGCCAGGCTTTTGCTAGATTGTGACTACACATAACACGAGTTTTAGACTTCAGTTACAAAGACCTTAACTGACTGGCATATGATCGACTGACCTTGAACCTCTAAACTTTACAGGTGAAGCCACAGTTAGTATGCAAGAGAAGCTGAGCTTACCTTTTGTACACCTTTGTTTGACTGAAAATGCTGAATAAAGGGAAAAATACTGTTCAGCAGCCTGCAAAATATGCAGGTGGCCATGAGTACAGCCCTCTGACAAACATCTAAGCACATAATAAACATGTAGTCATTTGGGAGACTAGAATCACTACTTGTGTGTTAACACGATATATTTCAGAAGGGTATTTTAAGAACTATGGTATCTTCAACAGTTAAATTCCTGGTCTCCTTAAGCTGCTTCCTGGAGAAGCAATTTAATGGTTTGTTACCTCTTCTGTCTCTCTTTTCTTTCCTCCCTGGACAGACATGAGAACAATTGAGAACAGAGAGTACTGAGCTAGAAACTGGCATTCTGTGCTTGTTTCACTGCATTCAGGTTTGGCTACACTAATACTAGACAGCGAGGCTGCTTGCAAACCACCTGCAGTTCAGCATTTGTCATGAAGACAGCCCTTGGTTTAATTCAGAACGACTCATTCAAGGAGACGTATTGCGTTTGGCTCCTTGGCAGATCAATGTCATTGCCCATTATAATCTCCTCAAAGGACAAGTGAAATGTTCAGTTGTCCTTATGTTTAATTTTTTGATATCATACAGCATTACCAAGTTTTCTTAATATGCAGATGTCAAAGGAAGGAGCTTTTATATGGTGGTTTCCTTGAGTTTTGGGATTGGACTGGAGTTACCACAGTCCACACTGAGTTAAGCTGGTGGTGCAAAAACAGCTTTCCCTCAAGTATTCTAACAAACTGCTAATTTAAAAAAGGCTGAGTAAGGTCTTATCCTTTCTCAGCCAGTGAGGATCTTGTCTCTCCAGTGTGCAGGACTCCGGTCATGCAGGAAGCTGAATTTAAGAGTGTGCTTCTGTCTGAGGAGTGACTAATGACTGAAATTCCCTGCTACAGAGGCATGAAGAGTGCTGCAGATGCAGTTTGATATTAAAAAGTCCTGTAAATTTACCTATGAAAACTGCTTTGCTGAGTTGAGTCAGTGCTGCTGGACAGGCTGTATGTGCATGTTCCCTGTGCTGGTGGCACTTGAGGGGAGCCTTCTGACCCATGCCTAGAGCTCAAGTTATCACAGCAAGACACAGGAGAATGGCGGAAGCCTGCTCCAAGGTGCTAAATAGGAGATAACCTCCATTAGATTTGAAGCTGTCAAGTTGTCTCATTGGTTTGGTGTCATGTACCAGCAAGAAACTTGAAAGAAAAATATTTAGAAGTGTTAGGATTTGCTTGGAGTGATACCAATGCAGTAGCTCTCATTTTTGGCATACTTAAGCTCTGGAAAGTGTTTTTTCTCTTTTAAATAGCCAGCTCTAGAAATTTAGAGGCATCTGGTGCAGTTCAGCCAGTCAGAATTAGAATTTCTTATGCAAAAAATGAGTCTCATGTTTATAGTGTGTTCTTTGGATTTAGAATCTGGCAGTAGAAAACCCTGTTACAGACTAGTGCCTAGGACTGTAATAAAAGCTTGGAGATCATGATTTGCCTGACAGCTGTATGAACACATTGTTTAATTATACAACAACACTTGAAAATAACAATATTGAAGACATGTATGCAGCATTTGGGATTTAGTATCCCTATGCTGTTTATGTTTGCAGCTTTTTGCTTCAGAAAGGTGTGGGACCAGAAGCTGATGCATGTTTACACTCTTGAAGCAAGGGCACATAGAAATGGTACACAAAAGTTGCCATGATGTACAGATGGAGTCTGGGTGAAGTGAATGTGTTGATAAAATAGTGCATTTATTGGGGGGAAAGGAGAGAGCACCCTCTCACTCCCAAATAAACCCCAGAGAAACGAATCCTGAACAAACCCTGCGCTGCTCCAGGCCACGTTAAAGCGGACTGTGGTGTCGTCAAACTAAAACTGAGCTTTGCTGTCACTGGGAGTGGAAGGTGCTGGTGGGGTTGAGCGAGGCTGGGCTGCTAGTGTTGCCTGAGGCCTTCCTGTGTAAGCGGGTCCATAAATCCTATGGTTTGTGGTGGTTTCTGGCCACCGGCATCTTGGAGCACATCAGTGACTTTAGTGGTAACTTCAGGAGGTTCATCTACCTCGAGATGGGATGGGGAAGGTGCTGCCAAGCGGGTCAAGTTGAGCCACCACTGCCAGTGGTGGCACTGCTGAGGTGGTGTGGATACATCATGTTCTAGTCTTTCAAACTCAAGGCAGGGATTCAAGTTAATCATGCACATAGAAAATAAACCCGCCATTGCAGGTAGCTGAATGCTAGAGGAAGGGAGAAAACAGGTTTCCATGGGCAGGTGGCCCATCTGCAAGTATCAAGTTTCCTTTATTGCTTACTATGCAATGTAGAGCTTTGGACTTTTGCTTTTACTTTAAGATAGAGAGGAGCACGCTCCTTACTCAGTATTTAGGAACTGAATACTCTCCCAGTCTCCCTGACATGCATGTTAACAGGTAAGGATATTTATTTGCTGCTATGGACTTTACTTACCTTCCAAATTTATCACCTTCCCTTTATCTGGAACCACCAGACACAGTTTCACTCTATAAACACATCCCTTTTGGATAGTTTGGCCTTATCTCACTGCCCTCTCACCCCTCCTACCTGCTGGAGTGCTCTGTTACTGTATATAAACCACCCCCTTTCCATTGAGCTATTAAAAAGCTGTGGCTCGAACACAGGCTCCTTGCTTTCCTTTCACTAAAAGATTCCCTGTTATGACAGGTCCAGTTTCCTTCACTGTTGATACCAGTTGTTTTTTTCCAAGCTGCACTATTAAAACCACTAGCAGTTTTATGGATGCCTCATTATGCCCTGGACATCTTCTCTTCTAGGATGAGACTAATACTGGTTATTTTAAGTGTAAAATCTTTTGATTTTCCTGTTTTCCAGCTCCTTAAAGTGTTCATAGAGTATTGTATTTTTAGGGGAAATTAATTTTTATAGCCACTAAACTATACTCATTATTTTTGTACATTTGCAACTTAGAACATTTTCCAGAGATGTGTTGTTGAGGAAACATTTATTTCCAAGGCTTGTGGTACTACTTGGCTACCCTGTGGTGGTGTTACTTATGTACCTAGAGGCACATGCCTTGATGTGCCATGCATGAGAGAGGAAGAAGGCAATAAATTGAATGAAGTTTCAATAAAAGGCCATTTTTGAAGGCAGAAAAGAAATTGGAGATGATGAAAGCAACACTAACCTTTTCTCCTCCTTTAGAATCCTGAACATAGTTGGGATAAAATGTGTTGTAAATTATAGAGTGCAAGATGAGAACCCTTACTGTGAGCTAACTGTGCCAATACCGCTTCCGCTGGTAGTCACTGATCAATATTTTAGTTTTAAATAAGAACAGCTTTTAATTACAAAGGAAAAAAGTTGAATGTCTGAAAATCTGCACCATGTTTATTTGAGAGTTGTAAATATTGTATACAGATTGTTGTATGTGATGGGACAGAATATTTAAATTCTAGCTTTTTTTCAATGACAAGCTCAAGGCTGTTTATAAGAGAAAATAAATAGCTATGTTTGACCATGATTGTCTTGATTTCCTTCTTGAGCCTGTTTCTAAATTATCTTCTCCTTGTAGATAGCTGTTTTTTTTTTCCTATATGTTGTCCACATATGAACATTATTACACCTACAAATCAGATATTTGTAATTGCATTGTTGGAATCTGTGAATATTTGTATTGCAGGCAGACACCATAGCAATAAACCAACCGGAGACAGTGCCGTGTTTCATGACGTGAGTCGACCCAGTGTGGATGGAGTTGGTCTGGGATGCCAGATCAGGGGTCTGCCATGGCTTTACCTCGGCACTGACCCCCGGGGCCACTAGAAAGGTTTGCAGTGCGCTGCCTCAGGTCACCCTTTCGACCCAGTTTGGATGGAGTTGGTCTGGGATGCCAGATCAGGGGTCTGCCATGGCTTTACCTCGGCACTGACCCCCGGGGCCACTAGAAAGGTTTGCAGTGCGCTGCCTCAGGTCACCCTTTCTCCCCAAATCCAGACTGCTTTTGGCCATGCTTTGCAGCACAGGCACCTTTTTTTATTCTTTCCCCTTCTTTCTTTCTCCCCAAAGCCTCTTACGACTCTGCCAGTCCCAGCACTCCAGGTTTCCTACCACCATCCGATTCCCTCTGCCTTCTCTACTCATGCCCGTACCTGTGCTAAGTCACCTCTTGCCAGCACCTGACGAGTGGTTTGTGCCATTGGCTTGAAAAGGTGGTGGAAAATCTCACATTTTATGTTAATCCCCATGTTTTGGGGTTGGGGATGTTTGACGGACCGTGCCAGCAGCGGCTCATACAGAGTTTTACCCCAGCGTGTGTGCTGGTCACTACTCCCTTCTATTGATAGGAGGGTTTTTCCCCTGTTGGACCCCCAGGAACCAAGATAGCGCTATGTTGGTATGGTATTTTGGGAAGCAGTCAAGTGCGGGTTCAGCGGGTTTTGGGGGGTTTTGAACTGTAAACAAGTGCTTCAGTCCCTCTTAAAACCAACCTGCTTGTGACTTTTAATGTTTCCGCGATACTGAATTCGTGGCACCGTACGGTCTCCTCCCTGCGCCTCCCACTCTGGCTGCGGCCAGTTGGGTCTGAGCGAAGCGTCGCCCTCGGGCAGCGCCCCGGTGGCCGCTGCCCGCCCATCGAAGCGCTCCGTTCCTGCCGCGGCTCTGCAGCGCTGGGTTCGACCGACCGCCCCGCCGCACGCCCCGGACCTCGCGGCCACCCGTACGCAGCGCCTCATGACGCCTCTCGAGCCCGCCGCGCGCCAGATTCGAACGCAGGCGCAAGCGCGGCGGCCGTTATTTCCGTTGGCGGCCTCCGGAGCTACTGTCCCCTCACGCCGCGGCTGCTGCCCGCCATGGCTACTCCTCCTAAGCGCGGGCGGCTGGAGGGCAGGATCAAGAAGATCGCGGTTGAGGGAAACATCGGTGAGTCGGGCCAGCCATCCCTCCCTCCTTCCCTCGTTGCTTCCTTTCCTCTTTCCCCCCTCCGAGGGACCTCCCTCCTTTCTCCCTCCTCGCCGAGCTCTTCCTCGCCTTTGCCCAGCGAAAAAGGCGCTTCGTGAGGTAATGAGGTGTGAGTCAGGCCGGCGGGGTGTGTTGTGCCGCCAAGCCCGCCGGTAACGTTGATAACTTTGTTGGCACCGTAGGAATTAATGAATCGATGTATAAAAATGGCGGGATGGGGGTGGGGGGGGTGGTGGAATTTTCTACTTGAGGTTTTGGTTTATTCACATCATTAAAGATGCGTTGGAGTCCTGGATGAGGCTTCTCTCACAGCCTTTCTGACTGCAGGGTGGAACACCGGTGTCAGTGCAGACTGTCGGGTCAAACTTGTCATGTTCAGGACTCCTAATGAGCAGCAGAAGTCTGTTATGAAGAGCGGGAGTGAGGGGCTGTTCATAAGACACTCTCCTCTGTTTGTTGTGGTTTTGAGGATCTTTGTTTTGGGTTTTGTTGGTGCTTGGGGTTTTAGAAATTTTTTATTTTTTGTTTTTATGTTTTTTTTTTTTTTTAATTTTTGGCAAGAGGATGTGCTTAAAATCGAGTACCCGACTTGGAGGGCTGTCAGCTCATTTACTGATCCACGCTGTGGCAATTGATAGCGCCAACTGCTGGCCTCTGCCAGCTTCAAGTGTCTCTCTCTAAATTTTCCTGAGCTCATTGGCAGATTAATGACAGATGAATGACTTGCGTGCTGGAGGAAGTGACTAGTAGCACACCTTGGTGTCTCCATTTGAGAAATCATCACTTCTGCTTTATGTTTCTTTCAATGTTACTTGCCTTTTTTGTGGGGTTTGTTTTAGATTCCTAATAAAACTTGGAAGGCTGTAACTCCATGCCTGAGATGGGACCACTTGGTATCCTTAGAAATGTAAGACTTCTAATTGCAAATATAACTTTTTATAATGTAGATAATTGAGCTGGCCTGAGACATCTTGTCGTTGTTTTGTTGTTGAGTTGGCTATTGGTGTGGTATACAACAAAAAAAGAAAACCCAATGCTTACTGAGTTGGTGATCTGTGGTACTGGATGGTCTCTGGTGCTTGACATCAAGTCAACCGTATGTGGGTGTCAGAGACTTCCTTATGGGACTTGAAGCTGGAGTTGTATAGTGGTTAAATAATGCCACTCTTCCTGGTAAAAAAATGTGGATTTTAGCTGCTGTTTTCCCTGCATGCTTTGTCTACAGCTGCAGGGAAATCGACGTTTGTGGAGATTCTCAAACAAGCTGATGAGGAGTGGGAAGTTGTTCCTGAGCCTATAGCAAGATGGTGCAATGTCCAGCCCAGCTCTGAAGAGGATTGTGAGGTATGGCACAATAAACTGAGGTTTCTTTTTAAAAACAAAAAAACCCCGAACCCCAGTTGTATGTTCTCCTAATTTCAGAAGACCAGTACGTGTGATAGATGAAGTCTGTTAGAAAACATATGTGATAGCAACTTTTTTCCTGATTCTTATTTCAGTGTTTGAGTTCCTGTTTTTCAGTTAGCTTGGTGAATTGTAGAATAAATGTTATTCATAGTCAGGATATAAATGATAAAAGCTGTAAAAGCCTGTTCTATGTATAAAAGCAAAGGATGGAAAAAAGAGAGTACTTTTGTTACTTTTACCAACTGTGATTGAGCAGAGGGTTCTCTAGGTGACCTCGAAGTTGTCCCTTAAAATGTCTAGGAAATAACTAACTGCTAAATGGTTTGTAGTGGTGCTTTTTTTTTAGTCAGCTACCTGTAATTTTGTTGGCAATCCAGCTCCTACCAAGTTGCCACTCTGCTGGCTGTGTGGAGCTTTTGAAGAACTGTAGATGATTTTCTTTTTTTAGCTCTGTCAAAAAGTACAATGTGTTTTGGTAAACTTAAGTGGAAGCTTTTAATGGAGGTGTGGCATTCTATGATGTAGAATATCCCATTGGCAACTGGGATCAGCTCTTCTGGCTCTGTTCCTCCCAGCTTCCTGCCCACCCCAGCCTGCTTGCTAGGGGGCAGAGTGGGAAAGGGAGAAAGGCTTGAGGACATTATGACTCCTAAAATTAGACAGGAGACACAAAAAGGTTCCTAAGAACAAGACAATGCTCGGTGTTAAGCTGTTTGTGGATGTGTCTGTGGGTGTCTTACACTCTTTTCTGCCCTGTCAATAGCCTGTAGTGTTCTTGCTGTTGTCTTATTCACACAGTACCAGCAGCAGCTGCCATAGAACAGCACAGGACTGCACACCAGCTTGGTTGTATGACTGCTGTACAGCCCAAACAACAGGCCTTTGTTTTTTCCCCTTTTCCTTCCCCTTCCTGACAAAGGTCCTCTGACTTGTGAGAGGTTGCTGTAGCTGTATCTTCTCTGCTTGATGACAGAGTTGAGGAGCATATCCTGCTTAGTGGAACCAGGCTGTGTCCCCTGATTCTAACAGACTTCTGTCCTATGCCAGCTGGGACTCTTCCAAGCAGTTCCTAGGCAGGTTTGGGCAGTTGAATAGCACAGGGCCCTGCTGACAGCGCACTGCACTTAGTTGTGTCCTTCTGGAGGCTTTGGAGGTGGTGTGCTGTGAACAGTGCTCTAGGATGCTGCTTGGCCAGTGTCAGAGCATGGTGGTGGGCATGTTTGGTTTACTACCGCAAGTATTGTTGCAGGGAATTAGAGGCAAGGATGAAACCTGGAATTCCAGAATCTTTTGAAAATATGTCAGTATTTGGATTTAGTGTTAATGTAACAAAAATATTCAGACAAAAGCAGTTGTCTTTGGTAGACTGGGGTTTTGGTATCCTGAGTCACACAGCTTTCTGTTTCCGTGAGCTTCAGTGGTTCTCTCAAGGTGTTGGATCTCCATTGTTGGCTGAGGAAGATCTTTGCTCTCAAGTCTGTTCCGAACCTCCTAGGTAAGGTGAGAGGTCTGAAGATGCTATGTCAGTAGCTGTTACCGTAGGAAGAACTGTAATTAATAGATGGAAGCCAAAATAAGGCCAATTTTAAGCTCACACTTGCCAGAGTAAGAGGAACATGGATTTTTCTACTGTGTTGTTGACTTTTTATACTGATAGGATTTTTTTTTTTTTACCTTGTAAAGACTGATTAAAGTGTTCTGGTACTTGGGCATTTTGGCATTGTGGATTGCAGAGAATTGCTCATTCAGCTCAGTGTCATGGGAGTTGCTCTGGCATTTATGCCTTATATTACAAAAAGGGTTGAGAGGTAAATGAAGCAGTTGTAAACCTGAAGTAAATGCTGAACAGCTTTAATGTTGTAGAGAAATTCTGTTTCACCGTAACTGTCCACCTTCTTCACTTAAGGTGTTTCTGTATTTGTTAACAACCAGGAGCTGACCACATCACAGAAGAGTGGTGGAAATGTGCTTCAGATGATGTATGAAAAACCAGAGAGGTGGTCTTTCACTTTCCAAACATATGCGTGCCTGAGCAGGATCCGGGCTCAGCTCAGGTCCCTTGATGGCAAGCTCAGGGAGGCAGAGAATCCTGTTGTTTTCTTCGAGCGATCTGTCTACAGTGACAGGTACTTTGGACTGGAGTCCTTCAAGTGAAGATCAGAATTCTCCTAAGTAAAACTACTGGTTAGGGGGTTTGTAATTTTGTTGTATACCCTCAATTAACCTTCATTCTTTGAGGGTAGGTTTTTTTATGCTTTGTGCATGCATGTTTCTCTTCAGAGAAAGGAGAGGAGCAGGCATCAAGAAAAGTCATAAACAATTTCTTCCTTTGTCACTTACCCTTGTTTTCTTTTATGGTCCTTGATTACAGATGTAGCTATTTTGTAGTGCTGTACCATGTGCTTCTGGGTTTGGAAGGTTAGATTTGATAATTAAGAAGGTTAGATTTTATATCCGAGATGCCAGTGTTACTGATTCTCGTGGGCACATCTCTGGCCAGCTCTAATGGACATAGAGGATGAGGATACCAGCTGTTTATTTCCACTCCAAGCCTACCTCAAGGAAGTTGCAAAATTACTATGCTCAGCTTCTTATTTACTTACAGTACAGTACTTCAGGCAAACAAAGCAAGAACTGTGTTCAAGCTAACTTCTGTTTCCATAACTATTATGTGTTCACAGGTACATCTTTGCAGCCAATTTATATGAGTCTGATTGCATGAATGAAACTGAGTGGACTATTTACCAAGACTGGCACTACTGGATGAATCAGCATTTTGGTCAGAGGTTGATGCTGGATGGCATCATTTATCTCAGAGCCACTCCCGAGGTGTGACCTTACAGAAAATGAGAGTGCATGTTCTGTGCCTTGCCTGTAAAATTTGATCTTTGTTTATGCTTCCATAGGATTTTTTGTTTGTTTGTTTGGCTTTTTAAGTATAGTGTTTAACTATGATTTAGACTTTTTTTATGATAACAGAATAATGTGCTTGCAGTCAGTTCCAGTAAGGTCACAGTTGAGTGTCACTGCATGTCACTGTGTCTTTGTTTTAGGGATTGCTTCAGTTGTCTCAGGCAAAGAAACAGTTGAAAAATGCTTGTTGAAATGTGATATTCTTAAAATCTTGAGCTACCCTTATCTTTCGCTGTAACAGTCCTACTGATTCCAGTGTAGTTCTGGTTGCAGTATTCCCCTGACAGCTACAGTGCTTGAGTATGACTAATCAGTCTGGAAATACTTAAAAGAATATTCTTTCAAATGTAGCCTGTGTATTTTTAAATAAAATGTAATGATAATGGTTTTCTAATTATAAAACCAGAACATATGACAAGAGTAAACCAGAAAATACCACTGGAACTGGAAACTACAGTTTCTCTGAGAGCTTTCCTGTTAGGCTTGCTATTGAGAGCTTTTTTTTTTTTTCTTTTAAGTAAAGAACATGTATATAAACAGGAAAATACAACAGTTTTAAACAGTTTTGATTTGCTTCTTACTGAAGCTCTGGATGTGTTCAGGACAGAAACAAATGATATATATACTACATGGGAAAACTGGTTTCCTAAGAGTGTGAAATATATAATGAGATTTTGTAATGCCAGTCTGTGCTCTTTTCATGCAATACACAGGTACCCCTTCTTTTAATAAAAAGCTTACTGGAGACTTTCCTTGTAGTGAAGAAATAACATGATACATTTCCTTGAGTCCCCCTTTGATTTTTGACTGTAGTCTGGGCTTCATCAGCTGAACATGGAATAGTGTTTCTATGCTAGTAAGATAGGTAGCAAGTTGAATATTCATCTCTGGCAGAGAGTGGCATATCGAACATAGTAGGATGGGTTGGCAAAAGAAACTTTCACAAACTAGACTTCCTCTGCAAAAACAATAGTTTTTTAAATTATTATCTTTTGCCTTTAGAAATGCTTAAATAGGATTTACTTGCGTGGAAGAGATGAAGAGCAAGAAATTCCCATTGAATATCTGGAGAAGCTTCACTATAAACATGAAAGTTGGCTTCAGCATAGGACACTGCGGTAGGGTTTGTTTAATGGTTACTTAAGGATGGATACATCTTTGTAAGGATGTTCCATAATACTTTTTCCACCAGTGAAACTTCAGCTTTTCCTACAATATGTAAAGTTAAACTCTAGGAATGTTTCTATCTGTAGTTCTTTAGTAGTACTGGCTTGACAACATGTTAATTATCACTAGGATGCGCAATGTGCCTTGAGTTCTCTTTACATAGAGTCCTGAATAGCAGAGGATTCAGCTGAGCTAATTTAATACGCAATTAAATTTAACTTTAGGTGCTGGGGGAAGAGGATGTTTGAGAATCAATCATGTATCTTAGGTGCCACTGTAATTTCAAGCTGCTTTATATTCAGAGTTTGTGCCTGTAGTTTATATGTGCAGTTCTCATGGGATTCTTAGCAAGGAAAATGCTGACAGAGACTTGAATGATGGGTACTTGTTTTCAGCTGCTAACATTTTCTATGTTCCTATCCTAATACAGAACGGATTTTGAGTATCTCCAGGAAATACCTATTTTAACGTTAGATGTTAATGAAGACTTCAAAGGCAAAAAGGACAGATATGATCACATGACTGAAAAGGTAGGATTTAATAAGCAGAACAAACTGATGAGTGAGGTTTGTTGCCAGCATGTCAAAAGGAACTCAGTACACTTCTTGCATCCTGAAGTGTAGCACTGTTTGAAGTCAAACTAGGCTTAGAACCTGTGGTTCTTTATAGTATTTCCTACATAAAATTTCCATTAAAAAAAAAAGGAAAAAAAAAAGGGGAGGAAATGTTTCAGGCATATTTGAGAAGACTTTGACACTAGTAGCTTTGTTTGTAAATAGAATTTCCAATTTAAATATCCATCAACTGTTGGAAAGTCTTCCTTGTCTTAAGTGTGAAAGTTCTCACCTACAGGACTAGTGAATAAAAGAACTTTGGTTCCAGGTACTGTGAAAATACAGTACAAAACCAGTACAAGGGGAAACTGAAGGGTGAGTTTTCTGAACTCACAGCTGAATTCTGATCTTAAGCAATGAGCCAGTGGCAAATGATTTTAGGTTTTGTAGGTGCCTCTAGCTAAAGGAAGGAAAGTACAGGCTGCCCCCTGTTCTGGTTCCTGTGTCACAGCAAAGGGCAGTACAGCTGATGCAGGCAGGGATCCTTTGCTCTAAAAATGCACTTCAGTGTATAGCCATCAATTCTAAAATAGTCCTGGGGTTGCATTCAGATAATGAACAGTCTTACAACCTGCTGCAGTATTTTTAGCCTTCTTAATTAAATTGGAACTATCATGAAAGTTTTTTCCTTCAGTTGTGCTCATGAAAGTGTTAGTCAAAATCCTCAAAAGCAGGGTCTGAAACTTGAGGCAGTACTTTTCAAATGTAGTTTTCTAACTTTGTTTGGGATGTAATGCAGAATATTCATCAGAAGCATTTTTTAGTTTTATTTGAAGGCATGGAAAAAATGCGGACTATTTGATATACAAAGAATTCAAGGTGAGGTTTGTGTTTGCATTAAGATCTAATCCTTAGCACAAAAAGATGTAATATATATTTTAAAGCTAGGCCAAACCATCAGCATTTTAGCTGTTCAGGTATTTGATATTTGAAGCTTGGTGGGGTTCAGATGAGGACAACTTGACTTTTATTTGAGTAGTTGCAATGAGTTACAGATCTTAGTGATGGTACGTGCACATATTTCTGCTCTTTGGAAATAAATTGTTTACCTCACAAGAAGACCAGCTTTGATCTTCGTTGATCCTCTGAGAAGTAGAGCTGCTCATCTGATTAAAACCAGTCTTAACAGTATTTGCTCTTTTAAAGTTTGATACTTGATGGAATGATTGGACATCACAGCTGTGGAGTGAATATGCTTCCCACCTGCACCATGAGATAAGGCCAAGCCCAGGCACCTGTGCAGGGGTTTCAGAGGATTTTACTTGTGCAGGGCTGTCAGGTTATCTGGGAGCAGCCTAAGCCTTGTGTTGGCCTTTTTTTTTTTTTTTGGCATTTCTAAGTTTTCAGATTCCAAATGGAGTCCCAGAACAGTTACTCTCTTCATGAGGCTGAGTGCTTGGGACTTCAGTGTACGCTCATGTCCTGTGGGGACCTAAAACCTGTCTGCTTCCTTCTTACCTCTCCTGTGATGCTGACATGCAGAGACCTGTCCTGAAACTGTGCCTAGTGATAAGCTTCATAGTGTACCTACTGCTTTTGGTCCTTCCTGAAGTGGAGGGGGCTTTCTCATAATACCTTCCCAGTTAGAGAGCTGGCACAGTTATGTGTTCCCTTCTCTCCAGGAAATCATTCTGACCTCTTATTTTTATTGCCTCCTTGAACCCTCAGCTAGGAAAGGAAGGGTCACAGGTGGAGAATGTGATCCAAGATCTGTTTCCATTTCACATCAAGAATTCGGACTAAATGCTTACAGATGCGCTCGGTGTATGAGAGCTCTGCCAAAGGATTAATACCATGTTCTTTAGTACGTTGTCGACTCCTTTTCAGGCAGTAGTCTAGCTTGAGGGGACAGAGAAGAAAATGCTCCCAGTTCAGGCTGTATTGCAGCTAGTTGCTAGGATGTTCTTGAAACTGGGAGATAGGAGTTGTATGTTTCTTGGGTCTTGTTATATTTTAGAAAAGGTGATCTTACCCTTGCTGCCATATATTCCTACCCCAAGACTGTAAAGGGAGGGATAGTTACCCTTTTGGGAAGGGGGCATGACAAGACAGCACACGTATCTATGGGAAGAAGCAAGTTCTCTGCATGTTTTCTTCCTGCCACCTTTGATAGTGACCTGAATTTAAGATGTTGTCTGAAGTGACCACACACTTAAGAGTGTAATGGTAGCACACTGCCTGGTTTGGATCCTGTTCTCATGCCATTGCATGGATTATTTAACGTGCTTTGCTGTTTTTTTGGTGCTCTCTGTGGGATCAGGGATTTCTGACCCAGGGTTCTAGATAGCTTTCTGTGGGCCACTATTAATTTTTAGGTAGCTGTAGCCATTTGAACCACTCTTCAAGTACTGGAAGTGGAGTTCAACAGTACCTGAGCTCTTTATGGAACTGTTCTACAGTATCAGATTTTTTTTCAGGAACTGTGGTTTTGCTGGGTAGTGTTATTTGCTACCCTCAAATTCCAAGGAACACAGTAATTACATACATTGGGTTGTTCATTGACGTGAAATGTGAGCAGTGTTCTGGCAGTGGGTGTGACTTGGAGTTTTCCAAATGCTCGTGTTTTGAGGTGCTCATTATCTTACTCATGTTTAGGTTAGACTTGCTTTTAAGATAAATCAATTGCGACATAGGGCCATAGTTTAGGACCATGGGAGGAGCGAGCATCATTCCACTGAGTGTGTCTCTGCACTTGCTAAATTACAGGTATCATGGCTGAAAAAGTTCTTGATGGACAAGTGTAAGCGGCGAGGAGAAGCAGACAGGCCAACCCAATATGGGTGATAAGCAACTTCTACTTTATTTGTGATGCAGTTCACACACATATAGGAGTGGTATTCAGCCACTCCTTCTTGGCACAACAGTATTGGTTAGCCCCCACAGAGCTTCCTCCACATTCTCCTCCCAGGTCCAGTCTCCGGCCACCTGTGGGGGCCACCCCCTGCCTTGCTTGCACAGTCCTCCAGACCTCTATGGTCCTGCTCTTAGAGTCATTCTGCAACAGACAAGAAATGGCATAGTTGAGCCTAAGATTCTTTTTCCCAGTTCCTGTTTCTGTAGGTTGTAGTAAAGCATAAGGCAATGGGGAGGTAAATGTAGTTGCTGTGTATTTCTGTTGATAAATACTTAGTTTGATTGACCATATTTGTTTCTTTTTTGCAGGTCAAAGAATTTTTGAGCATGTTATAATCCTCTTTGAAGCGCAGGCAGAGTCAAACTGTTCCAAACATCTGCACGACCAAAGCCTGAAGTGCAGCTTCTGCTTTTATAGAAGGCCTCTGGAGAGGCAGGACTCAATACTGTTGATTTAATTGTGAGGAACAAACAAGCTTTGTGAATAGGAAATTATTTAATAAATCACTAGGTCTGTTCAATATTTTATGAAGTAATACACACAAATTCTGAAGATACTCAAATTCCGAGAGTTCCCAAATGTTTTGCCTGTTTCTAATCAGACCATTAAGTTCTGGAGTATTTAATTTTATTTTTTTAAATTTATTTTGTGCCCAATAGCTGTTTAATGTTCAAGAAGGTAGTGGGGTTTTAGATCTCTTGACTTTTTTTAGTGGAATTGACTTGTAATGGATGTCTCATTGTTCTGAGAAAGGAAAAAGTAAACCCCATTTTTGCTGCTGAGGGAATTTTAATATAACCTGGAGTTTTAAATTGTAAGCTATAAGAAAGTTTCATTTGACAGTTTTGATAGATGAAGTTCTGCCCAGAATATACTGAAATAAACCAAATCCAAATGTGGCTGAAATGCTGCAGGTATCAAATGAGGTTTTGATTGTGTGATGCAGATGAGGCTATTGAGAGGCTTTCCATTGTTCAGCATGTTTAGTCTGTTTTCCCAAGCTCTTAATACAACAGAGATGCTTTTGTTGTTGCTAAGTCGTCTTCTCCTGTGGAGGATTATGTTTGCTTGATGAGTACCATAAAAGGAAGAACATTTTACAAAAGGCCTCTATTTGTAAATGCCATGTTTCTAACCCTTCCATTAATCACATTTTGGATGTCAGGGGTGGCTTCCTGCATTTCTTCCAGCTTCTCCATTTGTTCACTGGGCCTTCTAAGTGCCTACATGAGATCCAGCGATACTGGCAGTAGGCTGTCCCTCTCGTTTCTCATCCTCGTGTAGTAAGGAGAGACTTTTGTGGAGTAGCTGTTGCTCTAGTGCATTGTGTTTTATTGACTGAGACACTTTTGTTTCAGGTGCAGAAAAGGGTACAGGGTACACATCTCAACATGGTGTTTTATGAGCTGCTTTGTTCTGCTTTAAACATTTCTGGATGATTGCACAGTTGGCTTTTGAATGCCAAAGTTGATTGTAAAGCATTTTATTGTTTGCTGTGATGCCTGCGTTACCTGTGAATTTGAGATGCAATCTCAAATTCCTTTGTGGTTGGTATTGTGCTGGTGTGCTCTAACCCTTGACTGAAAAATAAAGGTGGTTGAAAAGACTTTTTCAGTGTTTGATAGTGTTGGCTCTCTTGTCTCATAAAAGAAATGATGTTGTAGATTGGAATGTTGTAGTGGTTACAGCAAAGGAATTTAGGAGTACTTGTTCTCAGTGTATTGGCTGTCCCAAGTCCTGTAAGATTTCTGAAACACTGACTGGCTTCAGATTTTTTTTTTCACGTCTGGAAAATGTGTTTATGGGATAAAAATACAGGATTATATAAAACGTGTCATATGTATAATTTACTGATCAGTGAAAATGGTTGTATAGTATTTATGTTACTGCGGAATGTATCAATAATATGGTAGAAAGTCTTGGTTTGGACTTCCAGATTGCCTAAGAAAAGGACAGCTTTTCAGATCTTTGCTCCAGAAATGAAGTGAGGTGGAATGGTTGAAGATTGAGTTCAGATTTTCTTTGAAGTACAAAGCAGAAGCTTTTAAAACATTCTTGGCAACAGTTTGAACAGTAGCAACTTACTTTGACTAACTGCAACTATTCCTACAGTTTCAGCTGTCAAAATTGTGGATTTAATTACAGAACTGGAATGACAGTGCTCATTGACAGGCGTAAACAAGCCTGAGCTCTAACAGAGACTTCTTTCTGAACCCATCATAGAGCGCACAGAAATTCTGTGGCAGGTTATCTTTACCTTTTCTTTACCTGTGATATAATGAGCTGTTCCACCACTTACCCCTTTGCCCCCTTATCTTTTATTTTTACTTCTCAGTCACCTGGAGAACCTGTTTAAAGGCTTTTTACTCTTTAACTTCTTGCTTGTTGGTCATGCTTTTCTCCCTTTATTGTTTTTCCCCCCTCTTGTCATTAGTTTGGTACTTGCATTTTGTCATCTGTACTGCCCAGCTCTGCTTTTATAGCAAAAGATTCTTTCCTCTGTCCATGTGTAGGTCTTTGGGAAGGGGTTTTAATGGCAAATTGTTAAAGCTTTTTCACAATTCAGATCTTAGTGTGATACCTTGTATTGAGCAGTTCCTTCAGTCTCCTTTATAGTAAGAATATTGGAAAGCTCTGTTTTTCATAAGTCCACAAATGCCAGCCATTGGAAGAAAGATGCCCTGTGTCTTGCATGGCAGGTCACAAAGCTCTGCTGTTTCTTGAGGGACATTGGTCAGGAGCCCTTCACTCTTACATCTAAAGGACCTTCCAGTGGGATATGCCTTCACTCCTCATACTGTCAGGTGGCTGTAGGGAAAACGGGAGGTTTCTTTCTTCTCTGGCAAAAGATTTCTGGGTTTATGTGCTTCCACATGTCTCTGGTAGAAGTGCTAGATGGAGCTGGATACATGCTTCATCTTTGAAGATACATGTGTACATTACATGCTCTAAGCATCCCATTGAGGTGCAGTTCCTACACTCAGCCCAAACCTCTTGACTTGCATCCTGCTTGCTGATAGTGATCCTGCATGGTGTATGGTTGCTCAGGATTTCTCAGTATCTTCCTGAAATGACTGAATTTTGCTGAAAGAGCCTTCTGCTGCTAGATGTACAAGGGCAGGGGAGTTAGCTGCAGGCCTTGGATTGAAGACCTGGGGGGCATGGAAGCTGTTAAGGAAGAGTATTTGTATTAAAAGGCTTTAGCAAATTATTTTATCCCTTGCAAAGCTGTTTGGGTCAATAGAAAAATAACTGATACATGTCATAGAAAATTTCTAGCCAGAACCTTAAAGATACTGTTTAAAAGGTATTTCCAGAGGGGACCTTGAGTTGGTTCTTGATTCATTGTCATCATGGTCCTTGACTCATCTGAGTTCAGCTGCCTGTGTTACATCCCCCATATAAACAGGCTGGAGTTTTTCCCCCGCACACGGTGACATTTCTGGTGGTAGGTAAGATCAGCCCATGACCAGGGCTCGAGGATTCCTTTGAGTGGTCCTGTTGTCTCTTAGCTCATCATGATGTTGAGCCATGGTTCACAATAAAGGGCTGTCTTGGAGAAATGTACTTAGTGTGCGCAAAGTGTCACAGCAAAGCCCAGTCAACACATCAGAAATAGAGCAGTAAAAGAGAAGGTTTATTGCTGTTAAAAGGTAACCTGAAGATTTGGATCACTGGGTGTTCCTTGTTCATTTTGTTGATGTTCATAATTGATTTACCTGGTGAGGATGGCCAAGTTCTTGAATGTTTGCACTCATTGCTCTGCCCTCTTGTAGGTGGATGAAGTTTGAGGAGAAGGTAGAACAAGGTGAGGAGTGATGGAGCAAACATCATGTGGCCACCTTATCCCTGCACAGCTTATTTCAGTTGTGGACATGTATTGAGAAAAGCTCGATAATGCGGGTTATGAAGGCTTCTTTTCTCCCTCAGGTGGTGGGTAAGTAAAACCGCCTTAGCTCTTTCCCTCAGCTTTTTCCTACAAGTTTCTATTAACCCTGAGGATGGTTTTAATGAAAAAGCACTGCTTTTTCAATAAAAGAGGAAACATAAATAAGTAATTCTCCAAGGAGTAACAGGGACAACTAGAAAGTACATGGAGAATGATGACAAATGTAAGGAGCTCTCAGTTCAGGAAGAAGAGTAAAAGTCAACTTCAGTGCTAACCAATGCTTACTTTGAACTGCTTTCGGTGATTTTATAGAATCATTTGGATCCTGAAGTAGATATCCTAAGATCTCATTAGGTGTGTGTGAAAGGAATAGCACACACTGACTGAATTTACGTTCCTTATCAGAAACATATCATGTGAAAGGCCACCTCTCTCAGGACAGGGATACCTGGCAAGTGCAGGACAACTGCAGTTTCAGCCATATAATCAACACATAGGCTGCTTTGGATGAGGTCCCGGGGTGGTAGCCCACTGGAGGCTCTGTTTGGTTTGGGGCCCTCCCTGCAGTGAAGGAGGGTGACGAGCAGCCGCAGTACCTGCTGCTGCTTCACCCTACTGAAGGAGATGGCAGCTTTTTTTCAGTCGAAGAGCTGTGGCCTGGGATGACTCTTGGTGACATTGCTGAAAGCTGTTCCGTATTCCTGGTGATGCACAAGAAGGAAAGAAACAGGGAAATGTCTTTTAAAAGTGCGCCATCTAGTGGAGGTGCATATGACCAAAACATAGAATTTCGAGACCATCGTGTGAAGAGGTTTTTAAAACAAAATGAAATAAACTGCCCACAACACTCAATGCTTAGAATTATAATCTCAGGAAGCAGGCTCAAAATTATTTTAGCATGAAATTATCCAGTGTCAGGTGTTGCACTAGTTTGTAAGGCATAGAATTACAAAAGCTGCCTCTGATGTTCTCTGCACGCTTTGAACTTAGTTGTGTAGGTGCTTATGGTGGCATTGATCTTCCTTTATTTGTGTGCCTGTGTATCCACATGCACAGCTTTGCAAAGGTTAGAAATACAAGAACCCCCCCACCCCCCTCCCCTGAAAAAAAACCCTCCCTTCTGAAATACATCCAGCTTCAGCACAAGATTTCAAATGATGTCAGTGGTCCAAAACTTTAACCCTCAAACATTAAATTTCTTTTTGAAGTCATTTTGAGGTGTCACCTTCAATATCTTTCTACAACACTCAAATCTAATTTCCAGGTGATCTCAGTGGCTGCTGTTGCTGTAACACTGCTCCGAGTGTGGTAGTTTTGGTGGGCCAGAGCCTTAGTCAGACAGATGGGGATCTTCAAGAAGCCTGCAGACTTGGTTTCCAGAATTATTTAATCATCATGACTTGGTTGATGTCCTGTAGTGACACACAGGAAAGAAAAACTGCAAGAGCTCTCTTTGTTGATTTGTGTTCTATCAGAAACATGGAAGGGAAGAAATACTTGCTGGATGGAGAGGTTAAACTGAATGAAGAAAGACATGTTGTTCTGAAGGAAGTATTCCAAAAATACTAAAAAAAAATGACTTACAGAAAATTGTCAATTTAGAGAAATAAACCACTTGCCAAACATTTTGTGTAACAATACCTATGTGCATATAATCATTAGTTTCTGAGTCTGGGTGGAAGAATTAGGCTTTCCCCACCTGTGATCTGAAGAGGCATTAGTTCTTGGGGAGTGCAGAGAGGATGACATCCTGACTTACTGAGGAGGCAAACGCGATGTGTCTTCTGCCTCCCTTTCCCTGTAACTTTTATTATTAGCACAGATGAAAGTTACCAGTAGACAAATTGGAGCTGCCACTTGCCGTTGGGGATCAGCAAGTCGACTGAAGTAATCAAGAGAACATCTTAATGGGAGATGTACCGTGCAATAGGGATTCATAATAAATTTGGCTACCTTATTTTTTGTTTCTACATTGGGATAAGGGAACAGAAAGGAGAGAATTGATGGGAAGAGAGTGGTTTTGCAGGGGCCTGGAAGCCTTTTTCCCTCATGATTCAGTTCAAGGCAAAGCCACATAATGCATGCTGTGACAAGTGGAGCAAGTTCTAACTTTTGTAGTTGCCATTATTTTACTTCAGTTCTGAGAGTGGTTTAATTAGTTCCTCATTTCCAAGTTGCGTTTGTTGGGAAGTGTGTTTATGAAATCAAGGGGTGAAACTGGAAAAGACAGATAAGTTTTGGCACATGGATCTGTCCAGGTCGGGAATAAATATGAGATGTCTCAAGAAGAGCTGGTGTGATGATGTGGTTGTGTTGATCACAATGTGGGTAAGAGGCTGCTAGCAAGAGGTAGTGAAGTCATCAGCTGCTTCCTCTGGGAAGAAGGGTAATTATCTCCTAGAAATATCCAGCCTTGGACATCTAATAAACAAAGCAAACAAATGTAATCTGGAAAAATTCTTTCTTATGAGCCACTTGGAATCACGATATACATGCTGTGTGTTACTGCCACATCCCGCAACCTCAACACAACAGAAGCCAAGCAGTTAAATAAATTAGATACTCCAAAAGCGGGATCCCCAGCTTTTCCTCTTGCTGCTGTTATTACAAGCCAAGTTTAAGACCCTACCTACCTTTCTGAAAGCTGTGGGCCCTGATTTTAGTCTGTCTACTCCAGAACTGGAAATTTGGAAGACCACTAGAACAGTCTGCAGAAAACAAAAGGATACCTTCAGCAGTTGCCTTTCTCTACAGCTGCATAATGTAGCTCTTCTGAATAAAACACATTGAAACTGCATTTAAAAAATGAAATAGAATTAGTATTTTCTACCCTTGCTCAAAGCTTTATGGAAGCCACACTTAGTTCCTTCTTGGTCATTAGCCATGCCAGGACTTAGCTTTTCTATGGTAAGGCTTGAACAAGTGGAAATCCATCTCTTCCATGCTGTCTTGCTATCCAGGGTGGAACGGCAGCTCGCCCAAACCCATGGGCTGGTCTGAGTGGGATATCCAGGGTGGGACACCCAGTTCTGAGAGCAGCCCACCAGTATTCCCATCTTCACAAGCTGATGAACCTGTCCAGATCGGTGTAACTCTGCTGGAGATGTTTAATCTCTCGCACTCTGTAACCCATAGGTGATAGAAACTGACAGGAGCTTTGCTTTGCCTCACTGAGCTGCATGACACCAGTTATTCAAGTGCTTCTCTGATTCTTCATTTGGTATTATTGGCTCAGATTTGCAAAGCAGCCATGTGCATCTCTGTGTCATGTTTCAGTCTTTTCATTTATGGGTACATGATAAGCTTGTCAAAGTTTTCCCAGAGCTAGCAGTGTCTGTGCAACCTTTAAAAGCTAGGTAAGTGCATCATACAAGACAAAGGAACTCTGGGTTTTGGTAATGGGCTTCAGGATTACAATAACCTGGGTTGATTTTGGTTTTTTTTTTTTTTGGGTCCAGCTTTGCCTTTTCCAAATAGAAATACTTATTAAATATTCATATCAAGGAGGGAGTTATGAACAAAGTAATGTCTTCACCACATAGCAGATACTATGTATGTGAGCAAGTTTGATCACTTCTGTCCTGTTTTGTCAATGTGTTTACCTCCTGCATATAGATTCCTGTCAAGCATTCAGTCAGAATTTGTAGATGTTTCTAAGTCTGGCTTGCTAATAGTTAATTAGGAGAATGGTTACTAATACATGTAGCTTTAATGAGTCTTCTGAATTGCATTCCTCACTCTATGAGTAAACACATTGGTAAGAACTTTGTAGAGGTAAGTGGGGTCTTAAACCTGGCTTGTAATAACAGCAGCAAGAGGAAAAGCTGGGGATCCTCCTTTTGGAGTATCTAACTTACTTAACTGTGCTTGGCTTCTGCTGTGTTGAGGTTGCGGGATGTGGCAGTAACATGCAGCAGGTATATCATGATTCCAAGTGGCTCATAAGAAAGGATGCTTTAAGTCTACCTCCACAAATGCTAAGTATATTGTAAAGAAAACCCAACTCTGAGAGTCCCGATTGGTTTCTTCCCACTCCTTGTTTTTGACCTTCATTTTGATGTAAATATCAAAGCTTAAGTTTAATCAATGTTATCTCAAAACATAGCAAAAGTTGTGAAATGCCTCAGGGCCATTTTTTTTTCTTAAATGTTTTCTGTCTTCCCGGGTATGTTGATGGTCAGAAGCTCTGTGAGAACAGCTCTTGTTTCTGTGCTTCTGGTTCCTGCAAGCTTGGGTGGGAAATGGGAAAATTGCAGAGTAATTAAAAAAATGCATAGTGACCGCTGTGGTTTATGATACTGTATCTATCCCTGAATTATTATATTATTATTATTACTATTATTATTATTATTATTGTATTTTTATTCTTGTACAGTTATAGCGATTTAGAGGTTTCTTCAGTTTTAACTATGGGATTGTAAAATTGAATTCTGAAATCACAGGGCTTTTTTCCCAGTTCTTTAGAATTATTTCCGTGTGTTCTGCCAGCAGTATCTGAGAACACAAGAATGAGTAGGATACGTTATACATAAGGGAGCAAACAGCTCCTTACTAGCTGTTCTGCAGTGGTTGAATACCAGTGTGTCAGGTTTACAGACAAGCAGTTGATCTTTGAAGAAGAAACGTTGGTAAGCAGCTTCAGCTCTGTGACTCTGGGGGTGTTCATATCTCTGGGTTATCTGGCATCAGGATTCAGTAACTTTTGGCCTGTCGGTGTGGTCCACGTTGTTTTAACCAGTAAAGTTTATAAGCTTACTTGAAGAAAGGTAAATTTTTAGTGTTGCTGTTCCAAAGGACCAGAGCTGCCAAGACACCCTCGCCATTGAATCTGTAATGATGAGGAACATAGGGCAGATGCCATCTATGTAGGAGAGCTGAGGTGATGGATTTGCAGGTCTGAGTACCATAAGGATGCCAGCCTGGTGGAAGGACCTATGTGTGAGTGGGTCCTGGGTGACCCAGCAGCATCAGTGTCAGCAGCTGGTTACTGCTTTGCTGCTTCTCCCACAGGAAAGAATTATGGAAAATCCATAGACTCTTTGGCTGTACCTCAGAAATCATGATGGGTTAGCATCTTGAATCTCCCATGTGCCATGTAAAGTCACAGAAAGCATCCTCTCAGGGTCTTAAATTCCCCAAATCAACCTCCCTGGTGCAAGGAAATGTGTTGCCGTAGCCTAAGCCTCTGTTCCCCTGACTGGATTGAAATAGGTGCTTTAATTGGTGTTGACATTGTTCTTAAAGGCAGTCCAGCCATGGCTTACAGAAACCTGATGTTATGTTCTGTATTTCTTACACTTAACTCAGAGATCTGTTTCAGTTCTGTTTTCATAGAGGTTTATCCAGTTTCTTTTATCCAGTTTATCCAGTTTGATTTTTTAACCAAACCGGTGTTTGGTTATGAAGTTACAAGTCGGTTTTGAAAAATCTGTTTCATGCATATTTACAGTCCATCTGTTTATGAATGAAGTACAGACTGAAGAGACAGCATATTATAGATGAGTCATAAACTGGTTCTTAATTATTTCAGTTTGGAGGCGGTATCTAGTGGCTTGCTTGCTCCTGTTGGCTTGCATACAGTCTGGCAGCTGGAGGTGTAGGCACCTGGTCTTCCTTTGAATCATCTCTTGACAAAGCTGGCGGACTTTTGGGTACTGCTCATTAGGAGCTGCTCGGTCTCCCATAATCCTGCCTCCAGGAACTGATAACTGACAAATATTTAATGAAAGATTAAACAACAAATGATCTTCATGTTCTGGTAATTTTTCTGCCAGACAAAAATCAGTATACCAAAGGCTGCCAGTCCCACCATCTTTCTCATTTTAGAAGTAGTTCGGGATCACAAAATTTTTACATGTTTACATTACTGGTTATCTTTTCACCCCTGCTCTGAGGAAGGTACTACAATATGCTCATTTTACAGTTGAAGGAAGTGTGGCAGAGTATGTGCTTCAGGGCACACATGAAGAGTGGTGTAGGCTCAGTCATTCCAACTGTCACTTGCAGGTAGTGCTACTTCATCTTCACAGGGTATAAACCACAACTTACACAAAAGGAAAAAAAAACCCAAACAAAACACAATAGCCCAGTAGCTCCTTTGTTGGGACAGGATTTTCAGAACTTGAATTTTGGAACCTGAATTTTGGATCTTGAATTTTGGAATTTTGATACTACATGCCATCTACATCTTACCCTCTTACTGTAAAGCTTCAGGTTTTGTTTTTGTTTGTTTGCTTTGATTTTTATTTATTTATTTTATTAGGGGACAGCTGTGTTTGGCTTTGAAGAAAGGCTGAATATGTGGTCACAAGTTCCTGCCTTGGGGCTCACCAGGAGCTATTAACCAAGAAACGTACTAATAAAGAAAAACAGTACTGTTTGTGCAAAACCCAAATGTTCTTCTCATCTCTAACATGCTTTTAAAGTTACTTTTATCTTATCATCCTCACTTTCTAGTTGTTTTGTTTTTATGGACAGTATTTAGCAGGCAGCTCCTATAGTTTCTGGAACATGGTAAGTGTTTTTGTCCAGGACATTTTCAAACCTGATTGACATATGTGTCCTAACATGAGGCAGCTCACTATTGGCATCTTAGAGATCCATATTGACTGTCACGTATATATGCATATAGGTCACCCATGCATAGAGTAAATGGAGGGAAATTGAAGGAATGGAATGGAAACTGTAAGCTATGGGGTGATAAATACATGAAGAGCCTCTTGAGTAATCTTGTGTGGTTTCTGATGTTAGCAGAATCCTGAGATGAATTTAGTGTCTTGCTTGGTTTTGCTGGTTTTCTAGTCTCTCTGAAGCAGGGCTCCTTTATAAATAACAAGAGAAAGCCAATGGTGTTTCCTAGAGAAATCAAATTTAGACACTAAAATGATAACTGTAAACATTTACAACACATATTCTGTCATTGTCACAGACAGGTGCATATAATGGTGTTTCATGGATGTAGCTCAAATAGGAATTCTGAGCTTATTCAATATAATTGGCTATATTTCCTGGCTGTAACACTATAGTAATTGGATGTTACAAAGAACAATCTTGGGTTTTAAAATACTGTTAGTATATAAATTGAAGCATAAACCAAGAAAATATGTTAAAGCAGTACATATTTAAGCAAGCAAGTTAGGAAGATCATGAATATATATTATGCACTGCAGACTAACGGGATGATCTATTTTCATGGCAATTTTTAAGACTAAGAATTCAAGATTCCATACAGTGACAGTCGTTAGTAAGAAAGGAGGAATAACCTCAGTCAGTGACATTCAAGAAAAGAGGGTATTGAACAAAATTGCTCCTGAAAAATAATCCATGGTCTTCAGTAATAAAATGTTATCCTTTGCAAATTGCTCTGCAGATTACTCTAAAATCTGTAAGCAGACCTGGAGTGACAATGTCCAACCGTATTTGCTTTGACCCAGAGGAGGAAGAGTTCTGGTCTGAATGAAAAAGACAAAATAACAGCATATTTTGTGTATTGGCCAAAGATAGCAGGCTTGAACTCAGTCCAGCAAATAATATTTCTATAAAATATCTATTTTTCATATTGTGCAGCATAGTAGTAATAAGAAACGATTTGTGATCATGTTGAAGGATGTTGCATATTTACTATAGTTAGTCTGAAGGAGTTTTAAGCATGTAAACAGAGGTTAAAGGTCTAGACCAAAAAGGCAGTATCTGCCTGGATTGAAAGGTAGGGAGAAGAACTTCTGACATTTAAGTATGGGTGGAATCTATAAAACAGTGAAGACCTCCAGTCAGAATTACCTTTGTAACACTGTTATGTTACATGAATATTTTGTAGTACTGTTAGTAAAATATGTTGCCCTCGCAAAAATCAAGTGCACTATGGCTTAGCTGTGATTTCTAGGTGCATGTGACAGTATAGGACTGGCTATGTGACTCTGTTATGCTGGAACCTGAATGACTCTAGGCAGCCTCTTGCACCTCACATGCATTTTTGCCTGAAAAAAGTCCTGTCATGGGAGCAGGACTGTTGTGGTTTAAACCCAGCCAGACAGCTCATTCACTCACTCCCCCCCCTTTTCATCCCTCTTTCTTTCCTTCCCCCCTCCACCCCTTCCCCGCTCCCAGACGGATAGGGAGGAGAATCAAAAGAATGCAACTCCCACAGCTGAGACAAGACCAGTCCAGCAACCAATGTGCAACACAAATCACCACTGCTACCACCAACAGCAACAATGATAAGAGAGAATAACAAGGGAAGAGAATATGATACCGCCTGCCGAAAAATGAGTCTGACCCAGAAGACTCTGTGTCCTTCCGGGTAACTCCCAGTTACCCCCCTAGGCATGACGTGCTGTGGTATGGAATACCTCTTTGGCTAGCTTGGGTCAGGTGTCCTGTCTCTGCTTCCTCCCGGCTTCCCCTCCTCCCTGGCAGAGCATGAGACTCACAAAGTCCTTGGTCAGGGTAAACATTACTTAGCAACAACTAAAAACATCAGTGTTATCAGCACTGTTGCTAGGCTGAAAATCAAAACACAATGCTGCACCAGCTACCAAGAAGGAGAAAAATTGGCTGCTACTGCTAAACCCAGGACAAGGACTGAACCAGCATGTTGTTGCACATTGCTACCTAGTACTAAATTTGGCTTGAGGAAACATGCTAGACAGTTTTGGTTGATAGTCTATCAGATATCCACATCTTTTGCTGAACTTGGCTAGTTGGTCAAATCTCATCTATGTTGCTATAGTATATGAATTGAGAAGTAAAAGAAGTTTATTTTTCCGGTGCCATTCACAATTGATCTTCCAGTAGTTCTTTTTATAGTTCGGTCATAATAACAGCTAGAGTTAAGTTCCAAGTAAGTTAGGGGTTATAGGATTACAATTAGAGGTGTTTTCTTCATGTCAGATTCTCCGTAGTGGCAACGAAAACACTCACTAGGTTTCAGGCTAAAACGTGTTAAAAGACTAAAAATAATTACTCCTGTGTGAATACACAGTTCTTTCTTCTGACAGTAAATTTATTTCAGTTAGGCTTTAAAGAAGTCTAAGGGCATTGAGAATTATATTAAACATATTCCATGTGTGCAAGAGTGAAACAGAAATTTGAAATATATTAATTTCAGCCTCAGATGGGATATAACTCTTAGTATTTCCACTTGTATCCTGGATAATATCTCATAAGTCTATAAAATTTTTTATTCTAAATGCAGGTGTTTTCTTAGAGCATTCTTGAAGGCAAAGATACCAGTCCTTTCCCCTTGGAAATCTAGAACAATAACTCATTATACAGAACAATAAATCAGTTATATCCTGGAAATGTTACTTTTTGAAGAAGGGAAAAAAGCTTACAAAATACAGATTTAATATCACTTTCCAGAGTAATGCAAAAACTTGATTGAACACATGGCTGCATTGTCTTAGCATGTTTAAAAGTGACAGTCATGCATTGAACCCAGTCCCGTCACTCAGCCCAGCCTGAATAGGTAATAACTGGTTAACAGAGTCCCTCATGTACTTTGGCTCATCTCTGCTAAAATTATTCTGGTTTACTCGGGCGTTTTTTTTCCTCCCAGTGGATTGCTTTTTGAAGACATAATGCTGTTAATATTTCTGCAGTTAGGTGCGTTTCAGAGAAATACACTCTACATTGTACCGGGCAGCATAACGATGCTCAGAAATGTATCTGTGTACAGTATTTCATTGTATATATTAAGATGATATTTTAAAATATAGGTCTTAATGAAATAATTTACTTGGCTGCAGTAATACAGGCGTAAGCATACAAAATGAAACTCCTAAAAACTTCAGGGTAAACCAAATTCTTATGTGTGTATTGCCTAGAAATAAAGGATACTAATTATAACGACAACCAATACTTACAACACACATCTAATTTATTTTTTCCTGTTTCACTTCAATACATTTGGGAAGATCTGTGATGGAACATGCCTGCCACTTTCACTGATAATGAGACTCAATGAAGCATCTGGCAGGATAGCTTAAAGTGTGATTTCCTGCTGGAATATGATCTGGAGGCCAAAGGGGAGGTAAGAACTTTATTAATCTTATATGGAAGTAGGGGAGAGAGATCACATCATAAAACATTCTGACAGTGTCAGCTATATATGCAAAGACTGGGGTAGCATTCTAAAATCTTTCTGTGCCTGACCAACAAGTCTTTCCATTTTAAAAAAGTGAAAAAAAAACCTTTTCAAGTCTGTCCTTTTGTCAGAATTTAAAGAACTTAGTTTATTTTAAGGAATGTTCACAAAACCAGCATAAAATCAAACACTATCACTAGTTTAAGGAATCTTGGAAATGTTACATGAAGGACTGTGGTTTTTAGTGGGGTTTTTTTGGTTTTGTTTTGTTTTTAATGGCAACTGAGTTTAGATCCATCTATGCAAAAATAAGTAGGAACAAGACATGAAAAGTTTCTATGTATGCCTCCTCCCTGCAAACACAGTAATCAGAGCTCTTTCCTAGAGCAGAGGGTTTGAATTTCTTGTTCTCTGGTTTGGAGCCAGAACGAAAGGAGAAAATAATACTGATTGTGTATCCTGAAAAGCTGGTAACTCAGATCAGTCATGGAAGAACAAAAATCAATGTTTCAGTTTATCCAGAAGAATTCAAACATGGAGTTCCCCTGACAAAAGCAAATGTTTTAACCATTAAGTTACCAAGTATTGCAAAGTGGGAAAAATACTTTGTATTCTGTCTCTTATTTTTTATGAGTAGGGGCTGATGGGACATAGACACAGCTCTAGAAGAGAGCCAGTATCTGTGAATGCTGAATAAAGACAGGCCTCTAACAGCTTATGGTTGGCAAATATTAGATCCTCTCCTGTTTTGTTTTTTTTTTGTTTTTTTTTTTTTTGTTTTTTTTTTCTTTGTGGGTTTTTGGTGTTTGTTTGTTTTTTGTTTGTTTTTTTTTTTGTCATCTTTTATTGGTGGCATAAGCATCAATCCATTAAATTTGCTAGTTTGAATGCCTAAAGTCCCTGCACTTAATGTGTGTGGGCACCTTCTCTCAAGAAAGTAAATTTTATTGCAACACATACATCCATGTTGGAAATAAGCCAATTTATTTTTTTTCTAGTCTAAAAACAACTGCATTTTCACAAGAAGATAAAACGCCAGAGTTCTTTGTGCTCATTTGCAAAAACCAAAAATGAGGTTTTTTAAAAATTCAAATGTGAGAATTTTTGTAGGGCTCTACTAGAAAGTATAACTAAAAGAATGTGGAAAGTTTTAAGCCCTGGTGCCATCTGATCGGAGAGACTAATATTTCAGATTTTGCTGCCAAATCCTAATCTAATAAAGGCAGATACATTTCCTTTAGTAAAAGTTTCCAGTCATGCTTTAACTAAAGCAGTGGAGGAGACTGTGATCTACCTAGGAAAACAAAGTAGTTCTTAATATGAAAAATATTTATTACTTTATAGCAAAAGGTTAGGTTCAGACCTGATGCTGTTTTATTAGTTGCTGATTAGAGTTGCATTTATTTGTGGGAGTCACTAAAAGCTTACTGGACTGAGAAAAAAATACCTAGGCGTAGCTGAAGTGAGAATTCGGAAGCATGACAGCTTAGCTTTCCACTGGAAGTCTGATTTTAAATCATTATAGATCAAAACTATTTCATGTCCTTTTCATGTGGAATAGGATCATTTGGAAATAATGTGAAATCACTTCATCAGAAAAAAACCCAATGACATACTGTCTTTCTGAGACCACCAAATTAGTGAAGTAAACCAAATCATTTTTCCTCTAGGTTTTCCTGGTACCTAGTTCACAGAAATGTTTTGTGGGTAAATTTCTTTTAGTTGTATTAAATATGAAAAATTATGCATAGATATTAATACACAATAGTAATTATATATAAGGACTATGATAACGTCTTGATCTTTTTTATTTTAGTATTTTTTTATTGCCTTTGTTACTTAGAGTTACTCACGATTAAATTTCAGATTTTGGGCCATATCTTCACTTTACGTTTGAGCTTTCTGGAGTGGTCACACACAGATTTCACAAATATGTTGCCTGCGCAAAGACCATGAAGGCACTCGAGGATAAACATATGCAATGGCAATTAGGTAATCAGATGCCTGTAAGTTGCGCTATTACATCAGGAACACAGCAGAGAAAATGGGTTTTAGTTTCTTTCCTGACACGACCTGCTCTCCCTCCATCTTCCTCTCCACTTTCGCCTATCTGCTTTCTCCTAGTGTCCACGAGATGGCACTACGCCATAGCAGGGGTTTAGGATACTAGGTCTAAAGTTCCGGTTTTACAGCATGCCAATATCCATTTTTAAACTCCAGAGATTTGTTCAAACTGTATTTACCTTATGGCACAAATACCCTGCGTTTCAGACTGTCATCAGATGGGAATTGCCGGTGATTCCTGCTAGGAGGCTTGGGGGAATTCCAGTATAGAAAGGGATCAAGTTACTAAAATGTTTGGGAAACATGTTTAGCCTAAACTCCCTTCATTAAAGGAAAACGTTAGGTGAAGGATCCTGTTAGGAAGTAGCAAGAATGTCTCTGAGGAGCACAATCAATTAAACAGGGCTTTAAAATATTTAATTCATATGTTCTTGGTCTATCTTGAAACTCCTATATGTAAGACAAAAGTTGTTTTTTGATTAAATAAAAAAAATAAAAAAATAATTTAGGAGGTGTATCCTTCAAGTAATTTTTATCACGACTACCAGGGAGGAAATGCCTTATCAAGCCGCAGCCACCTGAGGCCCACTGGGCTATTAAGGCTAGGTTAATTGGTTCTGGGGCAGGGCGAATTAAGCAGTAAAGAGTGTATAAGGTCAGCACCCTCAGTCCCCACAAATGAGACAGAAAGAGAAAAATCCTTCCTGTCATGGAGTTGCTATGCAGCTTTGCAGAGAGGAGAGCTCTTGCTTTCTGGAAGAGGAAGCAACCTTTGCAGCTGTGAAACCTGAGAGAACAATGGAGATTGTGTCGACCAGCAGTTAAAGGGGGGGAGCTGCTTTCTGCTCACCGGGGCTTGATGCCAGAGAGGTCCCACAGCAGCAGTCTTTTCTGTGTAATAAATTCCAAACTTCTCTTGACCTTACTGCTGCAATCCAGGCTGAAACGCATCCAAAACATTGACAGGAGGTACCCCATATCTTTAAAACTGTGAATACATCCTGAATGCCAACAGAACTGTTCTGGACAAGACCAAAACACAACTGAAAGAAATTTCCTCCTGTTTCCAGACTGCATTTGAGCTAAGCTTTTTATTCCTGCCTGAGCCGTGCACTGGGAGAACATGTCACACCACTCATGGTGTCACTTTAGGTTCGTGTGATAGAAATAGCTGTCATTTTTCTGTATTAAACTGTGAGGGTCTTTTTTTTTCTTTTGCTTTGTATTATTTAAGTAGTTTAACTTTTTTTTTTTTGGTTGGTTGATTGGTTGGTTTGGGATGTTGGGGGTTTTTTTGGTTTCTGTTTTTTTTTTTTATTTTTGGGGATTGATGAAGGGGAAAAATAACTTTCAAACTTTTACTTGGAAAGTCTGAAGACTTCACTTTTTGCTCTATGGAAATATATTATCCTTTGCTTTTCTCCATCCAACTTGCTGTTGTAAAAGTAGTTGTTGTCAAAAGTGTTATCAATCACATGCAGGTAGGCCTTTGGGTATCCTGCACAGGCTTGTCTTTACATAAGCACTAATATACTCCATACTAACTGGCCAGAGAGGGTGGTTCCACCTTCTCAGAGCAAAACTGTTACAATATTTCTGAGCCCATTCCCTTCCAGAATCTTTATCTAGGATTGCTGTCACACACTTGACAGAGTCCTTTTTTAAGTCAGGCTGTACAGATGAGTGGCTTGGCTGCAAAACACACCAGCATTCCATCCCAACACATCTGTGTGTTATGGCATTTATACAGGTAGGTATCTATGATGTGCTTGCGTATATCCATTAAGTTGTTGCAAACTTGTTCTGTTATGCACTAGCGCTAAAGGAGAAACAGTAATTTCAAAATGCATACTTCATCTCCAAAAGGTTTTACTTACCTAAAATATATATAGCAAGTTTGCTCTTTTAGTTTCGTTTTTTTTTAGGTGAAAATCAGCTGCAAACGTAGAGAAAGTGAAACCTTAATTAAATACCAGACTGAAGCAATCTTGAAGGCTGTTGTTATTTGTACTTCACTATCACTTTGAAGCATATGTTTAATTTAAGGTCATTAAACCTTACTCCAGGTTTTATGGAGATCATGTCTGTTACAGACCCTTCTTCTCCACTTTGTTATGAAACTACCTCTATCCATACATGCTAAGGCCATAGTTCTTTCAACTTTATGGGTATGCCTGAAATCTAGCCACATGAACATTCTCATTGATTTTTTATATCGCATGCAAGAACTTAGGCATGAGTATAACTTGCAAGAATTGGAACTGAATTATTACTCTGTCCTCAGAGGATTAAACCCTTAGATATGTCTACTTCTTGCCAAATGAGACTTAAGACCCAGATTTGCACCATCAGTTTTCTATATATCCCAAGACCAAATACATTTGAACAATACAGTAAAATAATATTGTTCCTTGTAACATTTGACAGTGGACCTTCATAGTAAGTAGCCCACAACTGTTGGATTAATCTATGTCAGGATTTATAATTTAGGTTTTAAATTATTCACCAGGATGGCCTGTATATTTTTTATACATATATATGTGTGTGTGTGTGTGAGTGTATAGCCTTGGATTGTAGCCAAGACTGTGTAAGAAATATTGCTTGTGTAGAAGCTTTGAATGGCCTCCTTCACAGTCATCATCGTGCAGGCTTTTTCCCTGTTTAATATCTACTACCTCTCAATACTACCTATTTCCTTTAGGTAACTCTATTTCTGGCTCATGTTACACAAGAAAATATTCCCTCCACTGCCTGTCATCTACTAGGATTCATTTTAAATGAGGTAGTCACTATCCTTATCTAATGAATGATAGTGCTTTGGAGTTTAAGGATTGGGAGGATTTACAGATCAGCTGTCTGAACATAATACAAGATTTTCAGCAGTGAAGTAAGCATTCGAAATTCAAGTTTTATAAATGGGTTCTTTAAAACTGTTTTATTTTTAATCACACCAAAAAAGAACTTTATTACACCAATGGTGGTAAGACTTTTGGGTGCTGTCTGTATTCATACCACACCAGGTTCTTTAAAACTATTTGATTTTTAATCACACCAAAAAAGAACTTTATTACACCAGTGGTGGTAAGACTTTTGGATGCTGTCTGTATTCACACCAACATAAGAGAAATTATCATTACTTACTGAATAAATAATCTCTGTTCTTTCTAGTTGGCTTATATTTAAATCCTAGAAAATTTTGACAAAAGAGGAAGATGAAAGCTAAGGTCAGTGATAGATTAAGTCTTGAAATAGTTGAAATGTGGCTTGTGGGATAAATGGTATTTTATATTGACTGCATGTTAGTTCTGCATAAGATGTGAGCATGACAATATCAAAGAAGAAGACCATAATTTACTTGTTTTTATAAACCCCTTCCATATGAAGACAGGCTGAGAAAGTTGGGGCTGTTCAGCCTGGAGAAAAGAAGCTGTGTAGTGACCTCATAGCAGCCTTCCAGTATCTGAAGGGGGCCTATAAGGATGCTGGGGAAGGACTCTTCATTAGGGACTGTAGTGACAGGACAAGGGGTAATGGGTTAAAACTTAAACAGGGGAAGTTTAGATTGGATATAAGGAAGAAGTTCTTTCCTGTGAGGGTGGTGAGGCACTGGAATGGGTTGCCCAGGGAAGTTTTGAATGCTCCATCCCTGGTGGTGTTCAAGGCCAGGTTGGACAGAGCCTTGAGTGACATGATTTAGTCTGAGATGTCCCTGCCCATGGCAGGGGGTTGTAACTTGATGATCTTAAGGTCCTTTCCAACCCTAACCATTCTATGATTCTGTGATTCTATGACTCTAAGTTGCTGGGTTACTCAGGCAAGGGAGGCATTATTTTGTAACTCTGGGTGCTTTTCACACAGCTGAATTTAAGGCACTCCAAAGGAAGTGCCTCTGTTGGGCAAAGAGGTTTCTACCACTCAAAGGCCAATCAGAGGAAAAATTCATCACAGGTAACTGAATTACTCTCCAGATGACACCTTCTTACCCTGCTTCCTACTTTATTGTATAAACAGAAAAAAAAAAAGACAGGAATTAAATTCAAATCAGGATAAATATATAAGCCTGTAGTATGCCGAATGCACAACTGGGCACTTAAGGCTAAAATTCTAATCCTAAAAATGCCTACTTATGTGGCACCCAAATTCTAGGCTTTCTAGCTCTCTCAAACTGCCTGAGGTGCTTAGTGATATGTCACCAGGCATGTCAGGAACTTCTTTAGATTTGGTGGTGCTGGATAGGTGATGCATGTCATGCTTTGGTGTAATCAAGGCACAGAAACTACATGTTCTGTCCGCTACAAGACACGTTCTTTTCCTCTATTTCTTTTTCAAGACCATTACTGATTATTTTGGTGGTTAAAACAAAGTTTAGAAGGCCCATTCTCGTTTAAAAGTTGATACAAGCGGAGGACAATTTTAAACATTTATGGTTAGAAATTAACACTGATTGCAGTAGGTGGTGTACAGTAACAGAAGGAGACAACTAATTCTCACCTGAGGCAATTGTCCAATGTAATAAGATTCTAAATCTATTTTAATTCAGAGCAAGAGAAAAATTCTAATCAGACTTGAGGAACTGGGGAATTGACAATGCCAGCACCAGGTTGATTCCATCACTGCAGTGCAGGTTTTAAGTTTCTAGTGGAACTAAGCAAAACAAAGATTAAGTTATTAGTTTTAAGAGTTTTTCTTTAGCTTTATTTCTGTGAGACAATTGGAAAAAAGGCAAGAAAAAGTGTTAGCAGAGGCAAGACAAATTGTGCTAATCTACGAAAGAGGTAGGTTGAAACTGGTGTCTTAGCAGTTCTTTTTTAAAATAGACATCCAACTACTAAAGAAATTCAGACAGGTCTAAATGAGTGTCTATAGATAGTACATTAAAAGACATGTATGGAACAGTGCTGTTGTGAGACTGGCACATAACCACAGCCTAGATTATTTCCAGAAGGTACACACAAATAATATTTCTTGGCTCCATTTTCAAAGCACCATTTGGAAAGTTATGTGCTCTAATCCTGTAACAATAAAAGGATTTTGTTTCCAACACAAGGATTGCTTTGAAAATGTAACCATAAAGGTCTAATGCAGCAGTCAAAGTAAGCACTGACTTTTTTACCCTCTGAGAAAAGAGAATAATTTTGTAAAAATATTTGTCACTAAACTAAAAAAATGTCCTGTACCTGGGGAATCCTCTTTCTGGCTTCAGGGATATAAGATCATAACTAAATGCAGGAGAAAGAGCAATTATTGAAAGAACCCAAGTCTACTTCTTACCTGTCTGAAAATACCAGTTCCCCTTTGTGCCCCCCTAAATGTTATCATAGAATGGTTTGGGTTGGAAGAGACCTGTAAGAGCCATCTAGTCCAACTTCCCTGCAATGAGCAGGGACATCTTCAAGGTTGCTCAGAGCTCCATCCATCCTGAGTTTGAAATGTTTTTAGGAATGGGGCATCTACCTCCTTTCTGGGCAACCTGTTCCAGTGTCTCACCACCCTCATCATAAAATATTTCTTCCTATGTCTAATCTGAATCTCCCTTCTTTTCGTTTAAAACCATTACCCCTTGTCCTGTTGCAACAGACCCTACCTAAAAAGATTATAGCTCCTGAGATGAAGAAGAATGGTCACTTTGAGTACTTTACAATTTAAACTGGTAATAATAAATGTGCTAATTTACTCTCCTGTTGCCTGACCATCCAAGGTAGAGTCTGTTCTCCTTCCATTCCTATTTCCTTCAGTCCAAAGAGTAGGACCTTTGGAAATTTTAGGAACTGTTATTTTACTCTTCTCCCTAGAGAAGGAATTGTATGTAAATCTGGATAGAAAGTTAAGTGAAATCCAGTAATTCATGCAGGTAGCAAGTACAACCTGGAAAGTTTCAACCTGGGTCATCTTATTCAGAATTCCTGTTGGCTTCGGAGGAATGCAATATGTGGCTCTTTTTTGTAACAGAAAAACAATCCCCTGCATTAAGTATCTCTTGGAGTGAATGGATGTGGGCTGCTTTTTGTATCACACTGAAAGTTGTAAATTTCTTAGGATATTGGTTCCCAGTGTTGTCGTTTTAGAGCAGGGCTCTTGGTTATTATTACTTGTGACACCTGTTTTAAAGAAGGATCTCTTTAATAACTCTCTCTGGGATAACATTATCTAAAGATTGCAGTCACATATAGCAATATTGGTGTGAGTCTGAATAAAACGGTAACAGTATGTTTTTATTTCACATTGATCAAATGCAAAGCCTTCTCAGTATTGTAAAAAAGACTACTTGCAAACCAAGAAAATTACCTAATAATCATGTACAACAAGGGATATTAAATATCCTTCCAAATATCTCTCCATACCTCTCAGCTAAAAGAAGGGAGAGAGAATTTCCAAGACAGAAGGACTTTATGGGAAAAGAATGTTATACACTGGTGAGATTCTAAAAAAAGTAAAAGGTTTTTTTGCAGAAAATGACCAAAAGATGGCAGTACTCCACGCGCTACTGGGTGCCTGGAGCCCTCAGAACCATCCAGTACTCATTCTGAAGTGCTTAACATCCACTTTTTCTTCAAATACACCCAAGGAAACGGTGTCCTTAAAAGAAAATAAATCCCTTTTTGGCTACATTTGGCTTTTCTATAAGTACACAAGACTACATGAAATAAAATATTCTAATAAGTCTGAAAAGCACTTGTTTCACCAGTTCCCTCTCTACTCACAGACAGTCCTGCATTCTGGGCTGTGGGCTGTATCTCTTGCTGTAGTCTCACATGGCATGTTGCTGCATCACCAAAGTCAGACAGTTATGCTTGTGGCTTAATTGGCATCAGTCAGGATCCATAGCAAAATATAACAGGACTGAGACTTGCTTAATCCTTCTACTTAAGAAAAATACAGGAAACGGCTCATGTAAAATCATCTTGTATTTAGAGAAGGGTACAATTCAAACATGTAGATTTTTATGTGTAGAGGAGTCATGCTCTAATGGAAGTAAAACTGCAGGTGTTAAGATGGCAATAGCTATGTTTTATTTCATGTGGCCATTATTCTCCCACAACCTTCAGGCAGAATCCAGCCAATAATGAATCCCTTTTTCATGCTTGAAAGAAACAAGGATCCTTGCTATTAGCAGTGGGTGGTTACAGCATATGGTGATGTACAGTAATAACTGCAGTTCTAAATGTACATGATACACTTACGAGTTCCTGCAATGCCAGGATTGTATCTGTGGCACTAGATTTTGCTGTGCTCTGTCACAGTGTGCAGGATCTGGCTCTGAGCATAGCTGTGCCTCTGCCCCTGTCTATTGCCTTTTCTCCGTTCCCTTTTCCTTTGGCCTCTACAGAGGGTTGGGTCTGTATCATATCAGTGATTGTCTTCCTTCAATGGAAATGTTCACCCCACCTTTCCCATGGCCAGGAGCATTGTTGCTTTTAGCAAGGAAAGGGCCCAAAGAGAACTGAGCCACCTCACATTTGGTGTGAGTGAACATGAATCCTAGCAGGCAGTTAAGGATGATAAGTAACGCAGAGAGGGGACAGAAGGACAGGAAGAGAAGTCCCTCTTCTGATAAAGTCCCTTATCTGATAAAGTCATTTGCATTGATTCTACTCCAAAAATCACATACCTGTATCACCGCACTTACTACGGACAGTGTTACAAAATAGACAAATTATATTCTTCACTACTACTGCCTGTAATGACGCAGGAGTATTTTTTTCATTGCCAAGAACGTGGGCTTCTCTCACTGAGAGAACTGCAATTTCTCTTTGGTTATACCCTTCATGACCAGAAACATGGAAGGTAACAGGACTTTCTTTGAAAAACAGCTGAATTCAGCTATTGTGCCAAATATTACAGCCCATAGTAACTGAGCCATTGGTTATTATCCTCAGTCAGGGTGAGGCTTTGTTTTTCTTGTTCTGAGGTTGAACTGCTTTAGTAGCTTGCCACTGCTGAAAGGGTCAATTCAGTTTCCCCCTTCTCCTGGCCACACATTCCTGCTGCTTCCCTGATGCTGGCTATTGTGTTTTTCTGATCCTACCATAAGCCAGTTCCACTCACTAAAACAGAAAAAACTAATCCAGCAAAACAAGTGAATCGTTCTCTGTGATATGGTGGGAGCTGAAACACCTCTCAGAAGGCTCACACCAGTGCTGTAACTGGTTCAAGGAAAGAGAAGGTGAATGGATGAAGTAAGATGGCTGCTTCATGTAGCAGAATGATGTTACATTGGCTCAGCCATTCTGTGAAAACCTACACTATAAGCAAAGTTGGAAAAAAGAAGAGTCACTAAAAAAGTTCACTTTTAAGAATAGATAATGGGGACAGAAGTATGCAGCAGTGAAGTAACTGTTCTCTTAAGATACATGCACCTAAAGGTGTGGGCTTGCCAGCCATTGGTTTTCCCAAGAAAGCCAATGTAAGAGACTGTCTCCTTCCCTTGATGGCTTGTTTCCAGTCATGTGTTCAGATTGTCTGCTTCCTTAGTTCTGCCAATACAGTATTTTTTAGGAATTTTGGATTACCAAAATGATCTGGCTTAAAAATCCGCTTTTTGGGGTCTGGTGTTTAGTATTTTTTTTTTTTTTATCTTTTTTTTCTTTTTTAATCCCAGATCATTTCAGTGAAGTGTCTTATAATAATACATCTTTGGGATGAAATTAAATTATATGGCTCAGTTCAAATTAGTAATCTAGTGGGACATCATTACTGAAAGACAGGAATTTCTCCCTGCTGACACAGAAAAAATATGCAAGCAGCCTTCTGTCAGATTTGTGAGTTGAATCAGCTCTTTGTGTTTGCATCCATGCATGTATACATGCACATGGGATCTGAAGCGGGCCTCAGTGCAAAGTGAAGAGCCTGTGACTGGGAGTGAAAGGGAGGGAAAAAAAGCAGGATCTTACCGTTTGGTAGTATTAAGCTCTCGTATTGGCTCAAGCCAAACCAAGTATTTTTACCTTCACGTCTGTCTCAAAATGTTTAATTGACAAAGTAGAATTAGCTACATTAATACATGTACTAAATCTGGAGGCCTATTTTTCTGTATTTTTTTCCTATTTTCCACATGCTGTGCACTAACAGTGTTTTGGTGTTATTATAACTGTATATCGATTTATTTATTTGTAACATCATGACGTATTCTGAACTCTGTTAGTGATATGTGCTCAGGCAGGAACGGGGCAAGCCCTTTATTTGTAAAGTACTTTCTACAGCATCAGGCTGCAGCCCTGAGGGAGGCTGCTCTGGGTGTGTCTGCAGTGTAAATACAGAGACCCAGCACTTGTCACCAGCCATTAGTTTTGACCTGACAAGTATCGCTTTCATTTCTGACTATCCAGTATGGAAAATTCCACAAAATTATAATCTCTAAACCATACTTATCTATCTTACCAGGTATCAGGGAAAGCCTTTTTATGATCAGCAGCAGACCCAAACTAATTAATCATCAGAGTGACTCTCTGAAGTACATTGAGTTCATGTAAGTGAGGCAGTAGTTTGCTAATCATCCACAGCTGATTTCCTCATTCCTGGCTGAGACAGTGACTTCCTTTTCCTCATGCTTGGAGTTATTCATTCAGCAAACTTTCTCCTCTTCCCTTTTTTTATGAGGGAACCTTTTGATATATCCTTATTGTCTTCTGCATGTACTGTTTTACTTTCCTTACTGCAAGCTTTAGTCCTGTCTATACTCCCGTTTTTTCTTTCGTATGTACTTTGCTGTTCAAGTGAAACTCTTGAAGGGTGATTTGTTGTTTTATTGTACTGCTCTGCACTGAAGCCATGCAGCACATATACATTCAGATTTTGTGCTTGTGAAGTTACATGAAGTGTCAAACACACACAGCTGGATGAGAAGTATTTTTAGTTTATATTATGTCATTTAAATGTAAAGTTCCTTCTTGAATTTCCACTGTGATAATGGGAGATCAGTTAGTTCTCATATGCCCTGAGAGACTAAAAGTGTGTATTCTTAAACCTGTTGTTGAACTCCAGTAGGCATGAATCCTTCTGTTAATCAAATAAAAAGCTAAACAAATTTTAAATGGGGAGAAGTAGTGCTTCTACTCAGTTGCCATAACTTTGGATGTTCAATAACAGTATGTTAAAAGATTCTGGAAGAGTTTGATGCTGATGTGCCGTTAAAATTAGTTATAAGGCATTTTGGAATGATGATAAATTAGATTAGTCATATCAATGGCATTTTAAGAACACTTACATTTGAGTGTATTATTTCTATTTTAATGCACTATTTAAAAGTATTACAACTATGCTGTTTTCTTAAAAGTCTACCATTCTCTGACTACCAGTAGTGAACAGTCTATTTAATAAAACACGGAGAATAACAAGTAAAATCTATATGGACAGCAGTGATTAATACTGAAGGTGGTCCCAGTTTGATCTTCTCATATATGACAGTGTAGAATTTGCTTTATTATTCTGAACAAACAGACTGAAATGCTCATCTGCTTTTCTGAATTAGTTTAGGGAGGCATCTCAAAAGGTATACTGTGATATTAAAGACCATTTTTTATGCTTGGTAGAGTTTTCCCCTGTGTGTGCTTGGAGGCACAAAGATAGTTGGGAAGTCAGTCTGTGATGATTCTTCTGAATTATGTGTAGCCCAAATCAGATGCAGAGCTGATGAAAGAGTACGGGATGTGTTAGCAGTCCTCCTTCAAGCCATGCTTATAAGTAAATAATATTAATCCCTTCAGAGCAATGTACAACCAAATTATTAAATCTGGTTCCTGAAGAATCCTAGACCATGGTGCTTAATAAAAACGTCATGTTCCTTGAGTTATTAGTTCCTCCCTCAGTTATTAGTTCCTATCCCTATTGAGGATAGTTTTGAGCTTTTCCTACTTGATCCAAGAATTTGTATCTTGTGGGGGAAATGCAGCCATAGTATGATCCAGACGTCAACTGTTACTTCAGCTGGGGAGGAACAAAAACTAAGCTATGACAACAAAAGTATGTACAGGGAATTTCTGAATGGCTAAGGTGAAAGGGGAATTTATGTGGAAAGGGCTATCTGTTACAATGTCACAAACTGGCAAGTTAACTCTACATCTGAAATCTTAACTATTCTCATGCCTGATTTTCCAATTTAGTTTAAAACGCAGATATGTTATAATACGTCATTGTTAGTAATTTCTCTGAGAAGTCTCATATCTGTGTTTTAAATTGCCTCCATCTGGTTATTGAAAGAAAACAAACCAAAAAGAACAAGGCTAGCTGCTCAGCTGGCAGGAAATATACCTCAGTTGAAATTAGTGGAACTACACCAATTTGTCTCAGTGGAGAAACTAGCCTACAGGTCTTAACAGCAAGTACAATGAAATTAATCTATCCATATATATTTTCCATGGTGATTTTCCATTTTTCTATGTAGCTAATACAGGACGTGAAATATAGGAATTATATTTGTAGATATGGGGACATAATTTTTTAGGTGCTAACTAAACACATTATTCAAAGATCATTAAGAGACAGTAAATATGCAAATGCAGTGAAATGCTTCAGACAGACTATTTTTACAGATTTCTGCTTTAATGGTGCTCCCTGCAATAATTACCAAGTTGTTTATGTAGGTCATTGTTATATGTGTGATCAGTCAGTAATTTGCATTAGGTAGTTTTCTTTCATTAATACATACCTTTTGAGTCACTAAATCTTGATATTCTCTTCAGGAGATTAATATTTCATAATCTTTAATTGAAGGATAAGAATTTCCTCATATTTTCTATCTAGAATTCTAACACATGTTTTGCTCTTTTAAAGATCATCTTCTACTTCAATGAATATTTTTATGGCAGTCAGAAGAAATTAATTTAGAATTTAGCTTGGCAGGACAATATTTCATATATCTGTCATACTTAGGGGAAAAATATCTACGTATCTGTATGTATGTATTTCTATTTGTGTACCAAGTGTATCTCACATATAGAAAAGTTTAAAGCATCTGTTCAGATAAAGTTCTTATTAGTAATCTTATGAAATAAAAAGCACCTTTGATAACCTAAAATGTTTAGGCTTATATTCAACAAAGCCCCAAAGTACACTCCTAATTGTAAACACATGTATAGATTTATTCCACTGTGCAAAACTTGTATTTGATTTTGAGCATGTACTTCAGGGCTTTGTGGTATTAGAGCTTTGGTGTTGTGTATTCCCATGGATATCTCAATATTAAAGTTTAGCCTAACTTTGACAAAAGCTACAGAGATACTCTCAGGTACCAGCTCAGAATCTGTCTGCTCACCTGCATGTATGACTTGTAAGTCCTGAGAATTAAAACAGGACTTATTCCAAACATTGAGACTTTTCACCTTTACAGGTCCGACATGATTTTGCCATTAGTATAAGTAATCTCAAATTTATAGATGACATGTCTTATTTCAATAAAATACCGGATATCAATTCCTAAGGGATACAGTTTCATATACTTCTTCATTACAACTAATTTTACCACACAGTGCTTGGTGTTGTCTCTGTTAACAGCAAATACTTGACAACTGAGGAAGCTTTGTGCTTTCACATTGTGATTTCTCTTTTGTGAAAGATTTTATGATCTCTCCTGAGAATTTTTTCTAATAATATTTCACAGGAGGCAATGAAGAGCTGCACTTCCTTGAAAAGGAAATCTCTGTAGCAAAGAGATTGTGCCTAATACATCTGTAGCAAAGAGATTGTGCCTAATATATCTGTAGAAGTGTCTGCACTTCTCTGAGGCATACTCTATCATATAGTAAGGATGAAGTAGATTTCTTCCCTTTCTCATTCTTCAACCTTGCTTTGAAAACAGAAATGACTGACAATGCCGCCTTCTGCTTCCTTTTTTTTTTTGTGACTTGCAGTTTGTGGCCAAGACCCTGCACTCTCAGGCTGCAGAGATCAGGCCTGTCACAAGCCCTCCAACATTCTGAAAAGATAGATTTCTTGTACATGCCCCAGTTCATTAGTTACGTAGGATCATTACAATAGGGTGCTACAAGTCTATTACGCCTTTAAAGTCTTCCTCCCTTTGTAAAAACCAGCCTTTTTGGCTGTTTCAACACTACCATGTCCTGCCTATGGTCATCAGGAATTTCTGTGGGTTCAAGGTGCTTTATGTCAATATATTGTTTGAATAGCTTTTCACAGTACAGCATGAATTTCTCAAAGGGGTGGTAGGTATTGGAGGGATGAAGCAGAAAGCCTGAAAGAAGGAAGCTGAGAGTTCTGCAATGGCTGGAAATAGATGTGAACAGCACAATTTTCCTGCCATGTCCCCAAAAACCACATCTCAATGACTGATTAGAGGTACAGAGTCCACTACTGAGAGCCCTGATCCCTAGTGGCTCTTCCATTTTCTACATAAATCTCAGAGCTCCCAGGGAAAAGCAATGGATTTATAACGTGTATATTATATTTCTGAAGGTCTCTCTCTCACCTTTTATAAGCAAATTACTAATCTACCTTAATTCAAATTATTCCTTAAAGCACAGTTTCTGCCAAGCTTGTCATTGCTAGTACGTCCGATTTACCATGACTGTTGCACACTTAAAAAATCCCCAAACCATCCTGCAATCTAGAATATTCTCTTCTGTTCCTTTTGTTTTGTACAGTGCTGAACCACTGACAATCTTCAACAGAAAAGCAAAATACCATTTTCCATCTATCCATCTGAATATCCTACTATCAATCCTTCTATCCATCTTGTTGCCTTTGTTTATGTATCAACTTTTTAGCCTAGTTTTCCTTGGATTGGTGGTAAAAATCTAAGCTTTCAGTTTCTCATTGCGCTTTAACACTTTGGATTTGCATACGAAAAACGGATACTAAATAATACTCAATGTAATACAGAGCAGTGTGTGCTCTATATCAGTATATGAATTTCCAATTCAAAGCCATGAAACATTTTATTTCTTAATATCCTACATAATGGGAATGAGTTTAAAATCGCAAATAGATCATTATCATTCAAATATTTAGCAGGTACCAAAACTACATAAACTCTTATAAAAGTAAGATTTTATTTTATTACAACTATAGAATTTAGTCAAAAGATGAAAGAAGGATGCTTTTTTTTCCCCTGGGAAACAGTTTTCCTTTTATTTTCCCTTGAAACATTAATTTTCCTTTGAGCTGAAAAAAAAAAAAAATGGCCAGAAACCACACTGTAATTTTGCCCTTTGCACTGTGTCATGGATGAAGAAGCTCTGTGATTTTTTTCAAGGTCTCAGCTTTAACTACTGGGACACAGCATCAGAGACTGGTTGATGTTGCTGTGTGCCAGATAAAGGATATTGTATATGCAGAGGTTTGAATCGTTACTGTTGTTTTCTTTGTTGTACTACCCCACAAACTCTTCAGTTATTTCTCTTCAGTGAAATGTGGATGAGCTTTGGTTTTGCTTTTTTCATTGTCATAGGAATCCTGCTATGATTTGTACTGCTTTCCTACCAAGACTATGTAGTTTTAGAAGCATGTGTGGATTATCTTATATCAACTCAGAAAGAGCCTAAGTACTCCGGCCCATACTCCCCATGAGGACTGGAACAAAGGTTACAATGGATGTTTTGATTTGCCTTATGAAATACCTCCACTGTCACCTAGTCCTTTGCCTCCAAAGTAGTCTGTCAGCTTCCTAGCAGAAACATCCTTCTAGTCATCACTTTTAAACCTAGCACATGGACCTTCAGATTCTGTAAAGTGACAATGTATCCCATTTTGAAATACCCCTTACCATGTCCTTTCCTATAACCCAGCAAAATTCCAACTGAACTTTGGGACCGCAGAGAGCAAAGTATAAGCTTTGGGTCTGAAAAGCTTATACTCCTAAAGCAAGCTCCTAACTGAGCTCAAACCTTCTGTAGGGGATCATATGTGCCTGCTGAAACCCTATTCCATGCTTAGAAAATGTGTCGTCTTTCAATCTAATTAACCCAAGGAGCCTGTTCACTAAGTCTCAACCTGCTCTCAGCCAAACAGAACAACCTTATCTAGATACCTTATCTAGAAGCTACTTCTAACCTAGCATAGACTTTTCCCTAAACCTGCAGCATTTCTCAAAGAATGCCCCCAGTTCCACCCCAGCAGGTGGCAAATATCTAAGTCCTGATGGTCCAGCAGCTTCTGTGTCTTTGTGTTACTAGGTGGCATCAGAGGCCATTTGGCTAGCTCTCCTTCTTTTTCTCTCCATCGTTAGTGTTTTGGCTACCTTTGCTTAATGTTTTTAGGCTTAGTCTTCGGTGGCTTTTTCAGACTCTCTAATCTACTCAGTAGGATCTCCAAAGGATGTGTTACAGAAATGGGAGTATTCCCTGAACAACTTAAAAACCAGTTGTCATGGTTTAAACCCAGTCAGGCAACTCGTTCACTCACCCCCCCCCTTCTTTCCCTTCCCCTACTCCCAGAGGGACAGAGAGGAGAATTGGAAAGAATGCAAATCCCACAGGTTGAGATAAGAACAGTTTAGTAACTAAGGTATAACACAAATCACTACTGCTACCACCAATAATAACAATGATAAAGGAAATAACAAGGGAAGAGAATACGACATCTCACCACCAGCCGACCGATAACTCGCCCCCCCAGCCCAACCAAGCTCTGCCCGATACTTCCTCCAACCCTGCTGTCTCAGCCCTTCCAGGTAACTCTCAGTTACATCCTGAGCATGATGTGCTGTGGTATGGAATACCTCTTTGGCTAGTTTGGGTCAGGTGTCCTGTCTCTGCTTACTCCTGGCTTTCCCTCCTCCTTGGCAGAGCATGAGGCTCACAAAGTCCTTGCCCAAACCAAAACATCATTGTTCTCAGCTCTGTTCCCGAGCCGAAAGTCAAAACACTGCATTGCACCAGCCATCAAGAAGGAGAAAAATGACTGCTACTGCTGAACCCAGGACACCAGTGTAGGTTATTTCAGTATAAAACAGTGCAATGTGAAGGTCTTCTTTTCTTTTTTTTTTTTTTTTTTTTTTTCAGAGGGTGGAATATTATTTTGTGTGTAAAATTAAAATTGTTCTGAGCAAGAAAGTAATGTGTTACATGATTGACCTCTTTAAAAAGGAGAAGAACTAAAGTAGTAATACCTAGCTGTTACTTTTCTTCTTGTTAAATCCCAACACTGTAAATCTGATGGTGAAATGTAGGCACAATGAACAAAATTATTCTCCCAGGGATTTAGTTTGTAAATATATTACAAGTTGTTCTCTAATGGCTTGTATCCACAGAAGATAGAAAGTGGATTTTAATATTGCTTACACATGCTTTGTAAAGCTATTTAAAAGTCCCTTGCTGAAGTGAATTTCTATTTTGCATGTAAATGTTAACTACTTTATTGTAATATTCTTCTTATATGTAGAACGCATTCTTCCTAAGTTTAAAGTACTTTTATTTCACAATTTTCTTAATTTACAATTAAATTAGTAAAGTTTATTCTTAAAAATATTTTCCATAAGAATGTAGTCCTTTTTCCTTTTTCCTTTTTGCTGTTTCAATTGATTGTAATATTGAGGACTCTTCAAAATTCAAAGTATAAAACTTTGAACAGTCACATTTAAATAGTTGCATTTAAGTAATTCATATCTACTATTTTTCATAAGTAAAATTACCTTCTTCGGTGATGCTGAGTATTGATCAAGCTGTATCAACCCTGGAACAAAATAGGCCTCTTTGGGCATATCTTTCCTTTTTCTCCTCTGTGGCTGTGGCCTTCCTATGAGTTTTCCTCTAAACTGTAGTGAAAATATGATTGTATAGTCTATGCTAAAAGCAGCATATTGATATTGTGACAGCAAGTTATTTGTCATGGGGCACTAGCAAAGTCTGCAATCCAAAGCAGGATTAATGTTATAGAGTTTCAAGACATTTTATAAGAATGTATTCACTGGAATTTGGCTTGTACATTAGCTGTAACAAGAGTATTATATGCAATCTGGCAGAGTGTAAATCTTCTGGACTTCCAATTTTGGCATGATCTAATTGAGTCTTGTTTTGTTAACACAATGTCTACTAAAAATGTGTGTGCTGTTTAGTTGCGTGACAAGAGATGCAAAGATTGCTACCTACAAATAAATCATAGGCATGTCTACTATATTCACTGGAGAGAGTTTAAAGTATACACTGACTTTAAAAAATAATTTGATTTTTTTTTTTTTTTTTCCTGACATGCAGTAGAAATTCTGGTCTGCTTATGAGATAATTTCAGAATCTTCACCTTTCAACTTCAGTATGTGAATGAATTCTGGAAAATGAAAGTACTTGGAGATATTAAGGAAGGCTAATGCACTCTAGTTGCTTACCACACATAGTGAAGAAAATTGCATTAAACAAATCATTTTATAGATGAGACTGAGATGTTCTAGAAAAACTCAAAGACAGACCCTAATAATTTATCATAAAATTTCCATTTATCTATTTAGCCATGGAAATTTGCAGTTAGTGCTCTTCAGATGTGAATGAAATTGATGAGAAGGAACCCTTTAAAAGTAGGTTTAGATGGAACAAAAATCCCTTTCATTTGCAACAAGTGAAATGCATAGGCCTTGAAAATAGAAGAATTAATAATTTAGAATCAGTTTTTCCTCTCCTAAAACCTTCAAGTCTTAACCTTCTGTGACAACTGCCCTTACTGTATAAACAGATTTAACCTAGGATTGCATCTGTACTTGTGGTGTCATTCTCCGTTACTCAGTTGTAATCTAGAATATTATTAATCCCTCTGGCGACATTCAAAACCCACCTGGGTTAGTGTATAACCTGCTTTAGGTGGCCCTGCCTTGGCAGGGGATTCGGACTAGATGGTTTCCAGAGGTCCCTTCCAACCCTTAATGATTCTGTGATTCTGTAATCTACTGCTGGTAGTGTGCTTTCATGGTTCAAACCAGGAAACATGCAGTCTTGAAGTCAGATGCAGAAGAGCTGTGCATCTGCATAGACAGGGTGGACCAAAGGACATCTTTTAGGCACCATGTCTCCTGAGATGATAAATTTAATATAAATTCTTACCAATTTGGTAGCCAAAGCAAAAACCCTAATGTACCCAAGTATGTAGCTACAGAAAATAAGAACCAACCATTTGCAAGGTCATGTCTTCCATGAGAGTGTAACCGTGTTTCTAGCGTGTTTCCAGTTTTCCAGTCTGACATTTGCGAGGCAACACACATTTCAATGCAGATGTGCCTTCCTTAAGTTCAGTAATGAATAGATCTTTTGTTTCCCATCTTGTGTAAAGGTGCAAAGCCCAGATGTGGACCCAACTGCCACTAAAGTTCATAAAAAAAACCTAGAATTGGCAGTGTTGTTAGAAATTATTTGGTGATTCCCGTATAGAGTTTTCTTAAGTGATGATTGCCTTTTACACTGATGTTCTGTAAGGTTTTGAGTGAAAGGAAGTTTGGAGATAAGTAACAGAAATTTAAAAGACGGGGAAAGACAGCAGACAAAGGTGGATACCATAATCATAGTGAAGAATAGGACTGGACTAATTTAACTAAAGTGTTTGTATCAATGAAACCCTGGGAAAATCACCCTTATTTGGCAGTTCAGTGTTGTTTTCACTCTGCATAATATTTAGCCTGCTTTTAAAAGGCTATGTCTATTTCATATGCTAGTGATAACATAATAAGAGTGCATGGAAATCTTATAAAGATTGGAGGGAAAAAAATTCTCATGAGAAGAAAAACAGATGCAAAGCTATAACCTTGCACCTGGAAATCTTTCACACAGCAGTTCTGTGCATTCCCAACCACCCCATAAGGACAGAAACAACACAAGCAGCTGATAATGTGATTGTGAGGAATGTGTTGACCATGGTGATGACAGGGTGATACATTTACCCTAGAGAGCATAAATGCACCTGTGAAATATTAAACTGTGCTTTTTTACTAGGAGATCATGTTAGACATATTTAAGAGTAAGCTACAAGACGGAAGGAGAGGCCAGTTAAAAGAGGCTGGGAAGAGGTAAATGATAGACATTTGGGGAAAAGCAGTGTACTTTCAGAGCAATTTATTACAGAGCTTTGGAAGCTTATTCTGTTCTCATTAAAAACAGATTCTATGCAGGCAAACTTTTAGCAGTGCAACTAATTAAATACACTGGAATTAGTAATGAAGAAGAGAAAGCTAGTTTATATTAAAAATACATAATTTAACATGTAATAAGTGATGTATACTTGAAAAAGTAAAAGAGAACATTTCAGAAACCTGATTTGGTTGCACTGACTGTGTATTTCTAATTTATGTGTTATGTTAACACACTAAATGGTATAGAAAACATTACATGCATGAAGAGCATCAAAACTGAAATTACTGCTGGTTTGGTATCATCTGAGTTTCCTGAATTCCCTGAATGTTATCTTCACTGCTCACAAATAAGTAATGTTTGTGGTTGTATTTCAAGAAAACTTTGCATGCTAGTATTACTGTTTCCAAATGATACCCTTCCCTTTTTGAGTTCCTCTGTGGAATGAAAGAAATAAGATGTGCTTTTGGATAAGTTTGGTTGGTTTTTCATTTTATCTTTTGGTACTGTTTCATGTAGCCTTATGGAAAGGTAGCAAACCTTAAGCTGGCTTGTAAGGGGCATGTGCAAATCAAGATGTTTTCAACGAAAGATTCTTCACAGCTGCTGTTGTGTCTAGGAGATGCTGAAATGCATTGGTCAGGTCACCTACTTCAGTGTTTTGTTGAAAATGTGTAATCTTATACAAAAGCTGATCAAAAGAATACAATACTATCTGTACAAAATGGGAAGTGTGTTTTGTGCAAGCTTGTGAACAGATGCTAGCTGACATGTTTTAGCCAGAACCTGTGAAGTTAATGATAAGCTTTCCTGGGAAAAACACTTCTGCAAGTATTTGAGGAAAACAGTTCTGGGCTTAAAATGTCCTCACAGTCAATTAGATAAGGACCGATTTGGCCTGCCACCAAGGAGAAGCGGATTCTTCGTTGGCAACACCTGGAAGGCAAGGCAAACACTGAATAGACAGTTTAATGCTGAAGCTAATAGCTGTAAGGAGCTCAGAGCCAGGTTTTATACTTGAGGTGATGAAAGTGACAGAGGATACTAGGAGAAGGAAACAGTAAAAACACCTGAATGTAGAATACATTTTTAGAGATGATAGATTAAATTTGCTTGATCTTCCTGTTGGAATCAATCTTAGGAGGACAAAAATGCCTAGAAAATGAATGAATATTTTGGCGGTCTGTCCAACATTACTTTGCTAGTGAAGTGGAGGAAATCAATGTTAAATATATTTAGGAGTACATTATGCTGAGTTATGCTGACCTCATGAAATATATCATAATTTAAATCCTAGTCTGTTGAAGCTTCCTTTTATGGCAAAGAATTTTTAGGACGGGGCTGGATGAAGTTTACCTGAGATTCTGAAACTGATTAGCTGGAAGATTAGATGCTGTCAGCTGAAGAAAGGGAAATAAACTGATTGAAATCTCAGTGTACCAGCAGCTTGGTAAGTGTCAGACTTCCCAAGCATCCCTCAGAAAGGTGCTAAAATGGGTCTGGTCACACACTTCAAAGTAGTGGAGGGGAAACTTGGTGAAAAGGCTCTCTGAGACTCACATGCTGTGTGCTTCAGGGTACAGAATGGTCTGGCCTGGGGACAGTGGACACTGATGCCAGGAAGCTTTACAGATTTCTGCAGAGCTAAAAGTCACCTTGCAGCTTGCAAGAGAAGGCAGCCTTCTGTGGTTCAGAGAAATACCATGGATGTGTTGAAAATGCGTATAACAAGAAGAAAAGTGTGTGGGACTACTACAGCTGGGAGTCCTAAATGAAATTAAAAAGGATGTTTTGCAGACTCAGTACTTGATTCTCGTTTATTAATTTAAAACTGCGCTAAGTGAATGTGGACAGTCTTCAGAAATGGGATAATGCTACTTCTACTGATAATGGCTGCAAGTACAACATGGCAGAGTGATCTGGGCTTAGGATAGAAAGAAATGCTTACCGATGTGTTCAAATTCTAAAGACAGGAAATTGAGACAAGGAACTTCAGAAAATGAAGTAAATATCAGAAAAGAATATTTTACTGTCTTTAAAAAGAACTGTGTTCAGTACCTGAGAAAGATTTAAGTCAGGTGTCACTGCTGCCTACCTTCTACCATTCCTTCTGCAATATTGCTCAGCTATAGTGAGAGCCTGGCTCATTTTACTCTGGTTAATTAGTCATATGCTGTTTTCATACTAGTAACGCTTCCACACAACTTGTGATTTTCTTTATTATTTTGGGGTTTTTCTTTTTTTTTAATGGTGTTTGAAATTGAGACATCTGAAAAAGCCAGTTTGAGTGCCTGGAATAAGATTTGCTCTAGGATAACAACCAACTGATAATCTCTGTAGTTTCTGTCAGCTGAGGGGGAAAATGCAAGTATTTGTAGAACACTCAGTCTGCAGTGTCTTGAGCTGTCTTATTGAGGAGAATGACATCCTTTAGAGTAAAGAATTCAACAGCTGGCTTTTTTTTTCTGAACAGGGCCCAGTAAGATTTCTGGAGTTATTAGGTCACATTCATTTGACAGGGTTCTAAGTTTCTCCTAAAGGAAGTACAATCTGAAAAATTTTGCAGTATGACATTATAATAATCTAACAGATGAAACCCATTTGAAAGGTGTGTATGTGATAGTAAACTAACCATTGTAAGCCTTGTTTAGGAAAGGAGGCTAAGAAAGTAATCTCTTGATGTCCCCTAACAACTTTTTATGCTATTGATTAATTTCAGCCAAAGCTGACAATGGACATCAAGCTACTTGATTTTTATGAGCTTCATAAAAATACAATCCATCTATCCTAGTCAGTGGTCTTCATAGGAAAATGTGGCAGTGTCAGTTCAATCTCCATTTGCCATCAACTAATCTGTAGGTTGCAGCAGTGGTATGAATGCCCTCATTACTTCTGTCAGATTAGTGCTTTTGTAGACATGGTAGAATCCAGTTGTGAGTGCTAAATCTATCGGAAATCAGTCTTTCCTAATTCTGCTGTCCATATTTCAAAGCAGTTTTACTTGAGGCACTGGTATGAAGAAACCATAAAGATGATTAATATTTTATAATGAAGCCATTGGCACCTAATAAGGTATTCACTTCTATAGACTCCTTACTAAAAATATTTAAGAACTTGAAGGTAAATGTGACATTCAATTTTGAATACATGCATTTGGATACTAGATCTTTTGTCTAAATGAATTTGTTAGTATTGATTGATCAGTTGCCTTCCAAAGGGATAATCAAGGGGTAATCTTGTTAAAGACAAATGGACTACTTAGCATGACTCCAAATGTCAAAGGGTCAAAGCTTGATTTGAGAGTGGAGAATAGCCTTGCAGCTACATTGAGACTGTTAAAATGAGAAAGGCAAGAGGGACTCATTCCAAAAGGAAGTGAGTTTTTGCAAAGTCTCCAAATCAGAGGAGCCTGCAGCTGGCTGACCCAGCAGCTTTGCTTTAATAGACAGTGCAGAATGGAGAATGTGCAGACGGGGAGAATCAGGCCTGTTCTGGTATTGTGCAGCAATGAAAGATAAAGGTCTCTTGAGCTAAAGCTTATGATTTATTCCTGATGTTGTTAGTTTTTAAAATTAAAATGTTGTAAAGGGTTGGGTTTTTTTGTTGTTGTTGGTTTTGGTGGTTTTTTTTTTTGGCAAATGGTTGGAATTATCTATATGGATGATTTCTAATAATGACCTACATTCAGTTTTCAAAAGAATATTGCAAACTTTGATGTGTTTGAGTATTTCCTAATGGTCAGCTAAAAGATGATGATACTAAGATGTAAACAGCATATGGAAAATGTTCTGCTTCACATTATGCTGGCACTTTTAAAAAAATCGCATCTTAATGCCAGCTGTATGTTTACTTCACTTATCTTCTGGTGTATCTTAATTTTCATTTTAACAACCAGTTATAAAATAAGCTTGAGCACCTATCTGTAAGCATTGGACCCCAGATCTTCAAAGATACGTATTTTTTAAATTTCACAATTTTTACTATTATAAGTGGCAATAAACATTCTTAACACCTGATTTTATTATTTAAGCTTCAGATTGTAATTATGATATGATCAGGTATCCAGAAAACAATGTAATGAATGCTTTGTGAAACATAGGCACTCTTGTGTCTCTCTAAAGTACTTTTCCAGTTTCTGAAGTTACAGTGTACCATTTTGCAAAAACCCTATTTTCAATGGCTGTCTGAAATTTCCTGGATTTAGTATATGACCAGGGGCTAAGGAGAGCAGTCTCTAGAATGGGAAGCTTCTGGATCCTGGGAACATTTGACTTCTGCAATAAGAGTGATCTGGAACCTCTCTGGAAATATAGAGAACTCAAGAAAACGTGTTTAGTGCTCCTGATAATGGTGATGGTGCTTTTCTGCATGTGAACTCTGTAGTCAGATTATTGTTGATTTACAGCTCACTTGGTGCTTCTGTTGCTCACTTTTTGTAGGGGTAGAATACAGACAAGGACTCATACATAAAACATGTACAGCTAATTTGTTGAGTGCCCAGGATCTTATGCTCTATGAACCTTAAAATATTACTTCAGAACTAGAATAACAGGATAAATAGCTTTTCAACTTGCATACAGTGGCAGCTGAAGCTGCTCTTACTCTTAGCTTTGTTTGCTTTGAGCTGAGTAAAATCTACTGATGCCAGACTGATTCATTGTGTAGGGACACACTGCAAACATTCTGCTAAAACAAATCTCTCCCAAATGCAAAACAAAAAAATCTTTTAAATTGTCTTTTATAAAATCTAAAGTGCTTTATGGCAATTTTCTTTCAAGCTGGCTTGTCTTTTTTTTTTTTTTTTGTGTCATTTATACAAAATTTAAAAATTATTCTAACTTCTGCATTCATCAAGGTTTTGTGTTTGTTGAACTCTTTGGGCTGTGGCTTAACAATATGTAATTTTGTATTTTTGAAAAAATGACCGTGACAAACCAGCTGGGGCTTACAAATTTATTCTTTAGTAAGTCATCCTGATTGATTAGAGAAATTTCTGTGTATATTCCTCCGCTACAGTTAATCTCCTCCTCACAGTGATATTCCAAGCTTGGTTTTTTGAGCCCAGACAACTCAGTGTACACCGATCTGCGATGATTTCCTAGCAGCAAGGCAGTCCAAACCACCTTATATTTTAAAACATTTTGTAATATACCAGCGCATGAAAAAAACCCATGACATAAAAGTATTGCAAGACTTTTTTTAAAAAATGCAAGTTCCTTTTGGAATATGCAGATGAGATTTTTTTTTGTGAACTGCTGTTCATCAAGCTTTCATTTCTGTGTGTAGAAACTGTGGTCCAGTTTCTACCTTTTAGTTTGTAACCTTCCGGGAAACTGTATAAAATGTTTACCTAGGAATGTGGAATGAAACATTCCACCCATTTCGTATCTGAACCTCTGTTTTACCCAGAGGGAGCTCGGGATTGCTTGTCTGTCATATGCTACCACTTGCAACATCAAAATCTGTGTGGCTGGGGAATTGGTCTGAGTAGGTACAGTCTATATATAGACTTCAGCGTTGGTTATCCCTGTGCAAAGGTTTGGCAAAAGGTTAAGTTTTCTCCTTTGACATGATCTGTAATGAGCACCAAGTCTGTACTGGAGCAAGAGATTGTGTATAAATACAGTATAAATTTCAGGCTCTGGCTCAGGCTAGTGTTTCAAACACAAGTTAAATGCCCCCTTTCTCGCGGTGTCCATGCTGAGGGTTCTGTAATGATGTACTTCTTGTTCTTTGTGTCTTGATAAATATTTAGGACACACATGGCAACAGCAGCAACAGAAGACCAGGGGCTTGGGGTTAAGATCTTGGCTGAAGAAAGGCTTGAACCTCTATGAATATCTAAATTACTAAACTATTGTGTGAAAGCCTATTTCTCCTGATACTGTTTTGTAAACTAAATTCTTTCTTGCAAGGAACTTGTTTTTTTTCTGTGGTACCATTTATTTTTCATCCCAAACAATTAAAAACAAAAATACTTCTCATGGTTGACTTAAATTGCATTCTTTTCCTATTGTTTTCAGACTGGTAGGCTGTGCAGAAAACGACTTCTTCCAGTGAATGCCTTGTGATTTAAAGGCAGTCCCCTGGTAACTATTGAGGCTTATTAGTTAGTGATGTACAGCAGCTACCACTACGTTAAATGGAAGTGGTTTGCACAAGCACTTCTGCTAATTGAACCATTTAAAGTATCTGCCTGGGGGTGCACGTGTTAGGAAGTTCCTTGACCAGAACAGATTCGGGTCTTTTGTAAAACAAACTATTTACATAGACATTTATGTCCAAATTTTGGTGTCTAAGTGTAGGCTTAGACACCACAGGTTGAAGTGCCACCTTTGAAATCTGAACTGTGGTCACTCCTAACACAAGCTGCAGTGCTATTGGCATTTTAAGTGGGGTTTCTGTCAGCAACGTGTGCAACACTGCCTGAGATAGTCTCCAAATTTAAAACAACAACAACAACAAAATCAACAAAAAACTCCCACCCAAACTCAAGACCTTGTTTGTGCTTATTAGTAAGGAAATGGATGATGATCTTTTAAAAATAAACAAAAAGTAAGTTCTTCTCCACCACAACTCTGTCACAGATGGAACAATGTTTTGATAGAAACAATTAATGAAGAAGAGAAGAAGTGACAGTGCCTGTTACAGAACTAATACCTCACCCCCTGGTAAGTTGAATGGTATCAAGGGCTTACCAAAGGATGGCTTCTCACTACTTCTGCTAGTATTTAATTTTGTTCTTGAGGTAAAAGCAGGGCCATGGCTATGTGTCAATGTAGATTTATGCTCAAGAATCCCGAGATTTAAGGCTAGCTTCACCATTCACCATTGGAAGCTTCACTGTTAGATGTGCAAAATCTTTTTGTACAGACTTTTGTTTGTGTTGTGTGTATATGGGGTTTCTTGTTTCTTGGTTGGTTTTTGTCCCTCTGAATGTCTAGGTGAATGTTACATTGTTCAGCCTGTGACTCTGTCATGAGCCTACTTACCTTTAGTTGTTCCAGTTGTTCAAGATTTGGGATAATTGTGCAGTTGGTGCTGGCTATCTGCTAAAGATATAAGGACTGATCCTGAACTGGTATGTTTGGCTCTAAGCGGTGACTTTGAGTGGATGGTCTAGGCTATGTTAGCTGTACCCTTCAGGGTAGAATTCTTCTGATCTAAAATGATCTGAGCTGAATGATTGATTTGTGTAGGATGAACAGAGGATGTAGCTTTCAGGTTTCTCACATGGCCAGTTGCTAAACATGGAGTTTTGTTGCTTCTTGGTGCTAAGACAACTTACACTTTCTAGTTTTTAGACAAGTGCTTGTAACATGGGGTGAGCCAAAGCATGCTGAAGAATTGTTCAGTGATTCTTGTTATTGTTTGATTTAGTGATACGAACTTAAAAGGTTTGACATGGCATGGCTTTGTAGGATCAGATAAATCTGCAACTAAGTGTTAATAGTGTCTGGTGATGGATCTTTGCTTTTATTACTGGATGTAAGTGGTGGTACTTGGCCCTCATCTTAGTGGCATGGCATTGAGTACGATAGAATGAAGTAGTTTTGATTTGTTTCTGGATACAGGTAAAATGTTGGCTTGTGTATAGGCATGAGCTAATGAATCACAAATTGATTGGGATTCAAGGAATGTGAGTTTTATTACAACATCAAGTACAGACGCTTTGGCAGGTGAATTAACTTGCCAGGTTAACCTGCAGGTGAATTAACCTGCAGGTTAAAAAGTTGAGACCTGAAGAAGCAAGTGACAGTTACATTATTTGTGCAAGTTGTAATTGTTTATGTAGACCATATTTATTTTTCAAAAAAAAAAGTTATTGTTGATACTGCTGTAGCATTTCCATCTGAAATTATTCCAGAAAATTTGTGATGCAAAAATTTAAAGCAGTTTTTTTTTCAGAGCTGTTGCTTGTGCTTTGTGATGGTAGAGATCCCTTGATTTCCATCTTCTTTCTGTCCCTTCACTACCACTCCTAGCCCCTCCCTCCCTAAATTAAGATTGATGTGGCTCTTAGTTCTGATCCTTCCGGCTGATAGGAAGCATAACTAGTTCTTTTATCACCTGCGACCAGGGTGCTTTAGGTTGTGCATGTGTATGTGTTTCTCTACTCAGTAGTCTTTTTTTTCTGAAGTGACCTCTGCAGTGCATAAGATTTATGGCAACATGCGCTTTCTCTGTATCAGTGTTACTATGCAAGCTCACTGCATCTCTGTCAGAGGAAGAACAGCTTCTCAGAACAAGTGTACAGTATTATCTTTGAACATATGTTCTCTATTAAGTGAGATGAGGAAAGTCACTTCATTTTCTTTCCATTTGGAGGTTAAAATGGAGGGCTTGTCTAAAACCAGATTGTAGTAAATTGGAGCTTTATTTGAACAGTATGTTAACATTATTAACTTGAAAATATATACTAAATTGATAGATTTCCTTTAATTACCTCATCGTGAAAGCTGTTCTCAACAAATAGTTCAAAAGTGGTTTAATCTGCCTGAAAATGAGAAAATCAGAGGAAAGCATAGAGCGCTACTTTTCTAGATATTACTTTTGTTATAATGAGTGCTAGACGAACTATGTAATGTAGTTGGCCCATTCTACTTTTTCCTGTTCAGAAGTAGTAACAAATTTAGGAGTTTGTTTTTGTCCAGGTTCCATGATGATTCTGCAAATGTGCAAAAGTTGGTTTATACTTTGGGCATAGGTGACTTGTTGGGCTGTGGAGTAGCTAGCTTTTTGCTGTTACCAGTCTGGAACAAGTTGTGTGAGTGGGATCCTGGAACACAGTGTCACTTGTGCACTGACAGATATTAAAGATGGCTGTGTGAAAGCTTCATGTGTGAAATATATCATACAAATATCTATGAGACTTCCTTGCTTTTAGACTTTAGTCTGAAGATTTTAATGATGTTATATATGCCAAGAAAGCCAACTTGCTTTAGCATTCCACATAATGATAAACATTTCTGCAGCATTCACTCAGCACTACTTCTGTATGTGCTACCCTTTCAGACTGAAGAGGAAAAATTAGGGGCCTTCTAGATTACCCTATTGCAGAGGAGAAACTGGGGATTTCTAGGGGAACTAAGATGCTTTAGTACAGTTAATGAGAAACGTGTGCCAAGTCTGACTTTCTTCAACACAGCACATGAACACAGACAATTTCACAATTTGGAGCTTTGAAACTCTTTTGATAAATAACTCATTTCAAGAATCCTCTTGTTCTTCACTAGAATGGGTCAGTAATTCAGGCATGGTTTTCTTAATGTGGCTTCTGAGCTATTTCCTTCCAGGTAAAACTTTTTGGGTAGAGACTCATATCCACACCAAAATTCAACATCAAAGCTCATATGTCCTTGTTTTAGGAAGAAGTAGTGCCACAGGAGGTACTGATGATCATCCTGATCTAGTGAAGAAGTCTGGTTCTGAAGTCCACCATTTCAGCTCTTGATAGAGTGTGAAAGAAATTTTCATATCTTCCAAACTGCTTGTTCGTCCTTTCCAATGACCATATCCAGAAAGATCAGCATTCAGGAGTGGTGCTTTCTGACAAAATCAGTGGAGGATGTTACAGTTCTTCTAGGCAACCACTAGCTGTCTGGTAAAGGAACCATGCAAAAATATACAAAACCATTAAAAAAATAAGCAACAACTAGCAGGTCTTGACCTACATGAATATTTTGTTCTGAGTAGCTTTGGCAGTGGTTAATAAATTTGTTTTCTGTTATTTTAAATATTATATTGATTTTATTCTTGAATCTGCACCCTATTGTTAAAAATTCATCGTTATTCTTGTACAAATTACTTTGTGTATGTCAGTCAACCTAGGTAAGATTCCTAAACATCTAAGCAAAGAAACTGAGTGATGGTGCAGTGTATAATACTGGTTTGTCACACCAGGTACAGACACTTTCTTTGGTAGAAGAGACTGCACAGTGTTTTCTTAATTTGTAACTGGGATGAGTAACCTACTACAGCTGAAGGTGTGGTGGTTCTTAAGTGTAATTTGGCTTCCTGTATTGTTCAAATACCTTGGGTCTCTGTGCTCTCATGCTGAAATGACTCTAAATCTCTGTGCCCTATTGACTAGTACTTGTTTTCAGCTGTCATCCTGAAACCCTCCTCTCTGGGTTATGCTTCTCTTGACCCTTACCCCAGGTACTAAGGCAAAGCATAAGATCAGACTGTCCCAGTTGCCATGTGCTTGGTCACTTCCCCATGACATTTAATTTTCTACTTCCCATGCTTTCTACTGCTATTTTTATATGTACATCCTTTATTCATACAAGGATGAATTCATGTTCAAGTTTATATTTTGCTATTTTATTATGAATAATTTCCAAAATTATCCTCAGGAACATAACATTCCTAAATACAAAGGACTAAGCTTTTGCAATTGCAAATTTTGCAGTTTCTTGGAGTCCTTATAAAGCTGTGTTTGATATTGAGGGATAGTTTGTCACAGAGGGATTTGGGACACTGCTATAAAGCATAGCAATTTTTATTGGTTTGTTTGTTTAAGGGACAAATGACATGATCAGTGAAAGGCTTGCCCTGGGCTCATCTAGTAGAATCACTGACTGTATCTGGTCTGATAATGTGCAGAACACTTCCAGAGTGCCTAAGCTGCTGAACAGGGGCTTGTTTAGAGGTTATAATTATGTAAACATTTACAGAAGAAAATTCTTCAAAATGCCTCTGGATTTTTATGGTACTTGATTAAGAAAATCAAGCATGCTTAGAAATCCTGAGAATCCGTGATCATTTGGATCAGTGGAAAAGAATTTGCAGAAGTTGGGGCATCTTCCTTACCTTTAAAGGTGATGACTTAAAACTGTTCTGGGATCTAGAAGGTGCAAAATTGGGATTAGACTGGGGTTAAACAACGTGTCACATCAAAAGCAATGATACAATATGGCTTATCAGGATGCTGTAGATGTATGAACTCAGACAGTCATACTCACCTCTCCTTCTCACGTGCTTACAGTACATGTGAATATCTTTTCATCTCTCCAATTAGTTTTCACACTAGTGGGCTGGCTATTCATCTGTAGTACTTCCTTGTTAGTTTATGTGATATGTTAGTTTGTGTTGTCCTATGGTTTATGTGGCAGCTTGCCATTAAAAAATCCCAGCAATTACCACTATAAGTCTACCAGTCTCTGCTCCCTGGGCAAATTGCTGTTGAGCAGTTAAAATCTCTGTAACAGTGAAGTGCAAAGGAACTGGGTGGCATCCAGCTTTGCTCTTGTTCAACTGTTACGCTGTAGTACTGTTATATCTCCCTCAAATGTTGCCACTCTGCATCCGAGGATTCCCTCTTCCTTTGCTAAAAGTATAGAGTAGATCTGAGATTGAATCAACTATGTTTACTTATTTTCCCCTCTTAAGATTTATTGTTGATAGCTTCATGGTGCATATCACATGAAAATAAAGACAGATTTGTATCTTAAAGAGCTTATTATACTTCTTTTGTAGAAATGATTCATTGGGAAATCCTTATATTCTCACTAAAGTTTTGTCATTTGCCTTTCTCTGTGTTCTGGAAGTTGGTAGGTGAATTTACACACACAAATGGCCCAAGTAAATTACCAGTACAAGCAGGACTGAAGCTGTCAAAACCTTTGTATCTTTACATGCATATAGTTGTGATGAATGTAAACACAGTTTGAGACATAAAGAGATGCAAAAAGAAGGCTCATTTTATAATACAGGCTGTATCATGCCTTTATAAAAAAACACTGACATGTGCGTTTACTTCCCAGACAACAGGGCTGTTGTTAGAGGCCATCTGATTAAAAGCCTTCATCCTGCAATTCCCAGTATTAGGATAAATCATAGAGCATTGTTTACATGACTCCTTGTGTTTCATGTCATGTATCCTCATATGCAGATGTTTTTCATCATTTTTTGCTAATAGTGAGTATGTGCTTTAGTTTTCTATGCATTTTTGTGGTATTTTGTATGTTTAAACACTACAAATGTAGAATGGAAATGATTATGTATTTTGTCTGAGGGAAATGAAACTCATCCTTGAGATACTTTTTAGTTTGTTTTCTCTGCTTATGCAACAGCCTTCTACTGTTCTAGAAAAAGGTAGAAACTTTTCACTAGTTACACTTTTTGCTTTGCATTCCTGGATTAATAATGCAATCAGAAGACAAATAACAAGTGTATTGGCCTTGCATGGTAAAGTTTTGGTAGTGTGGGGCCTACGGAGTGTCTTCTCTAAGAATCTGCTAGAAGCTTCCCTCATGTCTGATGGAGCCAATGCCAGCTGGCTCCAAGGTGGACATGCTGCTGGCCAAGGCCAAGCCCATCAGTGACAGTGGTAGTGCCTCTGTGATAACATAGTGTCCTGGGTTCAGCAGTAGCAGTCATTTTTCTCCTTCTTGGTAGCTGGTGCAGTGCAGTGTTTTGACTTTCGGCTTGGGAACAGAGCTGATAACAATGATGTTTTGGTTTGGCCAAGGACTTTGTGAGCCTCATGCTCTGCCAGGGAGGAGGGGAAGCCGGGAGGAAGCAGAGACAGGACACCTGACCCAAACCAGCCAAAGAGGTATTCCATACCACAGCACGTCATGCCCAGGATGTAACTGGGAGTTAGCCGGAAGGGCTGGGAGACTGCAGGGTTGGAGGAGGTATCGGTCGGTGCTTGGTCAGGCTGGGGGGGGCGAGTTATCGGTTGGCTGGTGGTGAGGTGTTGTATTCTCTTCCCTTGTTATTTCCTTTATCACTGTTATTATTGGTGGTAGCAGTAGTGATCTGTGTCATACCTTAGTTATGAAACTGTTCTTATCTCAACCCGTGGGAGTTGCATTCTTTCGATTCTCCTCTCCGAACTGTCCTTGTGAACTCTTTCTGGCATTATGCAGAATTTTATTGTAAATTGTAAGCTTTCTTTTCTCTAGGGTTTGAAAAAGAAACAAAGTGGTATATGAGCAAATCAGCAGCTCATCTAGGATGACTCCAGAGAGACTAGTAGGCCTTGAGTTAATGACTTGCAATTCTTTCAAATATGTGGTACTCCCAATATGAACTACATTTTAAAAGCATTATTGGATTTTAGTAAATGCTGCAGCACTGTGTAAAGCTGGAAAGGTCGTGTTATGCTGTGGGATTAGAATCTAGGATTGTCTTACATTTTGATGCTTTCAGAGCTACTCAGTTGCCTTCATTAGCTCTTTCCTCCTCAGTTACTGGTTGCTACTGCAGCACAAGCAACATGACAAAGCTTCTACCCTTTTTGCTGGTGCAAGTAGTAACCTGATTCTGTCCTTAATCATTAAGACACTTCACTGTTGCAGTTCATGTGTTTTAATAAAAATCTCTTATGGTAAGCAATATACTGTCTAAGATTCTGACTTACTTTTCTTGTCAGTCCCTTCCTGGGCACAGGGAAGAGGGTGAGGAGGAGGAGTTTAAGTATACCTGCAGTCATGCAGCAGCTCATAAAATGCTGCCAGGTGCATCAGATATACTGTACACCTGCCAAGCCCTTGCTTGCAAGTTGATCTGTCACGCTCTGGTTATACAGCAGGCAGTACAGTTTGATCACATTCTAATTTCAGTTTTAGACAATCTCAGGTTTTATGGAGGTTGTTTACTAAGTGAGTGTCCTGACCAAAACTGAGCGTCCAATCGTCTTTGCAGAACACAAATCTCTGGTATCCAGACTTGTGGCATGAAAGACAAAAATCTTATTACTGTAAACACTTCACATGCTTTACGTTTGAAAGCTATATGGATTCTGTATGCACATATGAACATATGTGTCCGCCACTCTCTTCCCCTTCTCTGAGGGCAGAAGTGTTCTGCTCTGTAATGTTTTACTTATGTTAGGTTTCAAAGTGTTTGAAAAAGAGTGACAAAAGTCGAATAGAAAACACCTTCTCCAACTGTAGAAGATATCATCACTAGATCACTTATTTGCTGGAAGGAGAGAGGAAACTGGGCAAGAATAAGTATGGATAGGTCTGAAAGACTAATGTGGAAAGGTGGAGGGAAGCACTCGCATGTGAAATGATCTGCCTGGATATTTTTGGATCATCTCATTTCGAAGAAAACATTTTTCATACACTTTCACACTTCTGACATTTTTCTCTATCTTTCAAACTGCTCTTAATTTCTCACTGAAAAGTGAAGTTTCTTATTAGATGGAATGACTTTTAATTAATGTTTGTCTTCTGCGAAAGCAGCCTGAGGTGTTCTGCAAAAGTACCAGGCTCATTCAATTCAGCAGACCTACCGTGTGACCAGCTGCCAAAAGTTTGAACACATAGTCAAAGTGAAAGCCTTGTAATCAATTTTGAAAAGTATGTAGCTGGGCACAGAGAAAGGTGTTTCAATACTAATTTTTAGATAGTGATTTGAAGGACACAGGGAAGGTTCACATGAAGGGAATTGATTTTTCTTCCCCCCCCCTTCTAAACCTAAGGGATCCGGGTTTAACACTGTTGAAGGATCTTCTGTGAGATGTTCACGCAGCTCTGGTGGTGACAGTATCTTGGCTTCAGTTCTGAATTTTGTTCTAAATTTAGGATTCCTCTTTGCCTCTCTCTTGGAAATGTAGTTGTTCCCTTTCCTGCTTGGTATCAGTAACAGTCTGCCTCCTTTTTAGCATTATTTTTGCAGTCAATACTTGCACAGTGTGTGAATCTCTTTATATCTTCTGTGACTATCACCATGTTGCGGACATACATTATTTTTGCTTTCACAGAAGCAATTTACAATAGATGAATAGATGTTGACAGTTCTGGGCAGTGAGAGAAAAGTTGTATCACAACAGACTTAGCTCTGAATCAAAGAAATGTTGTCCTTACTCCTTTCTACCATGTTTCAAAAGCTGTTTTGCTTGAGTCATCCATGTTTTCTATCTTTTCTTGACAGAAAGTAAACAAAAATCACACAGAAATCTGTCAGAACATCACGCCTGAAGGACAGATTATTATTATCTTTTAATTTCTCTCTTCATCCAGTCTCTTGTTAACATGTTGCTACAGATGTATAGGTAGCTGCATCAGCACTTCTAGCAATCCTATTGCTTGAAATGGCTCATCTGCCATCAAAAATTATGAAGACAGCAGGCAGCAAGATGATAGATCAGCCAGAGTGTCCACAGATGTTTTTAATCTGATCCTCTGTTATTTATACAGTTTCATAGGTATGCATGTTGTTTTATAGATATATAAAACATGAGAGTTTCCTGTCCTGAGGGGCTTACAACATGCATGATTGTAAATTAAATCCTGCAAGATTTCTGGCTATACCATTCGGTGTCCAGTGCATATAGCTTACAGCAGCTGTAGTATGGACTATTCTCCACTTCTTGCTAACTGCACATGTAAAGAGGAGAAACATGTTTAAGTGATGTGCAGTCAGGTAGCAAGTGAGAGAACAGGTAATGGATCACCAGGCCCTCTAATGCTGATTTAACCTACCTCCAGGTCAGCAAGGCCAGTGGTCTTATTTATGCCCAAACCATATTCTGTTAAACAAGAGGACTTTTGGAAGCCTGAAGCATATGCAGTCCTCAGTGAAGACTGGCTGGGTGTGTCTGTGACCTGCGTGCTGTGGAGAGGTCTGAAGGCAGCAGTCTCTGCTTATTTCATTCAGCTGTACAAGAAATCATTCCTTGGTCAGTATAGAGGAACTATATTTAGGTAACTGGGTATCTAGGTAATAGGCACTGAGAGGAGTTGGAGGCATTTTTGCTACAACCAAAACATCAATATTTAGGAATAATTAAGGAGTTCTTTAAACTGATTTGGTTTAGCTCAAGATCATATGGGCAGTATCTTCAGAAAAGTCTAACATCACTATGACATTGTATAGGTCAAATTCCTTCATGTCTGAAAGCACTTGAATTTTCTTAGCTTTGTAAATTGATTGCATGTTCTTTTCTTTCTCCATATGACCCAAGCATGCAGAGATTAGTGCATATTACCTGGGCTTAAACCATGACACAGGCTTACAGCTAGAATTTAGATTTTTTTTTTTCCAGAAAATTCCAATATATGAACAGAGTTGGGGTTTGCTTTTGTAGGTAGCTGCTGTAGCAGAGCTCAGAAACATGCTTAGCTTTACTGTTTCAACTGTTTATTCCTGTGTCTTCATGTTGAGCAGCACAGAGTGAATTTAACATGAGAATGAGAGAAAATGAAATAATTTCCTTGCTAATGAGATAAGACCATTTCAGAAGCATTTTCATAAGTCTGCTTTAAGGTTGTGAAGTTACAGAACAATTACTTATTTTCCTAGCATTTTACAAATACTGTTCTGTTTGTGAACTATGCACTGTAGTCTTCCCACTTTGTACAATTAAATACCGACTGAAATTTATTCTTCCTTTAATATAAAGTTAGTTGTACATTAGAATTGCAGTCTGAAAAGCAATTTTATGGCCTCTAAAACTTTGGTTAAGAAATTCTCGACTACCAATAGATAAGACTAATTTTTCTAGACATGAATTCTGAACCTAGGAAGTGATAGTGTTGACTTCATTAGCTTCCTTCAGACACAGTTCCTGTTTTTCATACCACTTAGGAGTGATATATGTTCTTCAGAATATCACCATATGATATAGACCTTGATTTCCTCTCCTTTACCCCCAGTTATTTTTCACTTGTGGGGTCATAAAAATTGTTCCCTGATATTTTTGACTATTATATTCCCCAATTCTGTTTTCCTTCTCACATGTTATTCTTCATTTTTGAGATCTCAAAATTGAGAACAACTTCAGGACAGAGGGAAAAATATTCCAAGAGGAAGAAAGCTGAAATTGGAGGCTTAGAAAAGAGTTAAGTAGGGTTTTTCCTTGCTGTAAAATTATTGGGCAGAAGCCAGGCGCATGAGAGCTAGAGAAGAGGAATTGCAGAAGTTGTTTCTCTGTGTGTTGCAATTCCGGGGGAGGAAAGACAAGTAGAGTTAAAACAGGGCACCACTCCAAGGAGGGAGCCTTTTATGACAGCTTTCTGGGAGAGTGGAAATGAGGAGAAAAGATGGCCAGAAGAATGTGCATGAAACATGTTTGTTTTACTTAGCTCAGACTGCTTCTTAAAAATGTGAAACTAGGTTAATTAGCGCTTGCAAAATGCTACTCTAATATGCTGGATCACTTCCTGTCTTTGGGCTAGTTGATTTAGAATCAGCCAGTTCCAGGCAGAGATTGCAAAGTTTCTAGTCTTGACTGAGAAACTGAGTTAAGAGGCTCATGCCTATTTAAAACACCTGTGCCTCCCCCATCTAAAACTCAGCCCACTTCCTCATTTCACATTACAGCAGGCACAATGAAAAGGGGCAAGGATACTTAGAGATGTGGAATAACTTCTGCACAAACCCCTGCTGATTAATCTGGCCTCCCTGAAGCTGGAAAAAGTGTTGTCAACAGAACATAACAGAAGACTATAAAATCCTTGGGTGACATGGAAAAAGTGACTAAGGTACAAGTAACTGCACTTTCTCATAACACAAGGATTGGAGTAGCCTCATATGATACTGGTCAGGTGGTGCACTGGAAACATACAAGAAAGAAGATAGTTCTGAGGAGGTCATTGCCATGCAGTAATACGAATACCTTTAAGTATGCTCAGGTTCAGAAATAATGAGACAAATGACAGCCCATGAGGGCCTTGTGAGCGCAAAGATGTCCTCTTGGGCTCAGAATGTTCCTGAAAAACAAAGGAATAAACCGGTACAGCATCACTTCATGCTTGCCCTACTCTTGGGCTCTTTCTCCACATACCTGCCACTGGCTGTTATTGCAGGAAGTCTGGCTCAGGGTAGCCACTCTTACAGAACAGCAGGTCACATGCAGTAAATATGATATGAAATAATCACTTTGGGACAGTATAGATTTACTCGTAGAATCTCTTAAAGTGTGTAAATACTTTGGATGCTATTGATTTCAGTTGAATAGCAAAGTGGTTTTGCCTCTTTTTCTCATAGCTTTCGTGCTTTTAAGCTGGAAGAGAGTAATTACCAAAATCTGAGGCAATTCAGACAAAACATCATTGCTGAAAAGAAGGTTATGCATGAAAATCTGCTTAGTACATGTTTGATTTGGTGTCTAAAGTAAGTTTCAAATATGTACCCAAATTTTAAGATGCTGGCAGAGACTCAAACAAGTTAATACCAAGCTTTAACTGTTGCTTAAACATACTGGATATGTATTTTGCCTAATTCATGTTTAGTTCTAACAGTGGCAAGCTGTGTTGCCCTGAAATTTGACTGTAGAGTAGTTGCAGGAGAAGCTGGAGTCTCCCTTACAGCTTATATTCTGTCATTCAAAGAAATGGCAGACATAGTTACTCTGGGTTCTGGGCTACTTTGGAAGTTCAATTTCTATTTTTTATTTTTAAAATCTTGTTATTTGGCTTCACGTCCATAAGATTTGAACATAAAATAGGACCATGGAGTATGTTTTCACCTCTGGACTTGATTTTGTTTTTGCTGACATAGTTAACACTGAAGTACTTGACTGTGCCCATATTTATATTCTGTGATTGGACTTGGATAAAAATTATTTCTTTAAATGTAGATCATGATGGTCACGTCAGCCACTTAATTTCAGGAATTACTTTTCCTTCAGGCTGGTGAGGAGAGAGATTCCTGTGATTTTGCACTGTGAACCATCTTTCAGAGGAGAGTCTTTGGTGTAAGGATGCATCTACTCTAACTTTCAGCATTAGATTTGAATAGCCTCCCTTCCCTGCTTCTACCTATTCTTCCTTCCCTTACTCTCAGCAGCTACCTGGGAGTGGATATAACCAGGAGAAAAGAAAATTAGCCCCCAGGGATCTTGACCCTTTGTTTTTTCTCTGCTCATTGCAGTGCTGTGACACAGAATTTATTCTGTAAGCCACAGGAAGACTTACTTATGGCAACAGCTTTCAGTGGTTAAGTCCTCTGCCATCTGACATGGTGTAAACTCCATCTAAAGCTTCTATTGGGTTAGCATTATTCATAATGTGTCTCTCCCCTGTGGCTTCCCCAAACTGAACAGCCCAATGGCTACAGAAGTTACTTGGACTCCTACATCTATGTGCATCTCTGCAGGAATATCACAAAATCCTTCATTCCTTAAAAATGAATGTTAAAATCCCAACTAGTAGAAAACTATATGGTAATTAGACGTTTTCAATGAAAATCTTACTATTCTAACTAAAAAATGCACCATTGTAGCAGATTGCAATTCTGCACCATAGTTCAGCTAACATTCGCATTTAGTGCACAGAATTGGAAATGTGTATAGTGTAAGTGTTTCCTGTTTTGCTTAATGGGAGGAGAGGAGGAAAACAACCTAAACCACTTAAATTATCTGAATCTAAAATTAAAACCCTACAAGCCAGAGGGAGGGGAGAGAGAATATGAAAGACATGGAACAAAATTTGAAGCACTAAGCAGTCTGAATAGTGGCACTTGGATGTGTCCATAGTGTATAAATATTTGCAGATTTATTTCCACTTCTGGAACTTCAGAGAATGCCTTGTCTGAAGGCAACAGTAAGGACAAACATAGCTTCAGAAGGCATATAGTTCACCACCTACTATGGGAAGGCTTGGTATCAGTACAGAAAAAGAGGTATTCCAATTGTATTTTGGAAGAGGACATTCTGCTCTGTGACAGAGCGCAGGTCAGCACATGGCAAAAGCATGATACCATGGTAATCCAGGCTGGTGTTTTGCTAAACTGTGATATATACTCCTCTCTATGTGAGCTACCTGAAGAATTCAAAACAAGTAGCTCCTCTGTTTTTGTGTGTGTTTAAACAAAACAAGCAACACAAACAGTGGTTGGTTGCTATAAAGTAAGAAAAAGGGTGCAGAATAAATCCTTGGAAACCTAGGGTTTGTGAAATGTTTGCAGTGTTAAATCTTCAAATCTATTATCCTAATACCTATGCCGCTAGCAGCCATGGGAATTTCAGGTAGAGGCTGAAGAGGAACATGTTGTTTATTTGTTTGTCTGCTTTTAAATGTCAAAGAGGAAGAGCATGAAAGAGTCCAAGAAACAAGAGCACACAAATCTGTTACATGTGCCAAGTTGTGGGTCATATCCATGCATGTTCTGAGGGTGACCACATGTTGTGGTTTATACCCAGTCAGGCAATTCATTCACTCACTTCCCCCCCTTCTTGCCCTCTCCCTGCTCCCGGAGGGACGGAGAGGAGAGTTGAAAAGAATGCAACTCCCACGGGTTGAGATAAGAACAGTTTAGTAACTAAGGTATAACACAAATCACTACTGCTACCACCAATAATAATAATGATAAAGGAAATAACAAGGGAAGAGAATACAACACCTCACCACCAGCCAACCGATAACTCACCCCCCAGGCCCGACCAAGCTCCGACCCATACCTCCTCCAACCCTGCAGTCTCCCAGCCCTTCCGGCTCACTCCCAGTTACATCCTGGGCATGACGTGCTGTGGTATGGAATACCTCTTTGGTCAGTTTGGGTCAGGTGTCCTGTCTCTGCTTCCTCCTGGCTTCCCCTCCTCCCTGGCAGAGCATGAGGCTCACAAAGTCCTTGGCCAAACCAAAACATCATTGTTATCAGCTCTGTTCCCAAGCTGAAAGTCAAAACACTGCACTGCACCAGCTACCAAGAAGGAGAAACATGACTGCTACTGCTGAACCCAGGACACCACATGTGAGGGTTGTGGGTTTCTGGGGCAGGAGCAGAATAAAAGTGTAGGAGCAGTGAGAGAGCGATCCTCTGTGACTATATGGCATTATATACATGTATCATGGGAATAAGGTGTAACCTTGTAGCCTGCTGTGGATGTGTCTTCATTTTTATAGTATTTGAGTTAGGAAAGGAATTGGGGTTTGTGGCAAGTTTCTTCCTTCCATATATTTTCCAAGCACTTTACAGTCACTTCTAGATTGTAGGTGTTTCCTGCAATTCAATGCATGTTTATCACATTTTACTCCTCAATAGAGAGAGTCAGGTTAATTCTGAAGTGATTGCTAGCTGCAATTGCTTAGCCTGGCACAATGGAAATGCAATAGTAGTAAGTAGCAAAGGAGAAGAAAATATTTGATCAATTTACAAGGTAAAGGCAGTCTCCCATTAGTTGAACCTGAGAGCCATTAAATGCTCACACGTGCCAAGCCAGTGTAGAGCCTTGTCTGTCTTTTCAGTTTTTCCTTTTGGAGATATCAAAAATTATACTGGGTTTTGTCAATTAGTATCTTTCCAGTGATCATGACAATTAGAATCATTATTTTAAGAGAGGATGTCTCATAGGCATACACTGTTAATTCTCCTGCCCCAGATGACCTCCCAAAGGAAACCTGAGGTTGCAAGTGCACACCTGTTACTGGACAACAAACACTTTAAAGAAGGTTATTTTTAAAGCAGACATGGTAAATCCCCAAGACATGGGGTGACTGTGTTTCCCAAAGCCTCTATCAAAACTTTGATATTATTTAGTATGTCTGCTAGCACAGACAGGGTTGCACAATTAAGTGCTTGAAAGTTAAAAAGTGACCAGCTGACCTTTAAATGTAACCAGTGTTTGTGTTCTTTTCACAAATGTTGACAAATTGTACTTCTGAACTTTGTCAACAGATACTGTATGCTTCAGCTACGCAAGAGGCTAATGCTTCGTTCTTGTCAAATCTGGTAGGGCAGCTTTAATTCATACCCTAATTTTAAGACAAGCTTTATCAGAATTACTCATAAATAAAAGAAAGACCTTCTAGAGTGGGCTGGTTCCACAGCTTGATTGTAGGGATAAATAAGTAGTAAATAACAGGAAAACTGTTTAAGGTGTTTCATACAAGAGTTGACACTTAGCAGACTGATGATTTCGGCATATTACTGTTTGCTAATACTATGTTAAATTTGTAGTTCAGCAAGGCTGGGTAAGAGACTCTGTGCTGCTAATTTGTGTTGACTATTACTTGAATCATCAAAGCTGTTCATAAATCAAACAAAGCTGAACAAAAGGGTTACACTTGCTCATATATGGGGGAGGGGAGCAGGGAAAGGTGAGAAAAACCTGTTCACCTAATTGTGAATTCATTGTTTCCTTGCACAATTGCAAGTAAGGATTGAAAGCTTTTATTCATTTGCTAAACTATACTCTTTGTTACAGGGGAAAGTGGGCTGCACGCAAGTCCCTTAAAGCAGTATGTAGTATGAATTATTTACCCCAAGAATAACTCTGGTTCCACACTCTGCACACTGACAAATTTCCCAGCGCTGGATAAGGCATACAGAATCACACTGTCATTCATGCAACAACTTGTCAGTTTTGGTTTTGTCCAGCTCTACCGTTAAACTTAGTTTTCAAATAAGACAATAAACAGTTTCTTAGACAACTTCTCTGGCTGCCAAAACTAGATCAGTGAGGGTGACAAGCAAATACTTTGGTTATTGTAAATTTTTCTTGCCATTCTAAAAATGTCTTGTGTTTGTTTAGTTCTACCAATATTAGTAATGAAATAACAGACAAGGACAAAATGACTGTGAGTGCTGAAGGTACTTATAAGAGTTTCCACTTTTATCACTTCAGTCTGCTAGCTGAGACATCTGGCAGAAGATAACCTGAATGGAGACATCTGCGTCACCTTATACACTCTATCAAAACTGTCATGTGCTTAAATTACATGGGCTTTTTTTTTTTTTCCCCCACGAAATTTTATGTTATGATGCGTGGATGGTTTTGAGGAATGTTTCATAAGCTTTCCACAGGAAGAACTATTTCTGTCCCGGTTGTCTTACAGATGTGATGAATGATGCGTGTGTTTTCAAAGCATGGACAAATGCTGCAGTAGGGTAATATGAGGAATAAAAAGAATTTAGATAAACTAAATCAGATGATTAGACCAGCTAATCAGGTGTAAATTAATTGAACTGCCTTTATAAAAACTGTGAAAGCACTTCTCAATCAAGTCACGCTACCAGCAGCACAGTAAATAAACCCTGGTTTCTTACAGATTTGCCCAAGTAGCTGGAGTTTTTGGTGTCTAGGAAGATGTGAGATCCAGCTGAAGGTTTTTTGCAGATAGGGCGATTTCAACACCTCTGCTACGCATGCATTTTCTGGAGCTGAACAAGGCTGGAACGCAAGTTACAGCCTCTCTCTCTGCTGAGGTGTTGATATTCTCCTTCCTTAGCTTAACTACTTAATATCATAAAGTTTAATGAAAATAATAATCTTTGAGGAAATTAGTCTATTGATTCAGAAATTCCTGGTGTGAGAGAGCAAGCATGTAAGGATTATTTCTGTGGTAAACCTTGGCATAATAAGTTATAAGGCAGTGAAGGTCAGTATCAAGGTAATTATTTTTAATGCAGTCTTACATGAGAATTCTGGTTTCGGTCATTCCTTCATAAGGAAGTAAAAAAGGATTAAGGCTATTTGGGCTTGCTTTTTTTGTACTAGGTTTCTGTTCTGGTCTTTTTCTTTGTAAACTGCCTTTAAAATACATTGCTTTGCATACACAGGAAGCAGTAACATAGCTCAGGATATGCTTCTAGTGTGAAAACTGTGTGCTTACATTCTTTTCATAAGGTTTGGCTATAGGTGAGGCTCAGACCTGTGCAGCCTCTGCTGGATGTTTCAGCCAGCACATATTCTTCTGAGAGAGGGAGAGAATACAAGATGGAGATGTATATCTATAAAGATAAACAGAAAATTAAGCACATAGAAGAGGAAGGAAGGAAAACTAGAAAATTAGCTCATAAGGTGAAGGAAAAGATTTGTATTCATGGAATACAGTTACAGCAATCTCTGAAGGGTGGGTAAAAGAAGGGGGATATGCCAAACAATTGTGGTGTTCAGAAAAAAATGGCATGTTAAGGCACTCATGCTTTAATACTTATTTACAGTGTAGCATTCCCTCATTGTGTTTTTTTTTTACAAAACACAACTGAAGTGCAAGTAAAAGACTGTTCTGCCTCTGTGCAGTGAGGAACTATGAAACCTAAAATGGCTTTTCTTTCTGTAAAGGTGACATATGTATTTCTCCTTGCCTGTTGCTTTGGAGAGCTTTGTCCTTACCACTCTTGAGCATTTTCTGCTTTTTTTAGTAAATACTCGAAGAATCATAATTGAAGTGTGCTACTGAATCAGTGACATATCGCTGCAAAACAAAGCCTGTACCTCAAAGCCAAATCATACCTTCCTTTCCAAATGTTTCCTAGAACCTGTAGCTCTGGATTAAAATCTGTGAAATGAAACATACAACAAGGAGAGGAAAAGCTGGGGAAATACCATCATCTCCTGTTTTAAGTAAATTAATTAGCTTAGTATGCGAGATAATGAAAGGCAAATTCTTCCCTTTTACACTGGAAACTCAGGATAGAAACGTTCTAAAGAAGAACTTTCAGTTCATGCTGATAATTAACACTACATTTTTCTTGTTTGTTAGAAATTTATCTTCTCTTTTACTGAAATTTCGCTTCAGTGACTCCTTTAAGAAGAAAGAATAGAAAACACTTTGCTTTTAGTTACAATGTATTTGGAACAGCAACAATGATGCCACAAACCCCGCTTAAATATCAATAATATGAATAACTAAAGGCATTCTTAACACTGCTAAAGTTAGTTGTCATGTAAGAGCCTAATGTCAGCCAAATCCAAGTTCTCCATCAAGAAGTGTATTGAAACAACCTAGTTTACCTTGCAGCAGAAAAACCTGTCTAGATGTGGATTGTGTCAATCAATGCTAATGTTTCTACTTTTGAAGACTATGAGCAAAAAATGATAGTGCAGCACCTTATTCAAAATCTGGCTTCCCTTTGTTCTCCCTTCATTTGTAGAAAGAGATCCTGTGCTGCTGATGTATACTAAATTTACGTCAGCAGTTGGAAGCAGTGGTTCATGTTAATTGAATTTGTAACTTTAAGGTTTGTACTAATTAAGAATCTGGCTTTTGGGGTCAAAGACTCAACTTCTTTTCTCTGCGATGCTGGAGCTGAGAACTGGAACTCAGAATTTCCTTAGGCTGGGGTGGTGGTGGTGTTAAACAAAATTTTAAAAGCTGGAGAGTTTTCTTTGGGAAGAGAGAAAGAGGGAAGTTACTTATATTTCCATGAAGATAAGAAGTATATATGACTTCAGATATAAAAGTGTTTCTGACCCAGTTAACATAAGAAAGGCCAGATTATTTAAATAACAAAGCAGCATGCATTAGATCAGTATTTTATGTAGACCTAAGCATATTTACTCTTCGATGCACATTAATGTAATTATTTACGATGTAACATGTTTCCACAACATAGAAATAGGTAAGTGGGCAGTCTTGCTCACTTTCCTGACAGGGTACAAGATCAGTAGAAGTGTCTGAGAATCTACACTATAATTATATATATTAAAGGCTTTCTTCAGGCCCCAACAACATATATGAGAGCCTGTATTAATTTTGTTTCTGCTTTACATCTATTTTTGTCTATATGCTGTCTATACCTTTTCCTCCAGATCTGTCAGTTTGTTTCTTATTATAGAATTGACTCTGAATTCCTTCATAGGTATATTAGCAAATATGAGTCTCTGTGGAATTATACATCACAGGTGATAGCTTTTTCAGTGTCTTTTTATCTAAGAATACCATTTTTAAACAAAGTTGAGGTCTCTCTCATTACTGCTTATTATGACCGGTCCATGAATGAGATTGTAAAATATTTTTACATCACAAAACCCAATGAGTCAGGCTGCTTTTTTTTTTACTTGGTATCAAAATGTATTTTTTAGGTTGCCGTGTTTTCTACATATTCTCCATGTTGGCATAATCCTATTAATATCATGTTACAGATGTGAACATCTTGGATCAATATATACTGCATTTTTGTACAAGTCAAACCATGTGAAATGAAAATCAGGGGACTGAAAATAAAAGCAGTGGGAGTTGTTGACAGACAAATAAAAGAAAGTATTTACAGTTCATCCAGTGTGTACTGTAAGAGGCCAAAACCTGGCATGCAATGAGACACAAGCTATCATCTGAATTTTTTTTCCTCTGGAGAAATGGCCTACTCTAAAAATTATAGATTCAGACTCATGCCTCACAATTAAAAGAAAATAAGCTACATTCATCTCCAGGTAATTTTGTCTTGGATGCTTGTCATGTTCCAAATGTACTTTGGTAGAATCCTCAGTTCTGTCAGCTTTTAAAACCTTTTAATATAGTGTAAGAGCAGCTGTTTCTGGCAGTAGGTAACCGTGTATTTGACCTGTAGTATCCTTACTATACTCTTTGAATTCAAAACGCTTATTTTCATTTAGTTGTTGAGGAACTCCAGATGCAGGGCTTTCACATGGTGAATGTCTTCAAAGAGAATTTCTGTTAGTTCAGGGTTTGGTTCTTGCTTCCATCTAACAAAGAAGGCAAGATCCTCATATAATTGTTTTTCAGACATGCATCAACTACTTTCTACAGCTGAGTAGAGCTAAGTGAATTCTTCATTGGATTTACTTTTAACCAAAATGCTCTATTTTGGGCCAACAGAACCATTTCATAAATTTGTGTCTGGCACATTGAGACGTATCAATGTTCAGAGAGAAACTTCAAAAAATTCTGAAAAAGACTCATCCAGAAGATCCCTTTTTTTTTAGATTTTTTTGCATTCTCTTGAGGGAACTAAATTCTTACAACAGAAACCAATGTACTAATTTAGACTCCTCCTGCATCCCCTCACTCCAAGTCATGCAGTGAAGGAAAAAAGTCAGTTTTCTTACAGCTTTTCTATTGACCTAGAGGTGGGCTTGGATGGTCCTGCAGAGATGCTTGTTCCTGTCCGATGATGCAGCCAGGCAGGACAGCTTGATGGATCTTTCAGAAGGAGAGGCCCCACTCCTGCTTATTAATTTCTGTATTCTTTTGCATATAAGTATTCCTGCTATAATCATGTCATGCCTGTTTCATCATAGAAGGATCTCAGAAATTTTTCTTGAGAGAGGAAAAGTGGAGAACTTCTCCACAGGGGATTCAAACCCAAGATTTTATTTAAGCAAACATCATTGTCTCAAGTATAATCAGGGGAGGGGGCAGAAAACTTGGCAAACTCCCTTATATAAAGCTGCTCATTGCGGCAACTGTTTGTTCTCAGTCTTGAAATATGTGTAAAGCAAACAAATAACGTGGTATATTGTTCAGCTTGTGTAGGTTGAAGCTGTTTCAGATGTATGCTCGAGTGAGACCTTAAGAATACAAAGGACAGCAGGGGATCTTCTAGACTTTTTACTTCTCCCACAACACCTGCTGCTAGCACCATCAAGTTCATTCACAGGTAAAATGCACATTGTGGAAGAGGCAGTCTTTAGCAAGCATGTTTTTAGCAAGATCCTAGAAGTTCAGGCTCTCTTGGCAAAACATAATCCAGTGGTAGGTGAGATGCCTCAGAAATAAGGTGGTTAGATATCTAAGTACTTTGCAGTGTGTTTGGAGGACAAAATGGGAAGAAAATGAGAGTTGCAATCCTTGTTAAATTATGTATGATTTTTGAACTTTCTTTCAAATGTGTTTTAGTTGCTGACAGATAGGGGAATCTTATGGTGTATCTATGTACAGACTTGGGGTTCTGGTTTTCGGTTATGACTAGAGAGAAGGTTGCTGCAAACAGTGTTGAGGGAACAACAGGAATGTGAAGGGAGAAGGTTCCTTTTCAGCCATTTAACCAAAATGAAGTAAAGCTGAGTGAATCTAATGAAAAGAACTTCCTAGAAGACATTCAGAATTTCTGTAGGATTTCTTGTAATTATGTTAGCAGGAAAGCTATCTTAGATCCTTCTAGAGTTTTTTGTGGTCCTCCGTCTTCTGCTCAACTCATGACTACTTAAGCTTTGCTAAATAAATTATTTTAAAGTAGTTCTAATTTAAGGAACAGACAAAGCTAAAACCTTCTTTAAAACGTGTAATGCTTGAAAACCACATTGTGTGTATACATTATTTGTGGATTATAATATCTATTTGTCACACTAATGCAGACGTACATCATCGCAAAAAAAGGTACAATGAGTGGCTGAGAGCACTGCTGTGTTGTAGAGCTTGTGACACTTACTCTGCAGTCAACATTTGTGTTTTGCCAGCACCAGATATGTAACGGTATCTTCATTTTTTGATTGTGGAAACTCCCCTTTTATATAGCTTAGTTTATCTCTGTCTGAACTGCATCTTCTCCATCTTCGTACCCTGACTCCCATCGTGTCATTAGTTTTTTTTTTTATAAGGCCCTGAACAGTTTTATAATTTTCTGTTGGGGTTGTTTTTTGTTTGGTGGGGGGTTTTTTGCTTTGTTTGTTTTTGTTTTTGTTTTTGTTTTTGTTTTTGTTTCCTCTTTTACTACCTGAGCCTCTTCTGCTGAGAGACATAAAAGAAATCAGCCATCTATCATGACTGGGCTGACAAAGCCCTTTTAAGTGGCTCTACTCACTGCAGGGTCTGCATTAATTACCTGAGTATCCTAATACAGGGTGTTAGTTTACAGCTATCATCTTCCTTCTTTCTTTCCTGCAGGCAGGAGGTGGAATGCCTTGCTTGGCATATACTTGGATATAAATCCTGTCTTGGTTTGTTGCTGTTAGACCTCTGGACTTGTCATGGACTTTGGTACCCATGAGAAGCTACTTCCACAGACTCCTGTGTCTCCAGCGCAGATGAGCTGCTGTTGGGAAGGAAATTCTTTTCTTTCATAGTCTCCAGTGCATCACTTATTTGTATTCACTGGGCTTAGATCATTGATTGCTTTTGAGTATTGAAGCTTTGAATTTGGTTTGCTACACTGTGGAAAGCCAGCATGCATAGTGGGGGGGCACACATATGCATCTACTGTTTCTTAAGGGCCTTATATTCAGGTACACTGTGCTGTTAACAGACTCAGTCACACCTTGGTTCCTCTTGGGCGTACTATGTAAATCATTGTAAGAATGGGCCTTGTAGATGATGAGAAGTCTACTTGTCCAAGCAGCTAATCGTGAAAATTAATTCCAGATGAACAATGTTAAATCCACCATAATTCTAAATGAGAGTACCCATACAAGGATTTAATAGTTTAAGTATTCTGTTAGATTAATTTGGATTTCTGAGTGTACTTAGGTAATCAAGCCTTCCAACGTATGCTCTGAAATTATTTCCTACAGTCTTCAGTACTGTGGAGGATTGTAATTTGAAGATGTTTATACTTCTTGTTTATTCTGCCTCTTAACTGCTCTACCAAGTACATTCTGATACCATCTTTACTTCTCTGCTCACTCCCATGTGATTTGTCTTCGCAGCTGTATTTTAGGTGGGCAGAGATATGAATAAGGTCCAGCAATTTTTGTGGTCTCAAAACTCTTGTCTTAATGCTCCAAGTTTCTCTGAAGCTTATGTTACTTTACCAGAATGCTGTTAGTTTGCCACTGCAACAACTCAGCTGGGGTGTAAATGCTTTGGCTGTACCGAAAAGTTACTTTCACACATTTTCTTTCTCTTCAGATGCTGTTATCTAATGGATAGAACCCTGGATTGTCTGTTGAACAGAGAGGCTCCCATTTATGTGGTCATAGTTTCCAACTGATGTTGACAGAGGCACAAAGGCTGATGAGAAAGATTGGTTTTTTGTGTGCTTCTGGATGACCGTGCCCAAGGTAATGATCTGTAGGTTTCTAGGGTTTTAGCCAATTGTTTGGCTGTGATTCAAGGACTTCAGCTATGTGTTTTGGAAACACAGTTCTGTAGCAAGCATGTGGTAAAAACAATCTCTTTTCCAGTGCTGGTGCAGGGAAAGAAAACAAGTGACAGCAGTTTATTTTACCTGACATATTTACATGTAAGTTCTACCTTGCTAGTTTGTATATAGGACTATTCACAGAGGCATCTTTTGGGCTTGTTTTTAAAAATCAACATATTTTCCCAAAGAATAGGGTTGTTTTGTTTATTTGTGCCCTGGAGTGCTTGTATATGCTTATGAAGGACCAACATGCATGTTCTATTTCCTGACAGTCAAGGAAAGTTCTCCCCAAAGAGGCAAACAGCTCAGTTAAACATTGTAGCTGACATGGAAGAGTCGCTGATGTGACAGTACTGTGGCTGTTAATGACAGGTTTACTGCTGTTCTTGCTGCCCTGAAGGATTTTTTTTTGCTGAAGGTAGGAATATAGCACAGGCAGTGAGAATTAGATGGCTGCTGCTTCAGATTGCTGGTTTTGCTTGCAATACTGCTTGGCATGGCTTGTAAGGAGATCTTTTGCAAAACCTGAAGTTGTCACTGTCAGCTGAGCTGCAGGCAAACTCCATTGTCTCTGATTGCAGATCTTTATTTGTATACGAAGAGCACAGATTTGCATTATGAGGTGGATGGGAGCATGGGGGGCTTGGGGCAGGTGGAGAGAATTTCACTCTGCCAGAAGGAAGGAATTATTATCCAGGCTTAATAATCTGAAACATCAGATAAATGTGAACATTTGATTTGATTGAGACATTTTTGAGCCACCAGAGGTATAGTCAAAGTGCCTATAAAATGTTGGCTTGGATGCTTATCTTCTCCAGAATCTGAAATGTATGTCTATGCGTGTGTGGAGGAGGGGCACTGGTTTGACTCACAGAAGTAAATGTTTATCTGGAAGCACTGCTTTTTTGAGGCCTACAATTTTTGAAAATTAATCCTTGAGGGACCACCAATGACCCATTTGTTCAAAAACCTTCAGCAGGAGCTTTAAATGAGTTGCAAAAAGAAGGAAGCCTTTTGTTGCTGAAAGAAGTTTGTCAACATACTGTCAGTGTGTCAGGACATGTACCTCGTCCCCTTACCCTGCTTTTTATTGACTATCCTCCTGTTTCATATTGTGGAAAAAAGCCAAGCTGTGCCAAGGACTGGGAATAAACTTGGTCCTTTGTCAATCCTATCCCTTTGCATCTTGGGGAAAAAAGACGTATGTATTTGTAAAAATGTATATGCACAGAAAAATGGAGAAAAAACCCTTAAAAAAAAATAAATCCTACAAACCTTTAAGAGCTGATGTTAAGCTTTGGATAGCATTTTTTGTGGAAGAAAAGAGTTTATTCTTGGTTATTCCTTTAGCCACTTTTTATCAGCATGGTAAGAGGTGTCAAGAGGAAGCCTCAGCTGAGAGATGTTGAGCAAATGAAGGGAAGAATGTGTATAAAACTTACTTTGTATTATATTTCTGTCAAGTTAAAACACCTTCAATGCTGAATGTGACTCATAAATTTAGATGTTGTAACAGACCAAACAGCAAAGCTACATGTGGGAAAAACTATACAAAATGACCTTTGCAAATAGAGTCACTTAAGCTCACAGGTTTTAGACTTCGTATACATAGTTATCCAAGTGTGTCAGTATGGGCTGCATGGTCATGAACCCTCTTCATGCTCTGTTTTCCCGTGTTCTGCTGATAGTATCACCCTGATACAGCCTCTAGTCCTGTAGCAATCTCTTCTTTGACAGGCTTTGCCCATAGCATGGCACTGATGCTTCTATCAAAATGGACCTGACCCTTTAATCTCATAGACTGGAACCAGTTCCTGCTGGCAGAATCACTCCCCACTCATGTTAGACCCTGGGCTTCTCTGAACTGTGGCATCCAGGTTTGTTACACACTAGTGTTTACTTCATAGTTCTCCTTCTTTTTCTCTGTAAAACTGCAGGTTGCCTTTGTGTTGAAGGAGACTGACTGCACACACGTACATTTTCTGCTTGGCACATAAGTACTATTTTGTTGGTGTAGATCACTCCCTTAGCCCTATTTCTCATTCCCTGCTGTTTCTCAAAATGGCCACGAGCCACACATTCAGAGGTGTTATGGACTGAAAAACTATTGTTACCAGAATGTGAAAATCTATTTATAAAAGAATTAAAGGGAATTGGGTGCCCAAAACATTTGAATTTCAATTGGAAATATTCAGCCTTGTTAACTGAACGTATTATTTTGCCAGCTTTCTTTTAAATGATATCATGATAAAAGAACTCAACCTGTTTTCAAATGGCTGCATGTAAATAGCTTCTAGCAGGTGCTCAAATCAAGGGAGTCTATGAAATTTCAGAATGTGCCCTCCCCATAAATAAAGCTTGTTTCGTAAAAGTGCATGTGTTTTTAGTCTGGTTTATCAAATGTGTGAGACTATGATCTGTTTGTACTTCTGCTGTTTCGAGATTGGTATTTTGGAAGGATTCAAATTGCATCTGTCTTAAGTGGAAATTCCATATAAGCTTAGCTATGTTGATGTCAAGGCACCTCTAAAAATTTCATTTTAGGGTCCCCAAAGTGCAAAAACAGTTGCGATAAAGCTTCCAGCCGAAAATCCCCAAACCCAACAAACCAAACCGAACAATGACCAAGCAACAAAAAAAAGCCCTAAACTCCTTGAAACATCTTCTTTTTTCACCTGATCTGCAATTGCTCCAAGAAGCTGGCCCAGAAAACTATAGAATTGCATTTTATCTGTAGTTACAGACTGTTCAATATTCTTTATAGCTGACAGTAGGCAGGCAGTGAGGCGTAATTCTTTTTGTTCCTTTGGTTGTTTAGCACAGTAAGTAAATTTAGGTCAAACTCTAAATCATTTGATCACAGGCCTGGAGATGTAATACATTTTGTCTAATAGCTGGGGGAAACAGTCATTTAACCAAGTAACTGTTTCATTTCTTTAAGTGACTAATTTGAAAGACAAGGCACAGTTCATAGGAAAACAATGGATCCTACAATGCGATGTTCTCAGCCTGACCTTTGTGCCCAGCTGCATCTTGGTGGGGCCTGTGAACATGGAGATGAGTGCAAGCAGCATCATACTTATAATAGCGTTTAAGTTACATCATGCAGAGCATTGCATCATGTAGTAGACTACAATTTGCCTCTCTCCTGCCACAAGTTTTCTGAAGGTATGAAGTAAAAGCATTTAGTTAAAAGAAAAGCAAACAGCTTGCTTTACCTGTAATTTTAGAATTGTTAGGGCTTGTGTATTTTTCTTTATCCTGAAAACCCAGTTCAGCACTTTATTGCATACTGGCTATCACACTAGGAGCAGCTAAAACAGCAGGTGGATTTAACATGAAGGGACAGCTGTACTGATGAGCTGCTGTATAAGCAGATTATAAAATATGCAGTTTGAGAGGTGGAACTTATCTACCCTCAGTAAAGAAATCTTTGCTGGTTGTTATTTGATAACTTCAGCCATCATCTCTTGAAGATAAATGTTGATACTGCCATTGTAGCTATGGCTAATTCCACATTGACCTCTTATCAGCATGCAGTCATGGTTTTGACCCTTTGGAAAGGTTTAGTTCATAACAGAAATCTATTTTGCTGGTCTACTTTAATAATGAAACCCTCCTGTTCTTATAGTTAAGCACTGTCAATTGAGCATTTGTAATTATACAATATTCTTGTTCTCCAATGATGCAGTTGCTTTCTGTTTGGTAATGACCTAGGAGAGAGAATCTACATTCATATCTAAACAGAAAACCACTGAGGATCTGTATTGTTCAGTGAGATATTTTTATATTCTGATTTAACTGAAAAAGGACTTTCTACAGCGATTTTATTTTAAATGTGGAAAATAAGGCTGTACAACTAGCTTTGCAAATTGTTCTAGCCATTTCTTCCAACAGAACAAGTATCCGTTTTTGCTGTCTTACTACCACACCTTTTATCCTGGGCTCTCATTGATGTGCCTCCTTGAGGGAAGGTCTTTATTGTACCTTCATCTGTGATGAAAGTTTGCAGCAATTACCTCTCATTCTCTTCTTTCTCTAGAGCATAATATGTGCATAACTTTTTCAAATACATACTAGCTAATAAGCATATTTAAAATAATGTGTCGCAAGGACTAGAGAAAAATAAAATGTATACAGTTTAGCTTCTGAGAAGTCTTTGTTTTCAAACCCAAAATTTATTTCAGTGTTAGTCATATTCCTTTCTTTCATTGCACTTTCACTTCCCACAGGTTCTTTCCTCAATGCTGCTGCTTTGAAAATCTTTTTTCTTCATTTTATTTTCCATTTCACAAAGGTGTAGGGTTCTTGTGTGTTGTAGGTTAGGTTGTCTGCCATGATGCCTCTAGTAGCTCCTACCTTCCAGTGGTAACTGCAGGTGGTCCCTGTACTGTGTTTGTCACTACCTGTTTTTACTCACTCCTCCAGTAATGCAACACTTACTAATGCTTTGCATTCCACTTTTGTTTCTCACCAAAATTATTTGGGTTCTGCCCATTTATGGCTTGAACACTAGCAAGAGTTTTCACTGATTTGGCACATCATTCAAGACTTCTCATGTTCAGGTAGACATACAGAGAAATGCTTTAAAATAGAATGTCTTCCTTCATCTTCCTCCCTCCCCAGCTTAAATTTGATCCACATGCAGCTTGTAGTGGAGAAAAGATCTCTAATTTGACCAAAATAACTAAATCAAGTCATGCTGCCACATTTGAAACCTCATGTGGCTGAAGGAGTGAAGTGAGACTGGAGCACTGGAAAATTTTGTGTAGGCAAATGCAGACCTACGGTACTCTTACATTGAGCACATGTACTAAATTAGTTTAATGGTTGGCATAATTTTATCTTCCTGCCTGGACAAATCCAAAAAGATGAGCAAAATATTATGTTTTCTACAAATGGCAGTTGGGCTAATGTCATTTTGTATCTGCTTTGCACCTCTGAAAATAAGAGGACTAGAGGGCTTTTTTTTATTTAGGCATCAAGATGTATTTCTTTCTAACAAAATGCTTAGAAATTAAGTGTCTGGCTTTGTTTGTGGCACACTTTGGGAACAGTTTTACACACAGGCTTCTCTGGAGACTCCTCTCCCTTGGTTTTTCTATTATTAACATACAAATCACTACCGTTGTAAGTGAGAATGGAACCAATTTTATGATCTCTCACCAGGGTCCTCCCAGTCTTCTCACAGCTAGGGAAAACAAATGGGCCTTTTAGTGTACCCTGAAAGTCAATAGACTAGAACTAGTTTGGAGGGGCCGAGGGTGCAAGTGCCCAAACTGGGGGGCCCCAGCAGAGAGTGCACATCTGCCTCCTTTTAGTGGCATTCCTGCCGTGGTTCTCAGCTGCTGGCAGTCTGGTACAAAGAAATTGTTTTTTGTTGGCTTGTTTTTTTATAGATACATGCTTTTCCTAAACACTTGAAGGCAAATTTCCTGAATACTTTAGTAATTTAATTTAGTACTTTAGTAGTAATTTAGTAATTTAATTGGCAATAATAAGCTCCTTAAATGCCATGGCCACAAGAGATCAAGAAAAGGATCAAAAGTGTTTTTTGATAACAAATGGGATGCTGATGCTGTAAGTGGCTATTGAATCAGACACATAGCAGTTCATCTGGAAGGGAAAAACTGTAGCTGAGTTGTAACCTCTGATAATCTAATGTAACCTCTGGTAATCTAATGGCAGAGGAAAAAGTTGGTTAGGTTGGAGCTGTTAACCTCTTGCTGGTTTGTGGCAGAAATGCATTGGCTGCTGCTTTTTTGTCCTGCAGATGCAAGATTAAAATTCAGTAGGACATCACAGTTTTTCAGGTATAGTAATTTATTAAGTTTCTGTGTACAAAGTTGTAAGGATTAAAGAGAAAAGGAAATAGATTTGCAAAGACCTACTGTCTGTGGCTATTACTGGACAGGAGTGAATGAAAAAGGAAAAAGGAATTGCTTTGATTTCTGGTTTTGTTTAGTCTTTTCTCCCATCTTTCCCAGCAGAAGCTTCCTCACAGGGTGAGAATAAAGTAATGTTCTTATATCCTCAAAAAATAAGGAGGGGGGAGAAAGAGGGAGAGGTGCTGAAGTAGCTTAACATCAAAGATCATGTTTAAAGCAAATATATTTACTCTTAAGAGCTGAGATTGATTAGGCAAAATTAAGTTTATTGCTTTACAAGCAAACAATGATAAGAACATACATAATCTTTAAAATGGCATGATTTCCAGTAGAGGAAGATTTCCTCTGGGGTCTGGTAGTTATCACACTTGGCCTTGAGTATGTTGCTAGCCTCAGGTTACATGAGAACACACCGGGGCAGGACAGGCTTGTCTGAGTCAAACACCTCACTTTGTAAAACATGGCACCTCCATTTTGTGTCTGGCTGAGGGTACCAAAAATGTTCTGTCTCAGTTGTGTGGTTTTGGTTCTTTGTTGACTGGTTTTGAGGTGGTGCGTTTGGGTGGGTTTTTTTCCTTTTCAAAGAGCTTTATTTTAATGTGTGTTGCTTTCTAATAATGAAAAAAGTGGTAAGTTTACAAACCATGGAGTTTTGGGGCTCTTTAGCTTGCTTTAGATTTGAGTAACATAGATGTTAGATCCATACCACATACACTAAAGTATTTGCATCATGTATTATATTAGCATAGATTTTTCGATACCTCCTTGAGAGCTAAAACAAAAGATCTTGATCGCATTGCATATTTTAACACTGAAGTACATAGGCATTATGATATCCTTCTATATAGAGTCTTTATTTTCTCCAGGAAATTCATAAGAAATGGCACGTTTTCAAGTACTGGGCTTTGCCTCTGCAGAAAAATCAAATAAAGGAAACCCCAATTCTAACATATAATAATGCGATTTTCAGGCTTTGCCCACCTACGGTAGATGAACAAAAAAGAAAAGAAATTTAAGGACAGGGTTCACTCTACTCATTTCCTCATGGCTGACTACCTGTTTTGTTTTGTGATAAGACTAAAGACTCTCTGTAGACTAGAAGCTGTCTCTACTAGTGGCAAAAACAAAAGAAACCCATTTCTGGCAGTCAAGACAGAGCCATAATGTTCCAGATGGCTCACAGTATTTGAAGTAACTCTAATATGAAACAGTGTGTTTCAAAAGCTAGAATTGCCTTGTAGGTTTTTTTCTTTTCTCCCTCTCTTTTTTTAACTTGAAGATATTTGAGAAAGTCTATTGTTGAAGAAAAAGAAAGCATTGCAAAAAATGTGCCACTTCACACCAAAAGTTTGGCAGGTTTCAAAATAAACCAGGTCTTATCTTTAAGCTGTGCTCTTGTGGTGAACTCATCACAGGAAGAATCGCCACAATTCTGATGTTTGTAAATGATACAGGTTTGTCTTGGTGTGTATCTAGGATTTCTTACATTATCATACCTAAACATTTCACAGAAAGAGCCTGATAGAAGTGCAGTATCTTAAGATATAAACTGCATTCTGCCAGATAGATAGTCTTTGTAAGTATCAATCACAAATCTAAACTTTCCCTTTAAAGTAATTATTCAACAGGACAAACAGTCCTGATGCAGTTGAATGGGTGAGTGCAATAGTAATAGTAAAATCCCAAGCAGTGCCGGTATCAATGTATTTGCAAAGATATGTATAGATCCTAAGTTAGGAGTTGGTAAGCAGATAGAGTCCAGGAAGGCCAATAGGTTAATTTCACTGATTCTTCAATCTGCTTTTGAGATTCCAGGGACTTGCTTAGATCAATGGAGAAGATGTATTATTTAAAGCGAGCTATTGGAAAAAGGTATTAGAACTCTGCATCCAATCTCTCCTTGGTTTTCAACAAGACTGAAAATACTGGGTTGAATGTAATTGTAGCTAGCATAGAATCTATCAAAAATTAACTTACTGGATTTGAGTGAACATGTCTAAATCCTGGACAAAATACTCATTTAGCATGGTTTGGTCTCTTCTGTGCCGGTTATCTAAATTATATTAGATCCCAGTATGATGATGAGACTTGCCTGTCAGGCCACAACTACTTCCGACCGGCTGTGTGAATACCATGATTTATTCACACAAAAAGTAGGAATGACTACAGCCTTGTGAACAGTAAAGAAATTCCCTGTGGGACCAGCATCAGTTGGAAACAACCTTAAGTGCAGTTACAGTATCTCAAGGACACTGAAATTTATGTGAGCTTTTCAGCTCTATTCAGGGAAATAATTGTATGTTCTTAGTAGCTGCTGAATAGTAGCTTGCTGCTTTCATTTTCTAGAGGCTCCCAAATAAGGAGTAGATCAGGACTGCTTTGCAATTAAAGGCTTTCTCAGATGAAGTATACACAAGAGCTGTGGCCAACATGGTTTTGGGGAGATTTGTACTTTGGGATTGCCCCCTCCTTGCTCTTTTTCTAGAACCTTGTGCCTTTGGAAAGCTTTGGAGCATTTTCATAAATGCGTATGTGGTGTGACTGTGTAGGTCAGACACTGCATGTGACCCTTCCTATTTTAACACCATGAAACTGAGGATTTCACAGTCCTTAGGATTTACAGTGATGGATTTTTGGTTTAGTTCATTACGCTTTATCCCCATGTTTGGGTTTTGCCATCATGAGGTCATCTGGGAAGACCTGATACACAAGGGTCAATATGAGGATCTAAAAGGCTCTCACAGCACCCTGAATTAGTTCTGCCTCTACAAGGGGCTAAATGCCATGAATGCTTTCTGATTTGCTGCTGACTGCCAGCCCTCTGCTCTTGCACTTCTGGTACTCTTTCCTCATTCATCTGTACCTATTTGGATTTGAAATCCTTTCCCTCCTGAACCTGACCATCTTTTGCCATCTTCCCTTGCTGAATTCCTATTTCTTTTAGTTTCCACTTCTGTAGTGCTCTTCTACCTTGTTCACCATTTTCTGACAAATTTCTAGTTACCTGTTTTACTTCATAGAACTTGGAAGCCTGCAACTTGTGGCCCCAAGAAACTGAAATAGTCGCCTCTTCCCATCATCACGCCAGTGCCCAACTAGCCTCTGAGATGCAGCTACCTTTGTATACAAAATCTCCTAATTTTTATATGTTGTATAGGATATCACTTTGGAGTAGCTGGGTCACCTGTCCTGGCCGTGCCCCCTCCCAGTTTCTTGCCCACCCCCAGTCTGTTCTCAAGTGTAAAGTGAAGAAAGAAAGGTGGCCTTGATATTCTGCAAGCACTCTTCAGCCATAGCCAAATCATTGCTTTGTTATCAACCCTGGTTCAGTTGCAAATCTGAAGCACAGCACCATGTGTGCTGCTATGGCAGAAGTTAACTCCATCCCAGACATACCCAGCACAAGAGCTCATGTCATAGTGCATCTGTAGCATGTCCTGTGGTGTAAATGGACACCCAAAAGCTGCAAATGATCATCTGTTATCTCTGTGGCTTTCTGTGTTCATGAGTGATCTTTATGTGGTGCTGAAATATTTGTAAGAAACGGGAAGACGGTGCAGTGCCTCTTGCAGACCTGTAGTTTAGGTTGTGAAGCCCTGGAGGATAACACCCCTTCAGGAAGTTTTGAACAGCTTTGTGAAGACGTTTTGGCCCTTGGCCAGGCTCTGATCCAAAGTAGCCCTCCTAAACCAAAATACAATGGCGATAAGAGGCCTTTCAGCCACAGCCTCATAGATCTGCTGAACAGCTTGCTTTGGGCTCAGTTATTTTCTGATGTGAAATACTATGACTATGAAAAGCTATGGTCCTTGCCATCAGTCCTTTTAGCCACTTAATCTTGTACTCTTAACTCATTTTGTTGCAAAGTACATCACCCTGGTTCTGTACCTAAATACTCATAAAGGGTTCCATTATAACTTGTAAAAACGATGCCAGTTTTTATTAAAAACCTGTGTCACGCTTTCTGACTGTTTTCTTAATGAAGCAACTGCACAGCTGTCGGGATACCATTTATATTGGTGTATGCTACCTAAGGGAGAAGACCAATCTTGTTTTTCATTCTCAGCTTTGGTGTGGCAGGTGCTGCTATAGTGTATCATATCCATCCTGATTGACCTGATTCAGTACTGGCCCTTAAGGGCCAATACTTATTGGGCTCCTTAAGGTTGCGATCTTGTTAATGTTTTGAAGGTAACAGGATTAGGGCAGAGTCACTATTTGCATGGGAAATGCCTTTGGTGAAAAAAAAACCAAATGAAAGTACTAAGGGAAGTTTGTCTGAATTGCTAGATAGTTTTTTTTCCGTGCTACTATTCAGTACTTCACCAGTGGTGTGGCTGGGAGGTGGTTTCTAAGTTGGTATCTTTTAAATGTCAGACTTTTTTAAACTAGTTGTAGTAATGTGATATCATGGTGACATTTACCTTCAGCAAGAAGCATTAGTCTGAGGATCCCAGCCTTCTCCAGCAGGCAAGAGGTGAACTTTGAAAACTTGCCTCTTCTGGGGGTGCCAGTGACACCACATATGCTGCTACTCTAGTTGCAACACTGATCTGTTATAAGTTAACATGAGCGAGCAGTATCTTTTGTAGCTATCAGTTTTCCTTTAGTCACATAAGCAAATTTAAACCCAAAATCCAGAGTTGACAAAACATTGAAAGTGAGAAGCAATGCCAGTAAATCCAACTGTCTTTCCACATGGCACAGTAGCTTCTTGGGCAGCTATGTGAGAGCAGGTCTGTCTTGCCCTGCTGGGTTTGAAGGTGTGTGTGTGGGACTGAGAAATGATTTCTGCAGCTGAAAGTGAAAAAGCTGTCTGTGTTGTCAACTTTCAGAAATAAAACTGTGGCAGCACTGTAGAGAGAAATGTAAATAGAACTAATAACTCTGCAAGACCTGAGAGGAGGAAGTGCACCTCTAAGAGGCTGAAACTCAGCTATTTTGAGAGATGCTTAATGGAAACTTACCAGTTTCAAAGATAACTGACTTCCAAGAAAAACCAAATGAATTTGAGCAACATATAAGTACTCAGAATTCCTGGAAATAATGAAATAACAAGCTGTTATATTTTTGTTCTCCATCTAAATATCAAGGACCAGTTACTAACAAATGACCCCTTCATCTGTGCGTTTGCAGATGCTCACTGACTTTTACAGTGCAGGATTTTGACTGAATGGAAAATATCTCATAGGATAAAATGAGTTTTCTTCAATATTTTGCTCCAGGAGGTATATGGAGAGATATTGATGCCCATCAGAATTGAAAGGTGTTGGTATTGATAGGTACTGATGAGTACTGACAGGCATTGGTGCCTGTTGATCCCTATTGATATCAAAATGTGATGATGCATATAGGTATCAATGCCTATTATGGAATCTTAGAATCATAGAATATTTAGAGTTTGAAAGGACCTTAAGATCATCAAGTTCCAACCCCCCTGCCATGGGCAGGGACACCTCACACTAAACCATGTCACCCAAGGCTCTGTCCAACCTGGCCTTGAACACCACCAGGGATGGAGCATTCACAGCTTCCCTGGGCAACCCATTCCAGTGCCTCACCACCCTCACAGGAAAGAACTTCTTCCTTATATCCAGTCTAAGCTTCCCCTGTTTAAGTTTTAACCTGTTACCCCTTGTCCTGTCACTACAGTCCCTAATGAAGAGTCTGTCCCCAGCATCCCTATAGGCCCCCTTCAGATACTGGAAGGCTGCTATGAGGTCTCCACGCAGCCTTCTCTTCTCCAGGCTGAACAGCCCCAACTTGCTCAGCCTCTCTTCATATGGGAGGTGCTCCAGTGCCCTGATCATCCTCGTGGCCCTCCTCTGGACTTGTTCCAACAGTTCCATGTCCTTTTTATGTTGAGGACACCAGAACTGCACACAATGCTCCAGGTGAGGTCACATGAGAGCAGAGGGGCAGGATCACCTCCTTCAACCTGCTGGTCATGGTCCTTTTGATGCAGCCCAGGATACGGTTGGCTTTCTGGGCTGCGAGCACACACTGAAGCCGGCTCATGTTTATTTTCTCATCAACCAACACCCCCAAGTGTTTCTCCACGGGGCTGCTCTGAATCTCTTCTCTGCCCAACCTGTAGCTGTGCCTGGGATTGCTCCGACCCAGGTGTAGGACCTTGCACTTGGCATGGTTAAACTTCATAAGGTTGGCATCAGCCCACCTCACCAAGTGTGTCAAGGTCCCTCTGGATGGCATTCCTTCCCTCTAGCGTATCAACTGAACCACACAGCTTGGTGTCATCAGCAAACTTGCTGAGGGTGCACTCAATCCCACTGTCCATGTCAGCGATGAAGATGCCGAAGAAGACCGGTCCCAACGCCGATCCCTGAGGGACACCACTCGTTACTGGTCTCCAGCCGGACATTGAGCCATTGACCACAACTCTTTGTGTGCGGCCATCCAGCCAGTTCTCTATCCACTGAGTGGTCCACCTATCAAATTGACGTCTCTCCAGTTTAGAGACAAGGATGTCGTGTGGGACAGTGTCGAATGCTTTGCACAAGTCCAGGTAGATGACATCAACTGCTCTACCCCTGTCCATCAGTTCCATAGGCCCATCATAGAAAGCCACCAAATTGGTCAGGCAGGATTTCCCCTTAGTGAAGCCATGCTGGCTGTCACCAAGCACCTTGTTGTTTTTCATGTGCCTTAGCATGCCTTCCAGGAGAATCTGCTCCAAGATTTTGCCAGGCACAGAGGTGAGACTGACTGGTCTGTAATTCCCTGGGTCATCCATTTTCCCTTCTTGAAAATGGGGGTTATATTCCCCTTTTTCCAGTCATTGGGACCTTCACCTGACTGCCATGATTTTCCAAATATGATGGACAGTGGCTTAGCAGCTTCATTCACCAGCAGCTTCAGGACCCATGGATGGATTTCATCAGGTCCTGTTGATACCAAAGTTGTGAAACCAATAGGTATCAATGAGTAGCAATGCCACTGAGTATTGAAATCAGTTAGTAGCAATGCCACTGATAGCAATATAGGTATCAAAACTGATAGCATCAATATCTTTACTATGCCTAAAGACTTGCAAGTGGGAATATATACAACCAGTGTGCTACCAGTAATTATTTATTGGCTAGTACATTGGCTGGAACAACAGTCTATTAGGCCAACCGGAAATGTGTTCACCACCCCAAATGCAAACAACTGGTAAGTCTCTTCTCACTAGTCAGGTGGAGGTGCATTGGCCTCTGTGGCTTCTTGGAACAAACTGTTCCTTGATCTGGCTGACTTTTTACTGTTACTTCTTTGGACTTTTATACCTTTTCATGGCTGTATTTGGCTCTCGAGCCCTTCAGCTACTGCTTCCAACTAAAAAAAAAAAAAAAATCACTTTAATCTTTGTTTTTACTTATTACTACTTCTTATCTTGCATACTCTCCCACAGCTCAACAATAATCTTTCAGTAGTGCTGAGCCAAAGTCACCTCTGTGCTTTGCAGAACTCAGCCTCAGACCACAGAAATCTGAACTCCTGGGCCATGGGTCTGGGTTCACTTTACAATGAAAAGACGATAATGGCTCTCAGGAATATGTTAGAATTCCTGTTTAGCTGCACTGACTTGTTATATCCTTTAAGTTTAGTGGAGATGAATGTTGGATGGTCAGACCTACGAGATGTCCCTTGCTTGAATGTAATGATGAATGAATTTAAAACTTGGGGAGCACCTTGATGTTTTAGTGATGGTGCACACATGAGGTGAAGAGCAGAATCTGATTCTTCTTCTTCAGGCAGTCTATACCCATATACATCTATGAAGTTCACTTAGTCTCTAGCATCTGTATTTTATTTCTATATCTGAAAACATCTGTGTCCATATTGCTACAGACAATTGCTTTTCTTTCAAAGGAAAAATGTCTGAGAAATACAACTTTTTCTTCTAATTTTACTTTTCCCACCATAGTCCCATTTAAATTTCCCTAGTGTACCCTAATACTAAACAGACATCTTGGCTCTAACCTTTTTTTGCCCTTCCTAAATCTTTACTCCAAAGTTAGCAGGCTTTGTGATGTTCCTGAAAAGGTACTAGGTTACTAAATGAGGGAAAGCTTTTAAGAATGGAACCCTCATGGAAAATATGTCATTTCTCTATCGTTTTATTCTATATTAAATGTTTTCTGCCTCAAGTACTTCTGCTGATCATCACCAGGTGCATATATGTTAATGTGTTACTTCAGAGAGGGCTTGTCCTAGTGACATGAATCTTTCCATCCTCCTTCCTCACCTCGTGTTGGTTTGTCTTGTCAAATTGTCCTGGAGAACACAAACTGAGTTCCTTTTCGATTAAAACAAGAGGCAGGCTACAGAAGCGTATTTAAAGTGCTTTAACTGCTAATGGTCATTCAGTGCAGGAGCCTGGGGTACAGCTAGTATAAAGCATTTCCCCTTCCCTCCAGAAACGTCTGTAGCATGGGGGTTTGGCTTCCAGTAACACCTGCTATGCTCTTCAGACTTGCTCTGATTGTGCTGCACAACTTGCTAATGAAAGGGTAGCCACAATTATGCTATATTTTTGTCTACCTCAAGTCAGGTGTGAATCCTAAAATTAAGCTTAAATATTGGCATTTTGTTGGTAATTTCAACGGAATAGCATTTTTAATCAGCGATAGCCTACAAGCTTGTTTTAGACCTTACCATCATCAATAAAGCCTACTGAAAAATATAGGTCATCAGCACAGCAGTTTGGAATCTTAAGTCTTTAAAGCAGATGCTTAATATTTAGCATCTGTTTCATCCTGATGTTATCAGATGCTAGTAGAGAGTTCTGTGGATGGTTACCAGAGTGAAATATAATTCAGTTCTTTCACAGACATTCTTTGCTGAATTCAAGGAGTAGTGGGTCTTATTTTCACCACTAAAATAAATGCAAAGGACTCTTTTCTGTGTCAAGGGAACACATTTCTGAAGTGCAGGAGAGCCGCTTCTTAAGGATGGTGACTTCAATGGAACTGGACTTGCAGATCTGAATTTTACCCATTGGCACTGTAGAGCTCCAGAGAAAAACTTTCTGGTTTAAAATCTTGGGCTGTTTGTGTTTACATGGTGGCTTTCCTTCTAAACTGTAAGAATACAGATAGCAGAACTCCTGCCACAGCTCAAACCATGGCATGGATGCTTTTTAAAAGATTGCCATTGTGATTTTTCTCTGAACTTTCATTACTGAAACCACTCAAACTAAACAAAAGTATTCTGCCAATTTTTGTCTGATTCTGCAGATTGTTTTTATTATGGGGTATAAACCTCAGTATTTGCTGGTTAGTAAACTCCATTTACTTTCTGAATTCTCCTCAATTCTTACAAAGTGGACGATAATTGAGAAAATGCACTCAGAGAAATGTCAGATTTATGGTACAAAGAATAAGGACACTTCTGCATTATTTCTATGAAGAGTTCCACAAGTCTTATGCAACTTTTTTTCCTGAGTAGCTTCGCTGAGATCAGCGTATGGCCTTTCCTACAGAAATGATTACGTAAAGCTAATGTTTGCTGGGCCTTCAGTTTCAGAGGAGCAGCTCTATGTAGACAACTATATGCTTCTTAGAGGACTTTAAGATTAGTCTTGGACACTTTTTAGGCTATTTAGAGAATTGGGTAGGTATGTACATGGGTGTATTCAGAATATAGGATGTTTTTAAAAGCTAACTCTACAAACCGCTTGTTGATTTCTAAAATGGAGATCTGCAGGCATTATGTTGCACACAGGGTTAAGGATCAGTTTGCTTCAGTAGCCATGTGTCCCTTGAATGTGCTGAAAATCTGAGTATCCCGAGGCAAAGATATAGCAAAGGGCCTGTTTCGAGGAAGGTCAGTATTTGTTGATTCAGACAGCGGCTGGACTAGGAAGTCTCACGAAAAGAGTGACTGAGAGAGAGGTTGTGAGTGCCCTGGAAATGTACCAGAGATGCCAAAGAAAGAGCGAATACTTAAGCCTGTTCAATCCAAGTCAGCCTAGACACATGTAGACTAAATAAGGAGGGCTGAAACCTAACAGCTTGATGAATGTCTTGACAGCACTTTCAGACTGTGACGTGTTTATGACACCAAGTTGGCTGGAGAAGTCCAAATCCAATTCAGTCACAGGATACTCACTCACTGTGGATACCAGCAAGGTCCCCGGCACAAAAATTGCTTCAGAAAGAGGGTGCTCTTGATCAACTAACCATACTGCATTTAGTAACCAGGGGGCCGCCAGTGCGACTCTGCATGGCCAGCAGAGTCCAAGTGACTCCTGTCTTGCTGCTGTTGCAGCTGCTGGGAGGATCAACTGCCAGGAATGAAGACTACATAAAGAATAAGCATGAGGAACAGGAAATAAGAAGCATTAAAATGAAAGAAAAGACACAAGACAGATTCTCCTCGATTAATGGAAGAATTTTTATGAGGAAATTTTATATTGACTGAAGCAGAGTAACCTTTGAGGGAACACGTAATTTGTGTTTTGGCAGCCAGATCTAGCCTGTGATTTCTGGTGAAGAGATACTTTGGAAGAGCTATTTACTTTGACCATGTAGATTATATTAGTAAAATGCTGTTAGGCTTTAGTTACCTATTCACAGGAAGGGATGGCTCATCAGATTTTGGGTTCAAGCTAGGAAAATTTTATAGCCAGCTCGTACTTTGAAGAAAGAAACCAAATTGCAGATTGTTTTCTTAGGCATTTGGAGCTTGGTATACCTAATGAGCAACTTTCTCCTGAAAATGTTATTGCTGTGGTCTATACAAATTAAAATCTTTAATTCATCTGCTGGTTTTGCTGTTTATCAAAGGACAGAAGGGTTTGGTGTAATCATGGCATATATGTGGACATTAAAGTAAAACCACTACAAAGGTCTGGAGTGAAAGAGTTTGAATGTTCTGCTGTTCTAGTCATCAACTTCTCTTCTGTTTTCCTTTTAGTTGTGTAGGATTTAAGTCACTTGATTCATTTGACCTTTAATTCAAAGTATGAAGGCTGATATCAATGAGTATAGAATAAGTGTTTTGATCTTGTACCATGGAATAAGTTTAACATTTAATGGAGTATTCCAAGAACATTCTAGAAATTATGTCCCAAAATCTGGGTTTAAAAAAAAAAAAGGGGGGGAAAGCCATTAACCCTCAAGTTTTATATTTTATGGCATTTTCCTTTCAGAACTGTGTCTGGAATACTAGAAGAGAAGAATTAGTCATTCTGAAGTCTGGAACCTAAACCAGTGCAGAATAAGGGTGCCCCTCCCTATTAAGTGTAACAGTCAGCAGTTCTTATCTAGAGGAAAAGCCAGAAAAGTGTCAGGAAATGAGGATATTCTGAATTCTGAATCACACATTCTGCACATCCACTAAGGGACATTTTGGGTTTTAGAATTTACCACAATATAGCTGTGGAATTGCCCTTCATGTGTGTTACTTTCAGTTTGGGGGGGCTAGGAGGTGGGGTCGCTTGTTTTTTGGTTTGATTTCTTGGTGGGTTGTTGTTTTGGTTGTTTGTTTGTGTTTTCTGAGGTGATTTTTTTGTATGAGAGGGGAAGACATGATGCTCAAATATCCCCTACCCTCACAGTACAAGAAAAATTAATGCCAATAATCTGGGTTTTTTTTTCAAAATCCAAATAGAGCTCCACATATATCAGCAATTGCTTTTCTAAGATGATTTTGGATTATCAGGAAAGATCTGTATCTTTGAAGTTACAAAAATGGGTGTGCATTTAAAATGAACTGTGGTAATATTTCACGTATAGGTTCTCTTGTCTGTGTGACCAAAAATACGTATGTACACACAACAGGGATAACATGGTACAAGGACTGAACGTGTGTTAAGGAATACTATCAAAAGGAGAACTACCTCCTAAACATTTAAGTTGAAGTATCACTAAACTGTTTTCTCTTCTTTTAAAAACTAAGTTCTTAATTGCCTGGGGCACTTTAGCACTCCGTCTGCCAAGAACTTAGGAAGTTGTTTAATTTTAGGTATAATAGTCTAGTTGATGCTTCTGGACATAAATGTGTAAATGTGTCTGTGGAGGTACTGAGTCTGTCTGGCAGGCAGTTAACTTTCTTCATAGTAGCTTGTATGGTACTGAAAATACTGGACAAACATTTTCTTCTTGTTGCTTTTGCTTTATTTTCATGCAAAATAACATTCTATGTTTTTAATCACATGAGATCTGAGCATTGATTTTTAATTTGCATTATTTTATACAAGAGGAAACTGAATTAGCAGAACAGCTTTATCCAAAAAGTTAACTACCAGCTTACTACTTTTTTTTTATATATTTATATTTATATTTTATATAAAGATAACAAATCAGTAAATATTACAGTGATTAGTGTTAATCTGACATGTTAAAAAACTATCTAAATGTTAGCTTTTATAAATCATACTGCTCTAGAAGACTCCACTTAGGAAGTTTAGAATTAATTTGCAAATACCTATGTCCTTTATTGCTATCTGTGGTCTGCTTCTGGTCTTATCATGATGAAAAGCTGCACTGGGATGTACTGACTGCCACCTGAAGATTCCCCCAAAGTTTTGGTTGCTTGTTCACTCATGCACATGTTTATGAAGTTCTTCTCTCAGAGTCATCTTCCTGATCTCAATGCAACAGCAGTCTCTCTTGATTTCTGTTGTGCTAGTGAGATCACAGCTTTCATGCTTTCATGATTCTCTTTGCTGCTAAAAGAAAAAGAAAACTGGGAGGACTTCTCTGAACAGAAAAGAAGCAAACTGCTGGTGACAGAGCCATTGGTTGCCTTGAGAGTACCCGGTGCATCCTTCAGTTTAATTTGCTTAATATATGTAATTAATCAAGCAACTACAAAGTGAAAGAAATGTGTTTGTGGATTCAGTCTCTGTGAATTAGCGATAAACCATTTGATACTGCAGGATGCTAGTGCTTTCTCTGTGGGACTAATGATCTCTAATGCCTCAGCAGTCATTTGTAAAGCTCATCATCTTTACCTATTAACATGAAGTCATTAAATTTTGCTGTAGAAATCTTGGAATGCTCCTGGTACTACCTGTATTTGGCTGTGAATTTCTGATCATGAATAGGACCTTGAGTTATGCATACTCCCTTAGTTTTGGTAGTGTTTGCAGAGACATGGTGGATTCAGTTGAAGCATCAGCAGTTAATTTAGGGATGCAGGTCATTCTGCAACCTGAAATTTGACAGAATTACTCTTTTTTGGTGTTTCTTTTTGTTCAGTTTCTTTTTTTTTGGAAGCCTTACCTCCCTGATATTTCTCAAGTCTTCTGTATATCAGCTATACGAGACAATTGAAGTGTGATGCATTTTATGGGAGTCTAGGGATTAAGGTGTCCTCTTCAGACCTTGACTTAAAAACAGCTGGGTGTGCACATTTCTGTGTAATGTCATTGGAAAACCTAACGCTACTCATGAGGACCAGTGACTTCAGGGTTAAAATAAGAATCTTAAATAAAGGTAAAGAGTGGTCTCCTGATGGGTGGAGATCATTTAAAATGCTTGGGCTGAAAAGCTACAAGTTGTCTAGAGACAGCTTTAGTGTGTGCAGGTGCTGTGCCTGCATTCTGTGCAGTTTGGGTACTTACATATGCAGCTACCGAGTCTGCATGCACAAATGAGAAATATTTGTATATGAAAACCTTTAGAACAACACACGGAGGCCAAACTGACAGAATTTTCAAAATTAGGCTCAAGACCAGGCCTTACTCCTCCCCTATGCAGCCTTCTTGCTGTTTTTCTTCCCTCAACCTCTTTAAAGGAAACTGATACTTTAACTGGAGTCCAGGCAAGTGGCTGTTGGTGTCATCTGTACCCAAGAGATAAGTGACGTAACCTCAGTGCAAAGAAAAAAAAAATTGCAACTTCACTTGTTTCTCTCAAAAGGTTTTTTTTATTTTTTTTTTTGTTTCTAAAAGAAATTCATGTGGTTTGCTGTCATTGTGAAGCACTGTGTCATCCTTATGAACTTCATCTCTTACAAAATGTCTTATTTGTTTATTCCTGCAAGCTGTGGCCTCCATATGCCAGAGACTTTCCTGTACAGGGAACAAAATGATTGCTCAATAGGGAAGTGTGAGCTGAATTACTGGTACTATTAATATAGGTTAAAAATACAAAAGAGTTGTGATATCCTAATTGGTGTCCTGTGTCTGTAGCATAGCTAGCAAAAGTGTTATGCAAGTTTCAGACCTTAAATAGTAGTGTTGTTTCAAAAAAATGAATAAAGCATTAAGTTTCTTCCTGTAAAAAAGCAGTGTAGCCAGAACAGAATAAGTAAGTACAAAGATATGAGATATAATGTTTTACCCCCAAACTTAGGCAGAGATGTGTGTTCTCCATCCCTTTTATTAAAGTTGAGGCATTGTGCAACAGAGTGCATACAAGTCACGAAGCAGGATGAGAACAAGCAGGCCCTTTGGCTCTGTGGCACTGGGTTGCGAAATTCAGCGTGGAGCAAGTGGAAGCATCTAACCAATAGGTAGCCCTAGACCATCGCATCTGGCTTCACTGGGCTGAGGCTGGAGCTATGACCTCATTATGCAAACTCAAGCAGTTCAGATCATGCCAAACAAATAAGAGCTGCAGATCTTCAAGGAATGTTGCAATCATGCAGGGAGGTACTATGTAAGTTTAGAGTACTCCAGAGTCAGACAAAGGAGCAAGAATTTGCTGAACTACATTTTTAGCCTCGGACATCAAAGTCCTTTGAACCTAGTCTCCATAACCTAGAACATTTTTCACTTTACTTGTGCTTAATACTCCTGGACCTGGACTAAATTTTCAGAGTTAAATGTGTCTGGTTTTGTGCCAGGAAGTGTAAACTGGGTTAGTGTAGCAGTATGATTTCATTTGGTGCATGTGCTAGAAATGACATGCAGCTTTTACACCCTCTGTCAATTAAATCCTTGTTGGATGTTCAAGTTGAGATGTTGGTCTTCAATCAGGGTAGTGTGTTGTGTTGGAAAAATCAGTTTATTAAAACATCACAAAGTTTGAACGGCAATGGCTACATAGAATTCTCTGCAATTATAAAACATAGGCTCAGGAAGAATCCTGGCTCCACAGGTGTAAGTGGCATAAACACTCATTCCTGGTGAGAAGAGTCTTTCAACTCCTGCTTTTGGTTCCAATGGATGCTTACAAACTGTAGGTACACGCAAGGAATTTTTAAAGTAAGACAAGTATTGATGTCTTCTTCCCTTAGCTAGGCTTGGAGATATCCAGACTTTGAGATACTTGCAAAAACAAAGTATGCATGTGTGTATGTAGCAGAGAAAGATTTTGTGTGTATGCTGCAGCTTGATTTTCTGGACTGCTATTTTTCATGGAAAAATACAGAATTTTGAGTATTAGTGTATCTTTGGCAACCTTTAAAGGATTTAAAACACTTAACCAGCTGATGTTCATTGTATTGTGAAGGGTAACCAGCTCAGTCACTGGGGCTCCCTTGCTGGGGACAGCATATGACAGATGATGTACACATTTCAATACTTAATCATCCTGTTCACACAAAGTAACCGGGCTTATGCAGTCAGTGATCTTGGATTCTCATTACTTTACCTGAGGTTTGAGCCCTTTTTGCTGTCACTGGTTTCCTTCACTGCAATCAAACTCCTGCAAACAAGCTAACTAGAATATTTGAGGTGTGTGTCAGGCACTACTGAGTGCACAACACCTGCAGCAGTTCATTAAGGCAGTCATGAAAGATGCTTAATTTCATTCTAAAGGGGGGGGACCCCAAAGAACCCACAGGAGGAGCTCTTTGTAAAGCATGAAATAAACATGGAAAGGTAGAGCCTAGGCAGAGCTCTAGGCTCCAGCGCCAGCATGTGTGAGAGGAGCAATCCCTAGCTCCTGCTGCGCATCTGTCCAGCCTGTCAGTTAATATGTGCTTTATTACAGATGTTGTCAATCCAGAGCACTACAGCAGAGTGCCAGTACAAGTTGTACTCTGGCATGGGACTGTACTACGGTCCTGGAGCTCTTTCAGGCTTTCCTGACTTTATCTTCTATAACCTTCCCCCCCCCCCCCCCCCAGTGTGCTGGGGCTGAAGGCTCTGCCTGGCTCCCTTAAGTAGTTAGGCCCTTTTCCAGGAGAGATCTGAGACACTGTGGGGTCACCTTTAGCTTTGGCCAAGGGCAGAGATGCTGCTACGGTTGGCTGAGTATTTGAGAAGCAGAGTAGGCTGGAACTGTGGTTTTGACAGTTACGTAAAGGATACGTGTGCTCAATGTAGGATGTGCCCATTCCTCCTTTAGAGATACCAGGTTACAGGCACTTGGCACTTTGCCCCAGTGCTCGCACTTCCATGCAAGGAAAGTAATCTGCCTCATATTGTCAAAGAAACATACAACATACATGGGTGATGGTGTAGAAGCATGTCCTCGATAAAAGAGGGAGTCTTTTCCGAGTTGTGTAATTTGAGGAGCAAACATAGATGTTTACCTGGTGCCAAAATCTGCCCACATAAGCAGATCAGACTTTTTTTTTTTCATGTTGTTCTGGAAGGTCAGAGCCTATTTTGTTTGCTGCAGGTTTTTTTGCTTAGTGAAGCAAAGTTCACAGGAGCCAGAGTAATGATTTGATGTCCGACTTTTCTTCATTCTTCACTGTGTGCTTAGTGATATACATCTGTGGCAGTCTCAGCTATGCAGTAGCAAAGGAGATGAAACTTCTAAATAAGCTATACTGTCCTTTGTCCATTAAAAAAAAAGTAACTTCAGAATTGCTGTTATAGATGGTACAAAATGACTTGAGGGCCGTTTACATCCTGAGTGCTTGCAGTATGTGCAGTGAAAATTTACTGTGCAGCTGTTTGAGATTCTGCCGATGAACATCTTCATGTGCAAAAACTCTGCTACCTCCTGTGACTCTCCTTGCTCTCCTGGAGTCTGAAGCAGAAATTTGGGCTTAAGACACATCCAGTGTTCAAATGCAACATTAAGGGTAGCTGACCTTTTACACTGTTTAGTTTCAAACAGCTCTGAAGGAGTAACTTATTGCAGTAAGTTAGGGTTGGATTATGAGATTGAGTCTCTTTGCTTTGCCAGGTGCAGCTTTTATTTTTCTCTCTCTGCCATTATGTCTCAATGTCTTATGTGCAAAACAGATAATAATTCTCTACCTGATAAGGGTACTGCGGATTTTCTGATGTTTGTGCATTTCCTCCTGTTTATTTCTGAAAAGCTCTTAGCAAAGAGGAAGAGTAACAGCATGAGACTGTGTTGCGTTGGGTATGTATTAACGCTGGCTGGATCAGAGAGGCAGCTAAGGCCATCTGCTGCAAGGTTATGTGGCTCGCTGATCTATGGGATAAACTGCCTTGTGTATCCCAATACTCTCCCCACTTTTTTGGGAGGAAGGTTAGAGAAAGGCTCAACTCCCTCTGTTGTGTAGGGGTTCTTTTGTGCTGGATATTCTGAGCCTCTTGTTGCAAGTCCTGTTTGCTAGTGTTGAACCTCTGAATATACGTAATAGTGAAAAAGAAGTATGTGAGGCAGCTTTTATTACGTTTATGCCAATTACAACTTTCTGAACTGTTTTTCTTTTGTCCTTACTTATGCAGTGAAACTGTAGAAAAGCTCAGCAATCAATATTGCCACAGACATTCAATTTAGTTTTCCTATGTGTTAAACCCTGAATAACTTAATTTCTAAACCTGTAATTGGTAAAGTAAAATAACTGAAGTAAACAACAGTTGCCTATTTGTTTGACTTAAGTTTTCTTTATTTACAAGTAACGGCTTCTTTACACCCTTGTGGCCTTACATCTGTGTACTATTGAGCTAAAGTTACTAATATTTGAAGTAGATTTCAGGACAACTGCATCTGAAATTACTGGACTGCTAACCAGAAAATAGTGTTCAAGACCAGGCTGGACAAGGCTTTGAGCAACCACCTGGTCTAGCGGAAGTGTCCCTGCCTGTGGCCGCGGGTTGGAACTGGATGAGCTTTAAGGTCCCTTTCAACACAAACCGGTCTGTGATTCTATGACACTATAAGAAAATTTTCCCTTTGTCAAAACTATGATTGACACATTCCTTAAGGGGGATTTCAAGGATGGAAACTGCTAAGCTGGTAAACTGAGGAGAGGGAGCTACAGCTATTGAAGTTGAAGAGAGAATCTCTTCTGCATTGTAACTTATGCCTAATTGTCCTAGGCATGTTTTCTGCCATGGAGTGCATGATCTCTTGGCCCTCGTGGCACACCTCAGTTTTGTGGTCTGGAAACAGCTTTAAATTCAATGAACTGCGAGTCATCACGTTTGGAAGAGGCTGTCCCGGAGGAGACCACAAATAGAAACTACTCTGGGGCAATTCCATGAAGTACCAAGTGGAACCCAAAAGGGCCACATGGGAAGATACTTCAAAGGTTTCTGCTCTTTCCAGAAATGTTACCACAAATTGCTCAGAGCAATTTCAACAGCTGACTTTTTTTTTTTTTTTTCAAGTTAAATCTTTTTCTGACTCCTAAGGATCAGAGCTGAAGCTGCCTTTTTCTTTAGGTCATTTTGGCACCAGGTTGTTACTGAAAAAAGAAATTGGTATTTTTGTGTTTCCCCAATAAACTGGTACCACTACTCCACTTTTAGCAAGCAGCTATCAGGATGCACTCTGCAATCAGAAAATCTGTAATCAGATTCTTTTGAACCCTTCTATGAGTCTTGTCACAGCACCTTTCTTTCCCTGCATGATTTATGCCTGCACAAACACAATTTAATATTGAAGTTCATCTAGATTAGCCAGTGTAATGGCTCTTGATGAGCTGCCAGATAGGCACATGTATATACATCAACTGAGATTTGATCTGCTACTGCTAAACTCGCACTTGCCTCAGGTTTTCACAATCCATTCTTCCTGTACTTAGGGCATTACCCTGCCTGCTAATTACTTTTCTCATCATGTACAAAATGGTGGTGTTTACCTTAAAGGTGATGCATCAGCTTCATCCTGCTTAACTCACAGATCTGCAAGTTAACCGCCTGCTTCTAGTTGTTCCCTTGAGGTTCTTGTTCTACTGTTTTCCTGTCAGCTTCCGCTTTTCAATTCAAGTAATTTAGAAACACTTTGTTTCAGTAGCTGTTCTTTTAGATTTGGGAATTTAGTAAATTTTACCTATTGGACTTACCCATTACCAGTTCACTTTCAGATGAATACACAATGTCAGCAGATGCATATCCATGTAATGACTGTGTTTGCAAGAATATTTTAAGACATCTATGTGCCAAATGTCATGGAGGGATACTTTGTACTGTGTTATGTGCTACAGACCAGGCCAAAGGAGAGGGTATAGTTTAATCATTAGAAACCTTGGAAGGGGAGCATGACTTTAGGTTTCTATTCTTGGTTTTAATGCTGACTTAACATGTGACTTGTGCAAATGACTTAACCTTTGTATGCCCTGCCTACCAAAACATAAAATGAATATTATAATCTCTATTTCTCAAATATTGTCATTAAAGAGACTAGACTAGTCTCCCTGTTACAAGCACCATGTTTGATAGTATGTTAACTATAATGTTCCGCTGTAAAGATTCATTTTCATCCCTCTCCATCCTCATCCCTTAATGGTACAACTTCTCCTTACTGGGGTGCTGGCTCATACACCCAGTTAGTAACCTGTCACAACAATTATATTTCAATAAAACAAAGGAACTATAAAACAGAAAAATGAGGCTCATGTGCACAGGAGAAAGCACATCTTTGGAGTACGGCCTGTGAATATGCAAATCACTCCTACAAGCAATCCTGGGAGCTGTAAACCTCAGCTTCAGAGTAAAAGGCAATAACATACTTAGTTAGTCTTAGTCTTTTTGGCCTCCCTAATCCAGACACACCAAAATTCAGTGCTTCTAGATAAAGAGAAGGAAGAAAAAGCCAGAGAACCGATTAATTTTTGTGAAATGGCCACGTGCTGTGTTGCCATAAATGCTGTATTTGGATTAGACAGAACTGTGATAACTGTGTTCCTCTACAGCCCATACATGAGCTGTGTGAGCAAGTTTTATTTCTGCAGGAGTAAAAAATATTGTGCTTAGGCAATTTGTAAGCAGTATAGATTCACATATGCATGATTCAAAATGATGTGTCCCCCCCGCTCATGTGAGTAGACCAACTAGAGACAAAATGGATCTCAATAGGATTTGGCTCAATTATGTATCCACCTTATCTCACTGCAATACACACACATCTCACAGAAGATGCTAAAGTTCTCTGTAAGTTCTCACACTTGAAGATTAAGTGTGAGCTAAAGTCTTGGCAGTGCTGGTTTGGATCAGAACTGTGTTGTTCCCCTCAAGTTTCTAATCTTCCAAATAAAGAAGAAGAAAATGGAAGTAGAAGTTCCTAAGAACTGGAACTAAAAGAGCAGAAGAGTAGTTTTGGGCTCTGAGTAATACTTGGGCTAAGTTTAACAGTGGGAAAGAACTCAACATCATTAGCTCCATCTTCCTGTGTGGAGACTGCAAGAATTAGTGGAAAAGATTCCCCCTCAAAAGGGGGTGGGGGGGGTGGGCAGAGCGGAAGGGGGGAAGAAGCTGAAGTATTTTATCAGACACTGCTGCAGCAACAGATTTCCATGAAAGGCTGGGAAAAAAAGTGCTGAAAAGGCAAATATTCTTTCCTTGTCTTTGTGAATTTGCTTAGAAATAAGTCAAGCAAGAGAAATCAAGAAACTATATAAAAAATCAAGGAAAAAAGAAAAATATGAGCGACTATATCTGATGAAACAACTTGGAGAAGGGACCAGAAGTTCTGTGTGGTAGTACAAAGCCTGACTCCAAGCCTTATACATATTCTTAGAATGCTCCTGGAATGGGTATTAATACTGAGACAAAGATGACTGAAGGAGGCACACAGTCAAATGACATTATTTATTATAACAAAGTAAGAAGTAGTCCATGAGCCCCCAAGAGGCCTGCAGACCACCGAGTGAAAAAATCCTCTGATCTAACCTGTCCCAGGGTTCATAGCACAGCATGGCACATGCTCTTCAGATAATACAGATCAACAAAGTTCTAGTCCCCGATCTCCTTGGCAGTACTGACAATCAGCGCATGCATGGGGAGGTTCCTGGGAGCTCAGGAGTGAGATGATGGGTATGTGGATAAGTCTGGCAATAAGGAGATTATTTATCAGATAGTTTGGCCTGGTCTGTCACAGAGATGATCACAGGTGCCCTGAATAGCAAAGAGCTGAGGCCTTGATCCTGTGAATATGAAAGACTTTAACTGGAGTGCTGGTCTGGACACCCAGGGAAGTACAGGAGATTATAGCAAATTGGTGTGTTTTCTGCTTTTCATGGAGATGAAAACAAAGAGAATCAAAGGCTTTTAGGCTCTACAACCTGAAGATGCTTCAGGCTGTTCTACGTATAAACCCACAACTGTCCTATTTTCACAGTAAAAAAATATCTTGGGGCAGGGAAAGGATATTTTTGTAGTGAAGTACAACTTCTTGGGATGCGTAGCAATGCAAGTCCTGTTTCATTCTTGGGTAGGTAGGTGGGTGAGATGGCAAGATGAATGACTCCGTTTGCGTGGATGAGTAATGACCCAGTTCCTCTATTGAGCTAAGGTGGGATTCTCTGGCAGACTGCTGTGGAGGCTGCGTTAATTTGTATTTGCAGTTACGGGGATCATGTTCCACAGATTGCCTTAATTCTGAGATTATGCCGAATCTTCTCCATGGTGTTCATTACCTCACACTGCATTTGCTCAGGAACTCTGCTCAAAAGGGGGAGTTCTTCAGTCGGGGAGCACAGGTGCATGGCATGAGGTAAAGTGATTTATGTGAAAAATAAATACGCATACTTTTTGTTTTTAATAATGGGAACTTTAGCATGTAATTGGGTGCCCATTTAAGATAATTTGGTTTCCTGCTAGACAGATACGAACTGAACCGCAGCATGTGTTAGCTCTTTAGCTCTTTCTGGTCCTTGCTAAGTGTCAAAGTTGGGAGCTGGAGGGGTAGCGCTGGGGTTGAAATGGGGATCCTGCAGTTTTATTCTTGCCCTGGCAATTACTCGCTGTGTATGCGGCCGCGCCATTTAACTCCTGGGTGCCTCAGTTTCTCTGCCTCAAACCCAGCACACTCTGTGTTACTCACAGGGAGCCTGTGCAGCACTGTAGTTCCTGCTTGTGAAATAGCCTGGAATTTTGGGGAGAGAAGCAGCAATGGTCGCAGGGTAACGCCAGCAGTGCCACGGGCGGGACCTGGGTGCAGACACCATTCGTTTCCCAGCTGCCAGCCCTGCGCCGTCGGCTCCTCTCGTCCTCTGCGAGCTCGCTCCATTACCAGCCCGGACGCGTTTGGCGCCAGGCGCCCGCGCCCCCGCCTCCCCGGTCTCCGGCCAAGTGGGCATAACCGGCTGCGGAGCACCTCGCCGGCGAGCTGCCGGGCGGGTGGCGGCTGCGAGACGGGCCCGGCCCGCCAACAGTTAACGCCGCCAGCACAGCCATATTTGATGTTTTTTTTTTGTCGCTCCGGAGGCGGCGGGAGAGCAGTTCGGTGCCGAAGGTCGCTGCCTAGTGGAAATAAGATAGTACGTCATTAACATGGCGCCAAGAGCCGCGCGGCTCGGTGCGGGGCGAGGGGAGGCGGCCGACTTGCGGCTCCGCTATCCCACAAGCAACTTGTGCCGGGCCGGGGCGGGCGGGAGGGACGGGGCGGTGGGAACAGGGCGGGGAGGCTGCGCCGGTGCCGGCACCGGCGGCTGGGTTTTTTGTTCCGCCGCCGCAGGCGAGGACCGCGCAGCTCCCGAGGTGCTGCGGCCAACTGAGGCGCCGGCCTCGGGCTGCTCCGGGGGGGAGAATCCCGGGGGCATCGCCCGCCGCGGGAAGCGGGAAGCATTGGAGTAACTTGGTAGACAGATGGCAATAGTAGAGCGCAGGTCCTGCTCGGATGGTGATGTGT